>NC_092745.1:27630623-27930623 GCF_047496795.1 Chiloscyllium punctatum | reverse complement strand
GGTAAGGCCAGTATCCACCAGACACAAAAACTTATGTAAGAGCAGTATCCACCAGACACAAAACCATGGGTAAGGCCAGTATCCACCAGACACAAAACCATGTGTACGGCCAGTATCCACCAGACACTAAACCATGTGTAAGGCCAGTATCCACCAGACACAAAACCATGGGTAAGGCCAGTATCCACCAGACACAGAACCATGTGTACGGCCAGTATCCACCAGACACAAAACCATGGGTAAGGCCAGGATCCACCACGCACAAAACCATGTGTACGGCCAGTATCCACCAGACACAAAACCATGTGTATAGCCAGTATCCACCAGACACAAAACCAAGCATATGCCCAGTATCCACCAGACACAAAACCATGGGTAAGGCCAGTATCCACCAGACTCAAAAACTTATGTAAGAGCAGTATCCACCAGACACAAAACCATGGGTAAGGCCAGTATCCACCAGACACAAAACCATGTGTACGGCCAGTATCCACCAGACACTAAACCATGTGTAAGGCCAGTATCCACCAGACACAAAACCATGGGTAAGGCCAGTATCCACCAGACACAGAACCATGTGTACGGCCAGTATCCACCAGACACAAAACCATGGGTAAGGCCAGTATCCACCAGACACAAAACCATGTGTACGGCCAGTATCCACCAGACACAAAACCATGTGTACGGCCAGTATCCTCCACACTCAAAACCATGGGTAAGGCCAGTATCCACCACGCACAAAACCATGTGTACGGCCAGTATCCACCAGACACAAAACCATGTGTACGGCCAGTATCCACCAGACACAAAACCATGTGTACGGCCAGTATCGACCAGACACAAAAACATGGGTAAGGCCAGTATCCACCAGACACAAAACCAAGGGTAAGGCCTGTATCTATGAGACACAAAACCATTTGTACAGCGAGAATCCACCAGACATGAACCTTGTGTACGGCCAGTATCCACCAGAAATGAAACCATGTGTAAGGCCAGTATCCACCAGACTCAAAAACTTATGTAAGAGCAGTATCCACCAGACACAAAACCATGCGTAAGGCCAGTATCCACCAGACACAAAACCATGTGTACGGCCAGTATCCACCAGACACAAAACCATGTGTAAGGCCAGTATCCACCAGACACAAAACCAAGTGTACGGCCAGTATCTATCAGACACAAAACCATGTGTTAGGCCAGTATCCACCAGACTCAAAACCATGTGTACGGCCAGAATCCACCAGACACAAAACCATGTGTAAGGCCAGTATCTATCAGACACAAAACCATGTGTAAGGCCAGTATCCACCAGACACAAAACCAAGTGTACGGCCAGTATCTATCAGACACAAAACCAAGTGTACGGCCAGTATCTATCAGACACAAAACCATGTGTTAGGCCAGTATCCACCAGACACAAAACCATGTGTTAGGCCAGTATCCACCAGACTCAAAACCATGTGTACGGCCAGAATCCACCAGACACAAAACCATGTGTAAGGCCAGTATCCACCAGACTCAAAACCATGTGTACGGCCAGTATCCACCAGACACAAAAACATGTGTTAGGCCAGTATCCACCAGACACAAAACCATGTGTAAGGCCAGTATCCACCAGACTCAAAACCATGTGTACGGCCAGTATCCACCAGACACAAAACCATGTGTTAGGCCAGTATCCACCAGACACAAAACCATGTGTAAGGCCAGTATCCACCAGACTCAAAACCATGTGTACGGCCAGTATCCACCAGACACAAAACCATGTGTTAGGCCAGTATCCACCAGACACAAAACCATGTGTAAGGCCAGTATCCACCAGACACAGAACCATGTGTACGGCCAGTATCCACCAGACACAAAACCATGGGTAAGGCCAGTATCCACCAGGCTCAAAACCAAGTGTACGGCCAGTATCCACCAGACACGAACCTTGTATACAGCAGTATCCACCACACACAAAACCATGTGTACGGCCAGTATCCACCAGACACGAACCTTGTATATGGCCACTATCCACCACACACAAAACCATGTGTACGGCGAGTATCCACCAGACCCGAACATTGTATACGGCCAGTATCCACCAGACACAAAACCAAGAGTAAGGCCTGTATCTATGAGACACAAAACCATGGGTAAGGCCAGTATCCACCAGACACGAACCGTGTATACGGCCAGTATCCACCACACACAAAACCATGTGTACGGCCAGTATCCATCAGACACAAAACCCTGTGTAAGGCCAGTATCGACCAGATTCAAAACCATGTGTAAGGCCAGTATCCACCAGACACAAAACCAAGCATATGCCCAGTATCCACCAGACACAAAACCATGTGTAAGGCCAGTATCCACCAGACACAAAACCATGGGTAAGGCCAGTATCCACCAGACTCAAAACCATGGGTAAGGCCAGTATCCACCAGACTCAAAACCATGTGTAAGGCCAGTATCCACCACGCACAAAACCATGTGTACGGCCAGTATCCACCAGACACAAAACCATGGGTAAGGCCAGTATCCACCAGACTCAAAACCATGTGTAAGGCCAGTATCCACCACGCACAAAACCATGTGTACGGCCAGTATCCACCAGACACAAAACCAAGTGTACGGCCAGTATCTATCAGACACAAAACCAAGTGTACGGCCAGTATCCACCAGACACAAAACCATGTGTTAGGCCAGTATCCACCAGACTCAAAACCATGTGTACGGCCAGAATCCACCAGACACAAAACCATGTGTAAGGCCAGTATCAACCAGACACAAAACCAAGTGTACGGCCAGTATCTATCAGACACAAAACCATGTGTTAGGCCAGTATCCACCAGACTCAAAACCATGTGTACGGCCAGAATCCACCAGACACAAAACCATGTGTAAGGCCAGTATCTATCAGACACAAAACCATGTGTAAGGCCAGTATCCACCAGACACAAAACCAAGTGTAAGGCCAGTATCTATCAGACACAAAACCAAGTGTACGGCCAGTATCTATCAGACACAAAACCATGTGTTAGGCCAGTATCCACCAGACACAAAACCATGTGTTAGGCCAGTATCCACCAGACTCAAAACCATGTGTACGGCCAGAATCCACCAGACACAAAACCATGTGTAAGGCCAGTATCCACCAGACTCAAAACCATGTGTACGGCCAGTATCCACCAGACACAAAAACATGTGTTAGGCCAGTATCCACCAGACACAAAACCATGTGTAAGGCCAGTATCCACCAGACTCAAAACCATGTGTACGGCCAGTATCCACCAGACACAAAACCATGTGTTAGGCCAGTATCCACCAGACACAAAACCATGTGTAAGGCCAGTATCCACCAGACTCAAAACCATGTGTACGGCCAGTATCCACCAGACACAAAACCATGTGTTAGGCCAGTATCCACCAGACACAAAACCATGTGTAAGGCCAGTATCCACCAGACACAGAACCATGTGTACGGCCAGTATCCACCAGACACAAAACCATGGGTAAGGCCAGTATCCACCAGGCTCAAAACCAAGTGTACGGCCAGTATCCACCAGACACAAACCTTGTATACAGCAGTATCCACCACACACAAAACCATGTGTACGGCCAGTATCCACCAGACACGAACCTTGTATATGGCCACTATCCACCACACACAAAACCATGTGTACGGCGAGTATCCACCAGACCCGAACATTGTATACGGCCAGTATCCACCAGACACAAAACCAAGAGTAAGGCCTGTATCTATGAGACACAAAACCATGGGTAAGGCCAGTATCCACCAGACACGAACCGTGTATACGGCCAGTATCCTCCACACACAAAACCATGTGTACGGCCAGTATCCACCAGACACGAACCTTGTTTACAGCCAGTATCCATCAGACACAAAACCATGTGTAAGGCCAGTATCGACCAGACTCAAAACCATGTGTAAGGCCAGTAACCACCAGAAACAAAACCGAGTGTACGGCCAGTATCCACCAGACACAAAACCATGGTTAAGGCCAGTATCTATCAGACACAAAACCATGGGTAAGGCCAGTATACACAAGACTCAACACCATGTATCAAGCCAGTATCGACCAGACACAAAACCATGTGTACGGCCAGTATCCACCAGACACAAAACCAAGCGTAAGGCCAGTATCCACCAGACACAAAACCATGTGTATGGCCAGTATCCACCAGACACAAAACCATGTGTAAGGCCAGTATCCACCAGACACAAAACCATGTGTACGGCCAGTATCCACCACACTCAAAACCATGTGTAAGGCCAGTATCCACCAGACACAAAACCATGTGTAAGGCCAGTATCCATCAGACACAAAACCATGGGTAAGGCCAGTATCCACCAGACTCAAAACCATGTGTAAGGCCAGTATCCACCAGACACAAAACCATGGGTAAGGCCAGTATTCACCAGACACAAAACCATGGGTAAGGCCAGTATCCACCAGACTCAAAACCATGGGTAAGGCCAGTATCCATCAGACACAAAACCATGGGTAAGGCCAGTATCCACCAGAGACAAAACCATGGGTGAGGCCAGTATCCACCAGACACAAAACCAAGTGTAAAGCCTGTATCTATCAGACAAAAAATCATGGATAAGGCCAGTATCCACAAGAGTCAAAACCATGGGTAAGGCCAGTATCCTCCAGACACGAACCTTGTGTACGGCCAGTATCCATCAGAGACAAAACCATCTGTACGGCCAGTATCCACCAGACACAAAACCACATGTACGGCCAGTATCCACCACACACAAAACCATGTGTACGGCCAGTATCCTCCAGACACGAACCTTGTGTATGGCCAGTATCCATCAGAGACAAAACCATGTGTACGGCCAGTGTCCACCAGACACAAAACCATGTGTACGGCCAGTGTCCACCACACTGAAAACCATGGGTAAGGCCAGTATCCACCAGACACAAAACCATGTGTACGGCCAGTATCCACCAGACACAAAACCATGAGTAAGGCCAGTATCCACAAGATTGCAACAAAGGAGTAGATTTCTTCCTATGACTACCAAATATTCCCCAAATTAATCCACTGAATTTAGTCAATTTGTTTTGGTTCATGAAAGGAGGTGGAATTTCTTCAGGCAGCAGGCGATGAATCTGTGGAAGTCACTGCCACAGGAATCTGTGGTGGTCATTCCTCAAGTGCGTTTAAGACAGAGATAGATCGGTTCTTCATTAGTAAGGGGAAGGCATGTTAAGGGGAGAAAGCAAGAGAATACAGTTGAGAAACATATCAGCCATGATTGAACAGTGAAGAAAACTTAATAGGCTGAATGGCTTTGTTCTGCTGCTATATCTCAAAGCCTTGTCGTGGTTGTGGGAATGTTTGCCGAGCCGGGAGGTTGATTTGCAGGCGTTTTGTCCCCTGTCTAGGTGACATCTTCAGTGCTCTGGAGCCTCCTGTGAAACGTCGTCTGGCATTGTGTCTTCAGGAATTGGTTTGGTTCCGTTCCTGCTGCTTCCAGTCGACGATTCCGGTTGCTAAACGGAGGACAGCCAGAGAATCCTGAGAAACACGGCACTCACTTACAGACTCAATCAACTCACACATAGACTTACACCCAACATACCGGCCACTACAATGGACAACTGGAGCCGGCAAACGGAAGCAGCAGGAATGAAGCCAAATCAATTCCAAAAGGCACAGTACAACAGTACAGCAATGTCTCACAGGAGGCTCCAAAGCACTGAAGATGTCACCACAGAAACCCTACAGTGTGGAAGGAGGCCATTTGGCCCATCAACTCCACACGACCCTCTAAAGAGCATTCCACCCAGACCCACTCCATCCCTATAACGCTTCATTTCCTATGGCTAATCTACCTAGCCTGCACAGTCTTAGATACGATGGGCAATTTAGCATGACAATTTAGCAATCCACCTAATCTGCACATCTTTAGACTGTGGGAGAAAATCACCTTCCCAGATCAGCAAACATACCCACAATTATGGCAACTGGCACCCAAGCTACAAACCTTTACACAAACCTCAAAGTCTAATTTGTTTATTAAAGTGAATAGGTGGGAACCAGTAAATGTGTTATAATTGGACTTCCAGAAGGCATTTGACAAGTTATCTTACAGAAGATCTAAGAACCTATGCTGTTGAAGGTAATATATTGGCCTGATGGAGAACTGGCGAATGGGCAGGAAACAACTAGTGGGGATAAGGAGTTCTTTTTCAAGTTTGCGATCTGTAACCAATGGGATTTCACAGCAATTAGTGCTGGGACTGCAACTGTTTACAATATATTTCTTATAGTCTTAAGGTCTCTTGTTCATGAGATTAGGGATTCATTAAAATCAATGGGAGAGAAGTCCTTAAACCAAAAAGATGGATTCTCAAAGACTCACAGGAACTTGTAGGGAAGCACAGGAGCAATTGCAAGCTTCACAAGTGAAAATGAAAGAATTAGTGGATGAACATCCAGCAACAAGAACATCTATGCATACTAAGTCCATCAGCACTCCTTTTCTTAGTAACGTTCTCAGAAAACACCAAGTTCATCAAACATAATTTCCCAACAACAAATGCATGCTCAGTCAGATAGTTGTCCAAGTGTCTATCTATCGGAGGTGAAGTCTTGGTTTTGGTATCTTCACAAGGACAGCCTTTGAAAAGTGAGGAGGGTTTGTAAAGCGACTTGCCTGATAAACGCTCCTGAAGCTAGGAAGAAGAATTGGACATTTTACACAAACATGTTAAAGACGTATCATCGTAGGGGAATAAGACATGAAGGAACAAGGGTGTCAACTGGTAAGGGTCACTGGGGATGACAGAAACAATAAGAGTAAAGCTGAAGGAGCGATAGACTGTTCTCAAAGTGAACCTGCTTTAATTTTACTACCTAACATAGAAATACTGGGACAGTCAGGCACCATTCTCATATTTACAGACAGGAAAATAGAACATCATAACAGCTGTAGGATAGGCAGTCTGTCAAACCCTCCTACAACGGAAGTAAAACTTCACTATTTCTGGATTCAAACTGTCTTTCAATAAAGGGTAACATTCCATGAGCTCTCCTAACAGCTTGCCATACCTGCATGTTAGCCTTCAATAACTTAGCGATAAGGACACCTTTTTGTACATCAGCACTCTCACCATTTAAGAAAGACTCTGTACATCTGTTTCTCCTACCAAAGTGGATAACCTCACATCTTTCCACATTATGATCTAACTGCCAAGGTCTTGCCCAATTCGCTAAGCCGGTCCAAGTTCTCCTGAAGACACATTACATCTTCCCCAGAACATACATTCACACATAGATTTATATCATCTGTAAATTTAGAAATATTACATTTAGTCCCCACATCCGAATCAATGTTGTATGCTGTAAATAGTTGAGGACCGTTCAGTGCTGATCTTTGTGATTAACAACTAGTCACATCCTGACCAACACAAGAATTTATTCCTATTCTCTGCTTCATGTCTGCCAGCCAATCGTTAATCTATGCCAGTATATTACCTCCCATACCATGTGCCTTCGTCTTTCTAAGCAGCTTCCTGTGAGAGACTTTATCAAAAGCCTTCTGAAAATCCAAGCATACTAAGTCCATCAGCACTCCTTTTCTTAGTAACGTTCTCAGAAAACAACAAGTTCATCAAACATAATTTCCCAACAACAAATACATGCCCAATCATATAGTTGTCCAAGTGTCTATTTATCATGTCCTGAACAACAGATTTGAGTAAAGTCACCACAGCCCCAGAGGGCTGCTCTCTCATTAGAGAGAGGTGATTAATGGTGGTTTAACCTGAAGGTCACCACACCTCAGGCAAGGGGCAAAGGTCAAAAAGGAAGGATCTGTGCAGGAATGGGACCCACCTGGTTGGCATCACAAACCAGCAATCCTGCCAACTGAGATAACCAACAGCCCTACTTCAGGTGAAAGGCTTGCTGATGTGCTGTTTTCTCTCTCACCCACTTCTTAAAGAGTCAGGTGACATTTACTTCCTTCTAATCTTCAGGAATCATTCTGGAATCTATCGAAGTTTCGAAGGTAATTACCAATGTATCAATTGTCTCTAAAGCCACTTCCTTTCAACACTCCGGGATGTAGGTCTTGTAAAACTATTGAGGTGGTATAAGGTAAAGGGTAGAGATATACATTAGCTAGAAATGATGTAAATGGAGGAGAATCAGGAATGATACAACAGAGACTGTGTTAAAGTTGTGTTTTTGAGCAAAGAGTGATGTGTTTGTTTTTAGGCAACTTCTGGCTCTCTAGATTGGAGATCAGGGAGATTTTGAATGCTCCTGGAAATTATGTCTCCAGGGAGTGTGCTTTGACAGCGAACTTTATCAGACTGTATGGATTAGTTGGAGTAGCAGTTAGAGGCATTAAGGGGTATGATAGAAGGCAGTTTCAGGGAACTTGGAGACACTGCAAATACAGTCAGGTAGATGGTTGACCACTAGGAACAATAGGAAAAGCAGCCAGGTAGTGCAGGTGTCTCCTGTGGTTAAAATAAAGTGCAAACGACAAACTGATGCTGTGGGGCGTTCAACACGAGGAAAACACATCGCTGGGTGGGCCCGAACCACCAACCTTTCAGTTAACAACAAACACGCTAACCGATTGCACCACAGAGACTGATTCCCCGGATGCTGCCTGAACTGTTGTGCTTTACCAGCACCACTCTAATCTAGAATCTGGTTTCCAGCATCTGCAGTCCTTGTTTTTACCCAGGTGTCTCCTGTGGCTATCCCCACCTCAAACAGTTATGCCGTTTGGGATACTGTAGGAAGTGGGGGGATGGGGGTGGGTTTCTCAGGGGAGTTTAGCACTGGCAGCCAGCTTTCTGGTTCTGAGATTGCAATGAGGGGCATGTCAGCGTCCAAGCGATTGATCGTGATAGGGGACTCTGTATTCAAGATCACAGACAAATGTGATCAGGATGACATCAGGATGCTGTTGCCTTCCTGGTGCCAGGGTTAAGGATGTCTCGGAGAGGGTGCAGAATATTCTGAAAGGGGAGAGTGACCAGCAGGAGGTCGGTGCCCACATTGGTACCAAAGACACAGGTAGGGAAAGGGATGAGGTTCTGCAGAGAGAATATGGAAAACCAGGCAGGAAGTTAAAAAAGTAGGTCCTTGAGGGTCATGGTATCTGGACTACCACCAGTCTCATGAGCTAGAGAGAGTAGAAATAGGAGGCTGTAACAGATGAATGTGTAGCTGAGGAGCTTGTGCAAGAGGCAAGGATTCACATTTTTCGATCATTGGGATCTTTTCAGGGATAGAAATTATCTGTATAAGAGGGACGGGTTCAACCTGAATTGGATAGGGAACTAGCATTCTTGTGTAGAACTTTGTTCGTGCTACTCAGAAGGAGTTAAACTAGTAAGGTGAACCAGAAAAGCAACAGTTAGAAAAGAGAAATGGCTGAGGCTGGTACAGAAGATAAGGGGAACAAATAAAATAGTCAAGAAAGTCAACAGCTTGGCAGAGAATGAGGAAAAATGGATAAATTAAGTTGCATTTACTCCAGTGTAAGAGGTCTGACAGGCAAGGCAGCTGAACTCAGGGCATGGTTGGGAACATGGGACTGAGATATCATAGAGAAACATGGCTCAGGGATGGATATGGCAGCTTAATGTTCCATGGTATAGAAGCTTTAGGAAGGGAGGCAAAAGAGAGGAGGTGGGGTGTGGCATTTTTGTTTAGGAATAATATTACGGCTTTACTTAGGGTGGACATGCCTGCGAGATCATCCAGGGATGTTTTATGGGTGGAATGGAGAAATAAGGAAGGGATGATCCCTTTGTTGGATTGTATTATAGCGCCAGCCCGCCTCCCCTCCCCCCACCCCCCCCCCCCCAACCCCCCCCGCCCCCCCGCCCCAATAGTCTGCGGGAATTTGAGATGCAGATATCTGTAAAAGTAATAGGGTTGTAATGGTAGGAGATTTTAATTTTCCCAACATAGTGTTAAGGGGTTTAAGGAGGAAGAATTTGTTAAGTGTACAGAAAATGTTCTTATTCAATATGTGGATGTACCTACTAGAGAAGGAGCAATACTTGACCTTTTGTTGGGAAATAAGCAGAGCAGGTGACTGAGATGCTATTGAGGGATCGTTTTGGGGTGAGTGATGATAATTTTATTACCATAGAATCCCTACAGTGTGGAAGTAGGCCATTTGGCCCATCAAGTCCACACCGACCCTCTGAAGAGCATCCCACCCAGACCAACTCCATCCCTGTAATCCTGCATTTCCCATTGCTAATCTACCTAGCCTGCACAGCCTTGGATACTATGGGCAATTTAGCAGGGCCAACTGATCCACCTAACCTGCACATCTTTGGACTGTGGGAGAAAACCCACACAGATGCAGTGAGAACGTGCAAACTCCACAGAGACAGTTGCCTGAGGCTGGAATCAAACCCGGGTCCCTGTGAGGCAGCAGTGCTAATCGATGAGCCACAGTACCACCCATCTTAGTTTTAAAATACTTATGGAAAAAGATAGAACTGATCAAAAAGTTGAAGTTGTAAATTGGAGTGAAGCTACCTTTGTTGGTATTAGACAGGAACATCCAAATGTTCATCCACACACGCCCCCACCACACACACCCTTCCCCCCCAACACACACCCTCCTCCCATCCACACACTCTGCTCCTCCCCTACACACACACCCACCCCACACACACCCCCTGCCCCTCACACACACACCCCTCCCCCTCACACACACCCCATCTCCCACATACAGCCCCACATCCACTACACACACTCTCCCCCCACACATACACCCTCTTCCCCCCACACATACACCCTCGTCCCCCCCCCACACAAACCCTCCCCTTACACACACTCCCCACCACACACTTCCCCCCACACACACACACTGCCTTCCCCGCACCACCCAACACACCCTCTTCCCCCACCACACACAGTTTCCCATCCCCAATCCTGCACAACCCTTCCTCCACACACATACAAACCCCTCCCCGTCCTGCAAGTGTTTGATGGGGACATTGTAGAGGCAGCTTTTCTCAGTATCTCACCCAGTTCTATCCTGTTCCTTGGAGCGTTTGATGGAGGACAGTGTACAAAGAGCTTTAATTTCCCCTTTAGAAGAGTAGAGGCAGCTTCACTCTGCATCTGACCCAGTGCTGTCCCTGTCTTGGGAATGTGTTTGATAGGGACAGCATCAAGGGAGCGTTGCTCTCAAGTTAAAAGGGTAGAGGGAGCTTTGCATCTTTATCTAATCCCATGCTGCACCTGTGCATATTGTTTTATGGAGTAGTGTAGATAGAGGTTTACTCTGTCTCTAACAATGTGCTGTATCTATGATGCTAATTAGAAATGGTATAACGGCTGCAGAAAGGCAGTTCGAGGGGGATCTGCATTTGGAGGTAGTATGGGCTGAAGTCAGAAATAGGAAAGGTGCAGTCACCTTGTTGGGTGTTTACTATAGGCCCCCCAATAGCAGCAGAGATGTGGAGAAACAGATTGGGAAACAGATTTTGGAAAGGTGCAGAAGCCACAGGGTAGTAGTCATGGGCGACTTCAACTTCCCAAATATTGATTGGAAGCTCTTTAGATCAAGTAGATTGGATGGGGCGGTGTTTGTGCAGTGTGTCCAGGAAGCTTTTCTAACTCAGTATGTAGAGTGTCCAACCAGAGGGGAGGCCATATTGGATTTGGTACTTGGTAACGAACCGGGACAGGTGATGGGCTTGTTAATGTGTGAACATTTTGGTGACCACAATTCTGTGACTTTCACCTTGGTTATGGAGAGAGATAGGTGTGTGCAACAGGGTAGGTTTTACAATTGGGGGAAGGGTAAATACGATGCTGTAAGACAGGATCTGAGGAGCATAAGTTGGGAGCATAGGCTGTCAGGGCAGGATGTCGTGGAAACGTGGAACTTTTTCAAGGAACAGATACAACTTGTCCTTGATATGTATGTACCTATCAGGCAGGAAAGAAATGGTCGTGTGAGGGAGCCTTGGTTGACGAGGGAGGTTGAATGTCTAGTAAAGAGGAAGAAGGAGGCTTACATAAGGTTGAGGAAACAAGGTTCAGACAGAGCATTGGAGGGATACAGGATAGCCAGGAGGGAGCTGAAGAAAGGGATTAGGAGAGCTAAGAGAGGGCATGAAAAATCTTTGGCGGATAGGATCAAGGATAACCCCAAGGCATTTTATGCGTATGTGAGAAACATGAGAATGACAAGAACGAGGGTAGGTCCGATCAAGGACAGTAGTGGGAGACTGTGTATTGAGTCGGAAGAGATAGGAGAGGTCTTGAATGAGTACTTTTCTTCAGTATTTACAAATGAGAGGGACCGTATTGTTGAAGAGGAGAGTGTGAAACGGACTGGTAAGCTAGAAGAGATACTTGTTAGGAAGGAAGATGTATTTGACATTTTGAACAACTTGAGGATAGACAAGTCCCCCAGGCCTGACAGGATATATCCTAGGATTATGTGGAAAGCAAGAGAGGAAATTGCAGAACCGTTGGCAATGATCTTTTCGTCTTCACTTTCAACGGGAGTGGTACCAGAGGACTGGAGAGCGGCGAATGTTGTGCCCCTGTTCAAAAAAGGGAATAGGGATAACCCCGGGAAGTACAGGCCAGTTAGTCTTACTTCGGTGGTAGGCAAAGTAATGGAAAGGGTACTGAGGGATAGGATTTATGAGTATCTGGAAAGACACTGCTTGATTAGGGACAGCCAACACGGATTTGTGAAGGGTAGGTCTTGCCTTACAAGTCTTATTGAATTCTTTGAGGAGGTGACCAAGCATGTGGATGAGGGTAGAGCAGTGGATGTAGTGTACATGGATTTTAGTAAGGCTTTTGATAAGATTCCCCATGGTAGGCTTATGCGGAAAGTCAGGAGGCATGGGATAGAGGGAAATTTGGCCAGTTGGATAGAAAACTGGCTAACCGGTCGAAGTCAGAGAGTGATGGTAGATGGTAAATATTCAGCCTGGAGCCCAGTTACAAGTGGAGTTCCGCAGGGTTCAGTTCTGGGTCCTCTGCTGTTTGTAATTTTTATTAATGACTTGGAAGAGGGAGTCGAAGGGTGGGTCAGTAAATTTGCAGACAATACGAAGACTGGTGGAGCTGTGGACAGTGAGGAGGGCTGTTGTCGGCTGCAAAGGGACTTAGATATGATGCAGAGCTGGGCTGAGGAGTGGCAGATGGAGTTCAACCCTGTCAAGTGTGAGGTTGTCCATTTTGGAAGGACAAATAAGAATGCGGAATACAGGGTTAACAGTAGGGTTCTTAGTAAAGTGGAGGAGCAGAGGGATCTTGGGGTCTATGTTCATAGATCTTTGAAAGTTGCCACTCAGGTGGATAGAGCTTGTAAGAAGGCCTATGGTGTATTAGCGTTCATTAGCAGAGGGATTGAATTCAAGAGTCGTGAAGTGATGTTGCAGCTGTACAGGACTTTGGTTAGGCCACATTTGGAGTACTGTGTGCAGTTCTGGTCGCCTCACTTTGGGAAAGATGTGGAAGCTTTGGAGAGGGTGCAGAGCAGATTTACCAGGATGTTGCCTGGAATGGAGAATAGGTCGTACGAGGATAGGTTGAGAGTGCTAGGCCTTTTCTCATTGGAACGGCGAAGGATGAGGGGTGACTTGATCGAGGTTTGTAAGATGATCAGGGGAATAGATAGAGTAGACAGTCAGAAACTTTTTTCCCGGGTACAAAAGAGTGTTACAAGGGGACATAAATTTAAGGTGAAGGGTGGAAGGTATAGGGGAGATGTCAGCGGTAGGTTCTTTACCCAGAGAGTGGGGGGAGCATGGAATGCGCTGCCTGTGGGAGTGGTAGAGTCAGAATCATTGGTGACCTTTAAGCGGCAATTGGACAGGTACATGGATGGGTGCTTAAGCTAGGACAAATGTTCGGCACAACATCGTGGGCCGAAGGGCCTGTTCTGTGCTGTATTGTTCTATATTCTATGTCCTATGTTCTATCTGCTGTGGATATGTTGATAGAAGAGGATCTTACATATATTCAACCTTCTGTACTGCGACTGTACCAGCTCTCAAAAGTGCCACTCAGCCAGTTCCAGTCTTCAGCCCTATCCCCGTAGCCTGATAAATTCATCACCTTCTAGTAAATATCAAGCTCTCTTTTGAAATCTCCCAAGGAATCCACCTCCACTTTTCCAGGCAGCACATTCCAAATCCTAACAACTCTTTGAGTAAAGATAATTCTTCTTATCCAACTGCTAGCTGTCTTGTTGACAATCTTGAAATCGTGGCCCCCGAGTTACTGACATACCAATCAGTGGAACCAGAATATCCTGTTTAGCCTATCACAAAACATTGGGGTGGCACGGTAGCACAGTGGTTAGCACTGCTGCCTCATAGTACTAGAGACCTGGGTTCATTTCCCTCCTCGGGCAACTGTCTGTGTGGAGTTTGCACATTCTCCCCGTGTCTGCGTGGGTTTTCTCCCACAGTCGAAAAATGTGCAGGTAGGTGAATTGGCCATGCTAAATTGTCTGTAGTGTTAGGTGAAGGGGTAAATGTAGGGGGGGGTGGGTTGCTCTTTGGCGGGTTGGTGTGGACTTGTTGGGTCGAAGGGCCTGTGTCCACACTGTAAGTAATCTAATCTAAAAAGTGTACATAATTTTGAACCCCTCAATAAGGTCACATCTTAATCTTCTCTACTCCAAGGAGAATAAGCCCAATTTCTCTTGCGTGTAAAACCTCACATTTCTGGTATCATTCTAGTAAATCTCCCTTTGCACTCCTCCAGGTCTTTAATATCCTTCCTTAGATGAGGTGCCCAGAACTGAACATCATACTGCAAATGAGGGCTGACCAATGATTTGCAGAAGTGTAGCGTCACCTCCTTAGTTTTGCACTCTATGCCTCTATTTATCAACCCAAGGATCCTTCAAGTCTTCTTAATTCTTTCAACTCGCCACCCTTCAGAGAATCATGGACATGAACTCCAAGGTCCATCTCTTCCTGTACTCCCCTCAAAGTCGTACCATTGACCCTATATTATCTCTCCATATTTTTTCAACCAACATGTCTCTGCCTTGAAATTCATCTGCCAGGTATATGTCAGTAAAAGGACATGGAGGTCCTGGGTCTCCTTCACCGCCGCTCCCTCACCACCAGATGCCTGGAGGAAGAACGCCTCATCTTCCGCCTCGGAACACTTCAACCCCAGGGCATCAATGTAGACTTCAGCAGTTTCCTCATTTCCCCTTCCCCCACCTCACCCTAGTTCTAAACTTCCAGCTCAGTAACTGTCCCCTTGACTTGTCCAGACTTGTCCGACCTGCCTATCTTCTTTTCCACCTATCCACACCACCCTCTCCTCCCTGACCTATCACCTTCATCCCCTCCCCCACTCACCCATTGTACTCTATGCTACTCTCTCCCCACCCCCACCCTCCTCTAGCTTATCTCTCCATGCTTCAGGCTCACTGCCTTTATTCCTGATGAAGGGCTTTTGCCCAAAATGTCAATTTCGCTGCTCGTTGGTGCTGCTTGAACTGCTGTGCTCTTCCAGCACCACTAATCCAGAATCTGGTTTCCAGCATCTGCAGTCATTGTTTTTACCTGGTATATGTCAGTGTCACTCTGAAGTCACTCATTGTCACAAAGAAACGCTGTGGTTGTTGGAAATATCCTATCACCGAGTAGCACCGTGTGGTTATTGAGAATATTCTTGCACAGAGCAACACGAACACAGTGTGGTTACTGAGAATATTCTAATGTAGAATAAACACTGGTTATTGGGAATATTCTTCAGGATCTTTGAAACTGTCATTGCTTGGCACTTTAGTGGCACAAACATTATTTGCCACTTATCAGCCCAAGCATTTTGATCTTGCGATGGAGGGAAGGTAATTGATGAAGCAGCTGAAGGTGCATAGGATACTACCCTGAGAGACTCCTGCATCAAAGTGTTGGAGCTGAGACAATTGACTTGAAATACGACCTGGTTTTCCATCATGCTAAGTATGATTCCTAACAGTGGAAAATTTTCTCCCTGATTTTGCTTTACTTTGACCTTGCTGTTTAATGCTGCTTTGATACAAAAACCAGTAAATCACAACTTATTTCCAGAATTCAATTTCTTATTTGAAACTTCATGTTTGAACGAAGGCAATTATAGAATCTGAAGCCAAGCAGTACTGGTAGGACTCAACCTGAGCATAAATGAGAAGGCTGCTGTGTAAAGGCTGGGTGATAATGCTGTCAGTGATGCCCTCCACTTCTTTCCTAATGATCGAGAGTAGACTGATAAGGCAACAATTGGCTGGGTTGGGCTTTCCTGTTTTTGTGCACAGGACATACCTAGGCAATTTTCCACATTACAATACAATACAGCACAGGAACAGGCTCTTCAGCCAACCAAGCCTTTACCAATTCCTCCTCCTTATTTAGATCCATTACTTATTGTCCATATTCGGTTTCTATCCCTCCAGTCACCACCTGTTCATGTATCTATTGAGCCTGAAATGTTGCTAACCTGTCTGCTTCCACCGCCAACACTGGCAGTGCATTCCAGGCAACCACCACTCTCTGTGTGAAAACGTTTCCCCACACTTCTCCCTTAAACCTTCCCCCTCTCACCTTGAACCTGTGCCCTCTTGTAGCTGACATTTCCACCCTGGGAAAAAGCCTCTGACCATCCATCCAATCTATTGTCTCTCATAATTTTATGGAGTCGTAGAGTCATAGAGATGTACAGCACCGAAACAGACCCTTCCGTCCAACTCGTCCATGCCAACCAGATATTTAGTTCCACTTGTCAGTACCCAGCTCATATCCCTCCAAACCCTTCCTATTCATGTACCCATCCAAATGCCTTTTAAATGTTGTAATTGCACCAGCCTCCTCCACTTTTTGTGGACAGGTCACCCCTCAGCCTCTGTGTTTCCAGTGAAAACAATGGGCGGCACGGTGGCACGGTGGTTAGCACTGCTGCCTCACAGCGCCAGAGACCTGGGTTCAATTCCCGCCTCAGGCGACTAACTGTGTGGAGTTTGCACGTCCTCCCTGTGTCTGCGTGGGTTTCCTCCGGGTGCTCCGGTTTCCTCCCACAGTCCAAAGATGTTCGGGTCAGGTGAATTGGTCATGCTAAGTTGTCCGTAGTGTTAGGTAAGGGGTAAATGTAGGGGTATGGGTGGGTTGCGCTTCGGCGGGGCGGTGTGGACTTGTTGGGCTGAAGGGCCTGTTTCCACACTGTAAGTAATCTAATCTGAGTTTATCAAATCTCTTCTCATAACTAAAACCCTTCAGACCAGATTGGATAGATGGCTTTTTTTTCCTATTTAATCTCTTTTTCTAATCAATCTGTCCAGTGATGTTATTACACACCTCTGGAGCAGATAGCATCCTGATTCAGGGGGAGGGACACTACCACTGTACCACAGAAGGGCTGCTGTTGTAGCTCTATTGCAATAGTAGAGATGCAGCAGGTTCTCAAGCACAGGTTCTTCAACTCTATTGATGGAATAAATGGATCATCCGTGTGGCACCTCTGGCTGAAACTATAACCCAGGGAATTCAAATCCCAAACCGTATCGGTCTGTGAATTCGAATTTAGTTGAAATAATTTTAAACTCATTTTCTAGTGATGTCTATCACAGTTAGATTAGATTAGATTACTTACAGTGTGGAAACAGGCCCTTCGGCCCAATGAGTCCACACCGACCCGCCGAAGCGTAACCCACCCAGACCCATTCTCCTACATTTACCCCTTCACCTAACACTACGGGCAATTTAGCATGGCCAATTCACCTGACCTACACATTTGTTTTGGACTGTGGGAGGAAACCGGAGCACCCGGAGGAAACCCACGCAGACACGGGGAGAATGGGCAAACTCCACACAGAGAGTCGCCTGAGGCGGGAATTGAACCCGGGTCTCTTGCGCTGCGAGGCAGCAGTGCGAACCACTGTGCCATCATGCTGCCCCTCCCCTCTCCTTTTTGTGTCCCAAATTTTAATTTGGGAATAACATCCCCCTCTACCCTCTAGCTCTTGAGCAGTAGACCTTGAACTTGCCCTGTCACTACTGGATAGAGCAGGCACCTGCTTAGTCACCCAGGCTGTCTGCCCACCTAATACAGGCTCCCAGCAAAGCCCTCCCATTTAACCCTTGGTCTCCCTGAGACCAGCCACCGAGCTGCTCCATCAAGAGGCTGTCTGAGTATTCTAGGGGCACAAGGAAAACGCAGAGTGCTCTGTTCTACACCTCCACTGCTGATGGTGACTGCACTCATCATGTGGAGAAACTGGAGTTCACATCCCAGTTCTTCTGTTCAATTAATTTCAGATTATAAGTACCGGAAATATAAAGTTGTCCTGCTGGTCATGAAACTTTGGAATCAAAATGTCAAAAAGAACAGCATTCTTTGTGCCAGGCCTGATTAGAGAACACTAAAAGCGTCTGAATGGGTATATGAATATGAAGGGTTTGGAGAGATATGGGCTGGGTGCTGGCAGATGGGAATAGATTGGGTTGGGATATCTGGTTGGCGTGGACGTGTTGGACTGAAGGGTCTGTTTCCGTGCTGTAAATCTCTATGACTCTATAACTATAAGCCATCAAATAGCCTTTGAGATCTGAGAGTAATGTGTAGTCTGTATAAGGTTGTGCTCTTCTCCTGATCTGAGTTTGAGTTTGATTTATTGTTGTCACATTTACCGAGATACGGTGAAAATATTGTTTTGCATGCTATGTAGGCAGATCATACCATGCAGAGTGCATCAGGGTAGCAGAACAGAGTGCAGAATACAGTGTCATTGCAACAGAAAGGTGCAGAGAGAGGGAGAGAGATCAGAATTAACATTTGAGGGGCCTGTTCAAAAGTCTGACAACAGCTGTTATTTAATCTGTTTGTACGTGTTTTCAAACTTTTATATCTTCCGCACGATGGAAGAGGGTGGAGGAGTATAACCAGGGTGGGAGGGTTTTTTTAAAATTACGTTGGTTGTTTTCCCAGGGCAGTATAAATGGAGACAATGGATGGAAGGCTGGCTTCCATGATGAATGGGATGTGCTTGCGACTGTGTAGTTTCTTGGGAAGAGCGGTTGCCGTATCTCATGGCAATGCATCCTGACAGGATATTTTCTGTGGTGCATCCATAAATATTGGTAAGAGATTTGTGGACGGGCCAAATTTCCTTCACCTCCTGAGTAAGTAGAGGTATTGTCATGCTTTCTTAACTAGCATTTCCACATGGTGGACCAGGATAGATTGTTGATGATCATCTCTACCGATAGTTTGATGCTTCCGACCATCTCCATCTCAGCACCACTGATGCAGATGGGGTGTGTCTTCCACTCTGCTTCCGGACGTCAGTGACCAGCTCCTTCCTTTTGCTGAGGCTGTAGGCTAATTGGTGTAACTGAGTTTGGCAGCATTATTCATAAATTCAAAAGATAAGAGACCCCGGTTCAATTCCCGCCTCAGACGACTGATTGTGTGGAGTTTGCAGATTCTCCCCATGTCTGCGTGGGTTTCCTCCGGGTGCTCCGGTTTCCTCCCACAGTCCAAAGATGTGCAGGTCAGGTGAATTGGCCATGCTAAATTGCCCGTGGTGTGAGGTGAAGGGGTAAATGTACGGGAATAGGTCTGGGTGGGTTGCGCTTCGGCGGGTCGGTGTGGACTTGTTGGGCCAAAGGGCCTGTTTCCACACTGTAAGTAATCTAATCTAATCTAATCTAAATATAGGAACAGAATTAGCCCATTAGACCCATCCTGTCAGCTCTGCCATTCGATCACGGCTGATATGCTCCTCACCCCCTATTTTCCTGCCTTCTCGCCACATCCCTTCAACCCATTACCAATTAAAAATCTGTCTCACGCCTCCTTAAAATTATTCAACTGCCCCAGCATCCACCACACTTTGGGGCAGTGAATTCCAAGGATTCACACCCCTTTGGGAGAAATAGTTTCTCCTCAACTCTGTTTGAAATTTGTTCCCCCTTTACCCTAAGACTATGACCTCTCATCCTAGAATGCCCAAAAGAGGAAGTCCTGTTCGGGTCTGAACTCTGCTGGTTTAAAGGTGGTCTGGAGTCCGTGTGGGATGAGTTGGTTACGGAGGCAGGCACTGAGGAAGCGAATGTGGCTGTGGTAGCGTGTTTGTTTCACGACATGGTTGAAGAGCTTCAGGGCAGAGGAAATGACCTGGGAGTTGCAGTGGGATAGGGACTCCCTGAGATTCTTGTAGAGAGAGGAGGAAAACTTCTTCAAGGTTTTGCCCGAAACGTTGATTTCGAAGCTACTTGGATGCTGCCTGAAGTGCTGTGCTCTTCCAGCACCACTAATCCAGAATCTGGTTTCCAGCATCTGCAGTCATTGTTTTTACCAAAAGAGGAAGTGTCCACTCGATGTTTATCTTATCCACATCTCTTATCATCTTGAATTTTATGTCCCCTCATTCTTCTAAATACCAGAGAGTTTACGTCTAAACTGTTCAATCTCTCTTCATGCGACAAACCCCCCATCTCTGGGATCAATCTAGTGAACCTCCTCTGAACTGCCTCCAATGCCATTATATCTTAAGGGAACCAAAACTGCGCATAATACTCCAGGTGTGGTCTCACCAATATGTTGTATGGTTGCAACAATACTTCCTTACCTTTATATTCTATTCCGTCAGCAATAAAAGCCAACATTCCTTTCACTTTCTTTATTATCTGCTGTACCTGTATCCTAGTTTTCTGTGATTCATGAACAAGTAGAGGTTTATAAGATGATCAGAGGAATAGATAGAGTAGACAGTCAGAAACTTTTTCCCCGGGTACAACAGAGTGTTACAAGGGGACATAAATTTAAGGTGAAGGGTGGAAGGTATAGGGGAGATGTCAGGGGTGGGTTCTTTACCCAGAGAGTGGTGGGGGCATGGAATGCGCTGCCTGTGGGAGTGGTAGAGTCAGAATCATTGGCGACCTTTAAGCGGCATTTGGATAGCTACATGGATGGGTGCTTAATCTAGGTTAGAAGTTCGGCACAACATTGTGGGCCGAAGGGCCTGTTCTGTGCTGTATTGTTCTATGTTCTATGTTTTATGTTCTAAGTGCACCTAGATCCATCTACACGGGAGCACTCTGAAGTCTCTCCCCATGCCTCCAATCCAAACGCATGACCTTGCACTTATTCACATTAAACTCCATTTGCCACATTCTGGCCCCCTCTCCCAACCTATCTACACCGAACCGAATTGAATTGAATTGAGTTGAATTTATTGTCACGTGTACTGAGGCACAGTGAAAAGATTTGCCTTGTGAGTGACAGAGGCAGATCACAGAGTTAAGTAGCATAGATAAGTAAATAACAGGTAAACAGCAGTAAAAACAAAAACACAGGTACAGGCAAATGTTAAGAGTTTGCGAGTCCATTACAGTAGGGTAGATACTGTTACAAAACCGGCTGGTGTGTGTGTTCAGGCTTCTGTACCTTCTCCCCGATGGCAGAGGTTATAGAAAAACATTGCCAGGGTGGGATGGATCTTTGAGAATGCTGGCGGCCTTTCCTTGATAGCGGGCCTGATGGATGGATTCTATAGACGGGAGGTTGGCCTTTGTGATTGTCCAGGCCGAGTTCACCACTCTCTGTAACCATCTCCAATCTTGAATGGTACAGTTACCATACCGGGTAGTGACACATCCAGACAGAACGCTCTCAAGGCGCACCTATAAAAGTTGGCAAAGCTATTCACCATCATGCCAAATCTCCTCAGGTACCTGAGGAAGAAGAGACATTGTTGGACCTTTGTAACCAGTGTGTCCACATGAAGAGTCCAAGAAAGCTTGTTGTGGATGACCACTCCCAGGAGCTTAACACTCTCCATTTGTAAGATTCTTATTTCCTCACTGCAATTTAATATCCCACCTATTTTTGTGCCATCTGCAAATTTGGTTATGGAGCCTTCTATCCATGAATCCAAGTCATTAATGTAGATTGTAAATAGCTGTAAAACCCTGTGGCATCCCACTCATTACATTTTGCCATCCAGAAAAAAAAACATTTATCCCAACTTTCTCTTCTGTCCATCAGCCAGTCATCTATCCAGCGGATAAATTACCCTTAATCCCAAATGATCCAACCTTGGCACCTTATCAAACGCCTTCCGGAAATCCAAAGAAATTACACCTACAGAATCCCCATTATCCACTTTGCTTGTTACATCTTTGAAGAACTCCAGCAAATTACTCAAACATGACTTGCCCTTCAAAAAGCCATGCTGATTCTGATGGATAGCGTTTTGACTTTACAAATGTTCTGACTTTCCAAACACCTTCAGTAGGGCGTTTGTTAAAGTTCCCCATGGTGGGCTGATGGAGAAAGTGAATTCGCATGGGGTCCAGAGTGTACTAGCCAGAGAGAGAGAGAACAGGCTGGGTAACAGGAGACAGAGAGTAGGAGTGGAAAGGAGTTTCTCAAAATGGAGAACCGTGACCAGTGGTGTTCCACAGGGATCCATGCTGGGATCACTCTTGCTTGTGATATACATAAATGATCTGGAGGAAGGTATAGGTGGTCTGATTAGCAAGTTTGCAGGTGACACTAAGATTGGTGGAGTAGCAGATAGTCAAGGGGACTGTCAGAGAATACAGCAGAATGTAGATAGATTGGAGACTTGGAAGGAGAAATAGCAGGTGGAGTTTAATCCCGGCAAATGTGAGGTGATGCATTTTGGAAGATCCAGTTCAAGAGCAAGCTATACAGTAAATGGAAAGCCCTGGGGAAAGTTGATGCACAGAGAGATCTGGGCATTCAGGTCCACTGTACCCTGAAGGTGGCAATGCAGATCGACAGAGTGGTCAAGAAGGCATACGGCATGCTTTCCTTCACCAGACGGGGCATTGAGTACAAGAGTTGGCAGGTCATGTTACAGTTGTATAGGACTTTGATTCAGCCACATTTGGAATACTGCATACAGTTCTGGTCACCACATTACCAAAAGGATGTGGATGCTTCAGAGAGGATGCAGAGGAGGTTCACCAGGATGTTGCCTGGTATGGAGGACACTAGGAGGACATTGTGGGTAGCACAGTGGTTAGCACTGCTGCCTTACAGCACCAGAAACCGGGATTCAATTCCCGCCTCAGGCGACTGACTGTGTGGAGTTTGCACATTCTCCCCGTGTCTGCGTGGGTTTCCTTCAGGTACTCTGGTTTCCTCCCACAAGTCCAAAAATGTGCAGTTAGGTGAATTGGCCATGTTAAATTGCCTGTTGTGTTAGGTGAAGGGGTAAATGTAAAGAATGGGTCTGGGAGGGTTGTGCTTCGGTGGGTCGGTGTGGACCTGTTGGGCCAAAGGGCCTGTTTCCACACTCTAAGTAAGTAATCTAATCTAAAGGAATCTAGCTATGAAGAGAAGTTGAGTAGATTAGGATTATTTTCATTAGAAAGACAGAGGTTGAGGGGGGACCTGATTGAAGTCTACAAAATCATGAGCGATATAGACAGGGTGGATAGCAAGAAGCTTTTTCCCAGAGTGGGAGACTCAATTACTAGGGTTCAGAAGTTCGGCGTTAGAGGGGAAATGTTTAGGGGAGATATGCATGGCAAATTCTTTATGCAGA
The DNA here is from genome assembly GCF_047496795.1 of Chiloscyllium punctatum. Lineage (NCBI taxonomy): Eukaryota > Metazoa > Chordata > Chondrichthyes > Orectolobiformes > Hemiscylliidae > Chiloscyllium > Chiloscyllium punctatum. The sequence goes on along the minus strand of NC_092745.1, from coordinate 27,907,054 downwards.
TGGTGGTGGGTGTCTGGTGGTTGTCGTTGCCAGCGGTGGTGGTAGACATGGGCACAATAGCATAATTTAAGATGTATCTAGACAGATACATGAATGGGCAGGGAGCAAAGGGATACAGATCCTTAGAAAATAGGCGACAGGTTTAGGTAGAGGATCTGGATTGGCACAGGCTTGGAGGGCCGAAGGGCCTGTTCCTGTGCTGCAATGCTCTTTGTTCTTAATTCTTTCATATTGCTTCCTTGATAATTGATTCTAATACTTTCCAACAACAGATTGCTGAGAGTGATTGGGATGAGATTATCCCGGGTTTTCTGTTTTTGCCAAATATTGAGTATATGCTTTGGAGCATTTAGGCCATACATCTAGGCGAAAGTGAGAACTGCAGATGCTGGAGATCAGAGTCAAAAGTATGGTGCTGGAAAAGCACAGCAGGATCAGGCAGCATCTGAGGAGCAGGAGAATTGGCATTTCGGGCATAAGCCCTTCACACCAGGAATCATACCGTACATCGCCTTGGACCCTCAGCTCTGTAATTCCCTCTCGATATCACTTTACCTTTCCCACTCTCTGCATTTATATTGCTGCCTCAAGACTATCTCTTTGGCTGTTGCTGACCTGATGCATGGAACTCGTTTTTACTGAGTGTTTGAACAGGCAAGAAAACTGCCAAAACATCAAAATGTCAGGAGAAGATGAGGCCACACTGTATTTTACATCTTAAGACCCTGAGCAGTTTTGAACTGGTCAGCAGTGAAAGATAATCCCCACTAGTTAGAAAATCAGTAAGAAGGGCTCATGGTGAAGTGAGGTGGTTGGACTTGTGCGTGAAGCACAGTCACTACAATTGACCATTTGGGTAAAATAGACTGTTTCTGTGTTGCACTCCATCTGTAGTTCTATGAGAACGTGAAGCATATAATAAATAAGGAGCAGTGAAAAGCCAGACAAGCCAGTGGTTGGCAACAATTTAGGAGCTAGTGCCTACAAGCGAAAGCATAAATGATTAAGGGCAGTTGCTTGCAAAGTTCTTTAGGCTGCTATCAAATTAGGGATTTTTCACCCTTTGAGTCAGGTTCACTTAAGTACCATTACAGCCCGTGACTGACTTATGCTACAGCCTGGCAGCATTGAGCAGCTAGGCTCACTGCACTGAGAAAAACTGATGTGGGGCCTGAGAAACTCCTGTTTGTGAGAATTCGATCAGTTTTCAGCTGGTCTCAACTAAACGGGGATTGGATTAATTTACAGGCCAGCCTGCCTGCACTGTTCACTTGCTGCTGGTATTTCCTGTTGCACAATCACGAAATGTCTCATCCAAGCTCCGTCCGTGTTCCTGGCTAAGCAGAATGAGTTGGCGTTTTTTTTGATAAGCAAGTTCCCTGTCACTTTAATTTGCTGCTTCCTTGTTTCAGACCGTCTTTGTTGTCTGCGCTACAGGGAAATGACACAGTGAGGCCTTTTGTGTGCTGTCCACTGAGAGAGCAGAGGTGTGAAAAGTATTCAGTTGTACCACCGTATAAGATTTCGACAACAGCAAGGAGCTGTGAAAATCTATGAAGTTTGTCTGATTATAGCTGACTGAAGAAGTTGACCATCATTTACAAGTACACACAAGGTAATCAGGTTGCAGGACAGCCTGAGTTCAAACGCCTTAAACTTCTCTTGTGAGTGTTTTTTTTTCTAGGTTTCCTGTGGTTTTTGTAAAAGACAGTAGACCGCTGTGGTCAGACATACTGCTGGTTTTGACATGTTTGTGTGGCTGACTGTTTCTGTCAAATGTTGAGGTGCTGTTTGTTTCCAGTACGGTTTGTGTCCAATGGTGTGGAGATGCTGGTGTTGGACTGGACTGGACAAAGTTTAAAAATCACACAACACCAAGTTAGAGTCCAACGGGTTTATTTGGAGGCAGTAGCTTTCAAAGTGCTGCTTCTTCATCAAGTAGCTGGTGGGATAGGATACAAAGGGTACAAAACTTAATAGAATGTATCTGTAAATTCACCCCATAGATGTGTGTGTGTGTGTGTGTCTGTTTTTGTTCAAAAAGCACAAAAAGCAGTCAGTCAATGTGACATTTTCTAAATTCCTACTTTGGAAATAAGTCTGACTCCAGGATGGGATGCAGACAGACTCTAATCTCACACCATTTATGCATTGCCTGAGCTGAGATGTCACTTTATTTATGTACTGATAAAACCTTAAGTTATCTCAGGACTGTGACTTAAAAGAAATTCATGGATTTACATATTAATCAATCAAAACTCAGCCACATTAGGGAGATTTAAACAATCCTTGGGTAAGCTCATGGATGATTTTGGGATAGTGTAGGGGGACAATCTGAGAATAATTCACAAGTCGGTGCAACATTGAGGGCCGAAGGGCCTGTTCTGCGCTGTATTGTTCTATGTTCTATGAAAACTGCATCCCCATTCTAAGTGATTAAAGACGTAACAGCCATCTAGATTTGTCTAATACATTGCATCAGTTGTATGACACTTTGATCTTTTACTTATAAATTCTATGTCCTATGTATCCTGCCTCACTAGCTACCTGATGAAGGAACAGTGCTCCTAAACCTTGTACGTTCAAATTCACCTGTTGGACCATAATTTGGTGTTGTGTGATTTTTAACTGTATCCAATGGGACAAAGTTGAACCATGATGATTCCTTTTACAGGGCTTTTCACTGTATTTTACTGTGTTGTTCATTGTAGAGTGCAATTCACAGTAAATCATCATTCATTCACTGGAGTTTGAAGTATTGCAGTTTATGGAAATTAATTGAAACTTCAAAAACTGATCATTCCCTATCATTGTCTCATTTACTCATACCTCCTCAACATTATTTTCTTAGCTAATATTTTCCACCATCGTATCAAGGAGAAAGTGAGGACTGCAGATGCTGGAGATCAGAGCTGAAAATGTGTTGCTGGAAAAGCGCAGCAGGTCAGGCATCATCCAAGGAACAGGAGAATCGACGTTTCATTCCTTGGATGCTGCCTGACCTGCTGCGCTTTTCCAGCAACACATTTTCAGCCACCATCGTATCAACCAATATCTCCCCACCACTATTTCATTATCTCATAAACTAATTTCCTTCCACCATCATCTCATTAACTAATATTGTTCCCAATAACCTCTAACTAATATCTCCCTATCAACGTGGGGCAGCTGGTGGCTCAGTGGTTAGCACAGCTGCCTCATAGCACCAAGGAGCCGGGTTTGATTTCACCCCCAGGTTTCCTCCAGTGTCCTGGTTTCTCCCACAATCCAAGGATGTGCAGCTTAGGTGGATTGGCCAAGCTACATAGCCCTGCAGTGTCCAGGAATGTGCAGGCTAGTTGGGTTAGCCATGGTAAATGCAGGATTACAGGGATAGAGTAGGGGGGGTGGGTCTAGGTGGCTTGCTCTTTGGAGGGTCATTGTGAACCTGATGGGTTGAATGACCTGCTTCCACACTGTAGAAATTCTATGATTCTATGAGCATCTGAAGAATTGGTGAGAGAAGAGGGAGAAGATGGGGAGATGATAATTTGTATGTATCTTGAAAGGAACAGGAAGTAAGCAGAAGGGTAGGTACCTGTACTCGGAGCACAGAAACAGAAATCAACTATTGTTAAGGTAAAAAGCAGTCCTTATAGACTTTGATAAAGAGAACTAGGGATCAATCAGGCAATTAAAAAAAAGTAATTTTCATATTGATAAGTGGTGCATTTTGGTCAGGAGAATACAAAGGTTAAATACTCTTCATGTATTCAATCAAAGGGAAATAGGAGAGCAGATATGCAGTCAAATTACTGAAAAGGGAGATTCAAAATGATGGTATAGAAGATTCCAATTACCCAAGTAGTAACTGAAATGAACTCTGTGTAAAAGTTGAGAGGGTGGTGCTGGAAAAGCACAGCAGGTCAAGCAGCATCCGAGGAGCAGGAGAATCGACACTTAAGCCCTTCATCAGGAATCAGAAAGGGCTGACTGATGAAGGGCTTATGCCCGAAATGTCGATTCTCCTGCTCCTCGGATGCTGCCTGACCTGCTGTGCTTTTCCAGCACCACACTCTCGATTCTAATCTCCAGCATCTGCTGTCTTCACTTCCTTCTCCTCTATGCAAAAGCAACCAATTGTTAAAAATGTACATCAGCGAACTTTTTTAGCCAGTACATAACGAGCCCACCAGTATAGAATAACTTCCCAGAGGCAAGGGATTGTGGGTGACTTAGCAGTTTGGATTAGAAACTGGCTTTCTGAAAGAAGGCAGCGAGTGATGGTTGATGGAAAAAATTTAGCCTGGAGTCCGGTTACTAGTGGCCACAAGGATCTGTTTTGGGACCACTGCCGTTTGTCATTTTTTATAAATGACGTAGACGCAGGCATAGGTGGATGGCTAAGTAAATTTGCAGATGACACTAAAGTCGGTGGAGTTGTGGACAGTTTGGAAGAATGTTACAGATTGCAGGGGGACTTGGATAAACTGCAGAATTGGGCTGAGAGGTGGCAAATGGAGTTCAATGCAGATAAATGTGAGGTGATTCACTTTGGGAAGAATAACAGGAAGGCAGAGTACTGGGTCAATGGAAAGATTCTTGGGAGTGTGGATGTGCAGAGGGATCTTGGAGTCCATGTACATAGATCCCTGACAGTTGCCACCCAGGTTAATCATGCCGTTAAGAAGGCATACGGTGTGTTAGGTTTCATTGGTAGAGGGATTAAGTTCCGGAACCGCAATATCATGCTGCAACTATACAAAACGCTAGTGCGGCCGTACTTGGAATATTGTGTCCAGTTCTGGTTGCCATATTTCAGGAAGGATGTGGAAGCATTGGAAAAGTGCAGAGGGGATTTACCAGGCTGTTGCCTGGTTTGGAGGGAAGTCTTATGAGGAAAAGCTGAGAGACTTGGGTCTGTTCTCATTGAAAAGAAAAAGGCTAAGAGGGGATTTGATAGAGACATACAAGATGATCAGAGAATTAGATAGGTAGACAGTGAAAGCTTTTTTCCTAGGATGATGACGTCAGCTTGTATGAATGGGCATAACTACAAATTGAGGGGTGATAGATTTAAGACCGATATCAGAGGCAGGTGCTTTACTCAGAGAGTGGTAAGGGCATGGAATGCCCTACCTGCCAATGACTCAGCCACATTAGGGAGATTTAAACAATCCCTGCATATGGACATGGATGATGATGAGATAGTGTAGAGGGATGATCAGAGAATAGGTCAGAGGTCGGCGCAACATTGAGGGCTGAAGGGCCTGTTCTGCACTGTATTGTTCTATGTTCAGTGATAGTTAACTTTAGCTTAGGAAGGATCAGAATAATAATGGAAATTATTAATGATGGACTAAGAGTCAAAGTTTTAAATTGAGGAAAGGCCAACTTTACAAAGCTGGAATGTGATTTTGCAAAAGTGAACTCAGAACAGCTTAAAACCAAAAGAACTGCAGATGCTGTAAATCAGAAACAAAAACAGACGTATGCTGAAAAAGCTCAGCATGTCTGGCAGCATCAGTGAAGAGAAATCAAAGTTAACATTTTGGATCCGGTGACCCTTCCTCAACATTGTTATGAGGAAGGGTTACCAGGCCAGAAATGTTAACTTTGATTACTCTTCACAGATGCTCCCAGACTTGCTGAGGTTTTCCAGCATACATCAGTTTTTGTTTCAAAACAGCTGCTTGAGGGTAAATCAAGTGTTAGAGCAATGGTAGGCATCGAAGGAGGTGATACAGAGGGATTCAGATAAGGTTGTTCCTGAAAGGAGAGGTGGGTGGGACTTGACAAATTTTGGAAGATCTACCAGAATAGGTTAAGAATAAATAGATCATAGCATCCCTACAGTGTGGAAACAGGCCATTCAGCCCAACAGGTCCACACCAACCCTCAGAAGAGTAACCCACCTCAACCCATTTACCCCAACTAATGCAGCTAACCTACACACTCCTGAATGCTATGGGCAATTTAGCGTGTCCAATTCACCTAATCTGCACATCTTTGGATTGTGGGAGGAAGCCCACACAGACATGGGGAAAGTGTGCAAACTCCACACAAACAATCACCTGAGGCTGGAATTGAACCCTGGTCCTGTAAGGCAGCAGTACTAACCATTGAGCCACTATGCCACCATGAAATAATGTGTCTATTCCAGAAGCCAAGAGCTCAGTGCAGACAGGGGTGAAATTACAAAACAAACTGGTTTATTATTTACAGGAGATAGGAGGTGTAATGACAAATAAAATGACAGGAAACCCAATGATCTTTAAGTGCATAAAGAGCAAGAGGATAAGTAAGGCCAGAGGAGGGCCAATTAGAGACCAAGAAAGTAACTTGTATGTGAAGGTGGAAATGGGTCTAGAAGGAAGAGTGCGAAATGTTGGATGAAATAAATGTAATCAGGAAAAAAATATTAGTGTCTACTGTCCTTGAAAGTGGTTAAGTCACCAGGGATGAAAAATATCCCAGGCTGGTAAGGAAGGCAGTGGAAGAAACACCAGCCTCCCATCATGTTTCAATTCTGTCGAGCCAGGTGTGTGGTGTTGAAAGACTGGTAATGTTGTATGAAGGAGCGTCGCTCCGAAAGCTAGTGTGCTTCCAATTAAACCTGTTGGACTATAACCTGGTGTTGTGTGATTTTTAACTTTAAAAAGGGAAGGGTTAGTCTGACTAATGGCAGGCATCAGTCTGACCTTACTGGTGAGCTAAGCATTGGAGCAAACTCTCTGAGACACAGTATATGCTGCTGTGTTGAAAGTCACGGAATAATGAACAGCAGTGCGCAAAGATTAGTTAAGGGAAGGTCAAATCTAACCTGATTAAAATTTATACAGTGGTAACAAAGAGAGTTGATAAGGATAGCAACACTTGATATTGTCCATTTTAGCCAGGATTTTGACAAGGTTCCTCATGGAAGATTATTTAGGAAACTGAACAATCAGGTGATTGTCTGTGTGGAGTTTGCACATTCTCCTCATGTCTGCATGGGCTTCCTCCCACAATCCAAAGATGTGCAGATTAGGAAACTTAAGGGAGAAGGGCAAATTGGCAGAATGGAAAGTGTAATATTTGACAGGTATACTTGTGACTAGATGTAAGTTTCCAGATATATTCTCCAGGGCTTAGTACTGGGTACCTTGATGTTCATTGTATTTAACAATTAAATGTGGGGGGTGTGCAAATGATTAAAAAGTTGGCTATGGGGTTGATCAAAAGGCAGAAAGCTGTAGACTGCAGGGAGATATCAATTGATTGGTCAGATGGGTAGAAACTTGTACAACAGAATTAAATCAAGTGAAGTATGACGTAACACAAAGCAAGATAAGGAGTACACAATAAATGATAGTGTATTGAAAATTACAGAGGAACAGTCACTCCTTGGAATGCATGTCCACAGATCCATAATGGCAAGGTCCTGGAGTACAAGAGCAGGGCCGTTATTGTGGAAATGTATAAAATCCCAGTTAGACCACAGTGTGAGAACTATGTACAATTCTGGTCAACAGGTTATTGTGAGACATGAGTTAGACTCCAATAAGAAAACTGTGCAGTTGCAGTCACCACATTACAGGAAGGATATGATTCCACTCGAGACAGGTGGAGGAAATTTAGGTTAGATTACTTACAGTGTGGAAACAGGTCCTTCAGCCCAACAAGTCCACACTGACCCTCTGAAGAGCAACCCACCCAGACCCCTACATTTACCCCTTCACCTAACACTACGGGCAATTTAACATGGCCAATTCACCTGACCTGCACACTTTTGGACTGTGGGAGGAAACCGGAGCACCCGGAGGAAACCCACGCAGACACGGGGAGCATGTGCAAACTCCACACAAACAGTTGCCTAAGGTGGGAATTGAACCCAGGCCTTTGGTGCTGTTAGGCAGCAGTGCTAACCACTGTGCCACCCATAAAAGAAGATGCAACAGCAAACTTTTGACACAGCACGCAGGCACTACAGGGATTTGAACCCAGGATCACTTGTTTACTAGGCTGCCACTTTAACCATCTAAGCCATGGCACCTCAGCAATGTTGCCAGGAATAGGGAGTCTTAATAACACTATTAAAAATGCCAACAAAGTACTGGGGTTTATTTCAAAAGGGGAAGAACTGTAAACTTCATTTGGAACCTTAGATCACATTTGAAATCTTCTGTCCAATTATGAACTCCACATTACAAAAAAAATATAGTGGCAATGAAGAAAAGCCCAGAAAGGTTGACAAGCATGATACCAAACCGAGAGGTTGTAACTTCTAGATTAGGACCAAGAAGCATAATCTCAGAGTAAGGGGTCACACATTGGAGACAGAGGTGAGGTGGAATTTTTCTCTCAGAAGGTCATGAATCACTGGAATTCTTCACTGCAGGTGAGTGTCAAGGTTAGGTTGTTATGCATATTCGAGGCTGAGATAAACAGATTTTTAATCAGTAAGGGATTCAAGGGTTCTGGGGATCAGGCAAGAAAATGGAGTTGAGGGTGATCAAATCAGCCATGATTTCATTGAGTGATGCAACAGACTCAATGGATTGAATTGTCTACTTCTGCTCCTACAACTTACAGTCTTAGTAAGCCACAACTCTTTTCCAAAGAAAAGATTGAGGTGAGATATTTAAGGTTTTGAAGATTTTTGATCAGTTTGAGATTGAAAATTTGTTTCCACTTGTTGAGGGGACCAAGATTATCAGCCATGAATGTGAGATCATTACCACTTAGTTCGTAATACTGCTTCCCTACCAAAATTTATCATTTTACACTTCAGTGTTGAGCTTTGCCTGTGACATCTTCCCATTTCATGAATCTCTGTGAAGGCCTTCTCAAGACTTTTACGATGCTTTTCACTGTTTACTACCCTTCCAAATTTTGCATCATCTGCAAACTTCAAAGTGATGCCCTCTACACACAGATGTATAGTTGAGGTGAATATTTTCAAATTAGAGTCTGTTGGAGATGTGAGGCATTGTGGTATAAGTCAGTGATCTCCACAAGGGCATGCTAGCAGACACAATGAATGAACTTAAAAGGAAATTGAATAGACTAGATTGAAAAAAATTAACCCGCATGCGATTGAGTGAGGAGTGTGACTGACTGGATTGCTCTCCTGTGCACTGGCATGGATTTGAGTCAGAGTCATTGAGCTGTACATCATGGATACAACCTCTTCAATCCAATTTGACCATGCTGACCAGATATCCGAAATTAATCTAGTCCTATTTGCCAGCATTTGGCCCATATCTCTCTGAACCCTTCCTATTTTACATAACCATCCAGATTCCTTTTAAATGTTGTAATTGTACCAGCCTCCACCACTTTCTGTACTAGCCTCTGTGTGAAAATGTTGCCCCTTTTAAATCTTTCCCCGCTCACCTTAAATCTATGACCTCGAGTTTTGGACTCCTCTCCCCTGGGCAAAAGACCCTGGCTATTCACCCTATGTATGTCTCTCATCATTTTATAAACTTCTATAAGGTCTTGCTGGGTCAAATGGTCTCCTTCTGTGCTATTAATGACTATGATCCATTCTCAATTTTGTGGATGGTTTAACAATCAGTTGCTCAGTTACAGCAATACTTGGATAGTATTCTGAAGGGCTGCTAACGTCCCATTATTAAAAAAAAAGGAAGGAGGGATAAACCAGGAAATTACAAGTCTAACTTTGGTGGTGGGGAAATTATTAGAAAGACCTCTGAGGCACAGAATATCTGCACTGGGAGAAACGCGGATTGATCAGGGATAGCCCGCACACATTTGTTAAAGGAAGTGCATGGTCGACAAATTTGATTGAATCTTTTCAGGAGGTAACGAGGAGTGTTGATGAAGGTAATACAATTGTCTATGTGGAAGTTAACAAAGCTTTTGATAAGGTTCCTCAAGGCAGATTGATGAAGAAAGTAAGAGCTGATGGGATGCAAGGCAACATGACATGTTAGATCTAAAATTGGCTAAGAGGCGCGAAGATTAGGGTGATGGTAGAGGGATGTTTTTGTAACTGGAAGCGTGTTTCTGTTGACAATCCGCATGGCTTGGGATTTGTGGTGTACGTTAATGTTCTGGACTTTAATGTCGAGAATATGATCACAAAGGTTGTGGATAATATGAACATCGGTAGGGTGGTAAATAGGAGAATAGTAGTAAACTGCAAGAGGATAACAACTTATTGGTCAGGTGGGCAGAGCAGAAATTAATGGAAATCAACCCAGAAAAATATGAGATATGCAATTAGGGGAGGGCTAAGAAATCAGGGGATTACACCAGATCCTGGAGAGAGCCGAAGATCAATGAGACCTTGCAGGGAGGTCATGCTGGCACTGTATAAACTGTCAGTTAGGCCACAAATAAAGTACTCCATGTAATTCTGATCATAATATAGGTTGGGTGTGATTGTACTTGAGAGGGTGCAGAGGAGATTTACCAGGATGCTGCCTCCCCGGAGGGTCTGAGCTATGAGGAATGGTTGGAAAGGCCGGGGATGTTTTCTTTGGTTGAGATGTATCCTGATAGAGGGGTATAAGATTATGAGGGGCAGAGATAGGGTGGATAATAGGGCCCTTTTTCCATTAATAAAGACGTCAATATCCAGGGACAGAGATTTAAGCTGAGATAGAAGGCTAAGAGGAGAGTGGAGCAGGGATTTCTTTCACCCAGAAGTTGGTAGGAGGCTGGACGTCACTGCCTGAATGTGTGGTTGAATCACAAAATCTCATAGCATTGAAAACTAGTGTTCCTGTAGCCTCCAGGCTATGGGCCAAAAGCTGGGATTAGTGTCATCAGATCTTTGTTGATTGGTGTGCACATGAGGGCGAATGGACAACTCCTGTGTTGTAAATGTCTGAGCCATTCAAATTTGGTCTCCCACGTGGTAAATAACATTTGAACTATACATTCAAGAATGACTTTTTAAAAAGCACACAGTACGAGGAAAATTTGAATTTATTTTGAAAATATTCTTTGAATTGAATTAGGTTTACTGTCACAAGTATTCAAATGAGAACAGTGAAAAGTTTACATGTGGCCTCTTACGGGACCATCTTAAGTACAAGGTACCTAGGTACAAATTCTTCAGTACAAGTTCTTAGGGTAAGAAAAATTACGAAAGTAAAGAAATAAAATATCCAGCTTTACAGATCAGAGGAATAAATTAGAAAAATAAAGAAATTAAGAAGTTCAGAATAGCAGTCCTTCCAATCCTGCCACACCGGCACCTTGCCTCCAATCTGCGACGGGACTTGATTCACCTCGAGACCGGAAGTCCGTGCAGAGGACATGGCAGGCTGGGAGGCTGCTTGGTTGCCTGGTTGGGCGGCACGTTGGCACAGTGGCTAGCACTGCTGCCTCACAGCGCCAGAGACCCGGGTTCAATTCCCGCCTCAGGCGACCGACGAGTTTGCACGTTCTCCCTGTGTCTGTGTGGGTTTCTTCTGGGTGCTCTGGTTTCCTCGCACAGTCCAAAGATGTGCTGGTCAGGTGAATTGGCCATGCTAAATTGCCCGTAGTGTTATTAAAGGGGTAAATGTAGGGGTATGGGTGGGTCGTGGGTCGGTGTGGACTTGTTGGGCTGAAGGGCCTGTTTCCACAGTGTAATGTAATCTAATCTAAAACAAAAGCACCACAGGCCGCTGAGAGGATACCTCACTGAGGCCTGGAGTCCAAATTGACTGGGTGTCCAAGCTTATTTTTTAGAAATTTGCAGAGGCGTATTTCAAACCCAACCTGTGCAACCGTGCCGTGCGGTGGCACAGTGGTTAGCACTGCTGCCTAACAGCGCCTGAGACCTGGGTTCAATTCCCAACTCAGGCGACTGACTGTGTGGAGTTTGCACATTCTCCCCGTGTCTGCGTGGGTTTCCTCTGGGTGCTCCGGTTTCCTCCCACAGTCCAAAGATGTGCAGGTCAGGTGAATTGGCCATGCTAAATAGTGTTAGGTAAAGGGGTAAATGTAGGGGAATGGGTGGGTTGCGGGTTGTTGGGCCGAAGGGCCTGTTTCCACACTGGAAGTAATCTAATCTAATCTAATCTCTCAAACTAGAGTGTGGCCAATCCTAAACTGAAAATCTCCAGTTACTGAATGGTCCAGTTACACTCAACCCTTCATAGTTAGAACATGTACTTTCATCCTTGTTGTGCTGTCCATTCACACCAAGTTCTTATTACCTATCAGACCTACGCCTGCTCACTGACATTGGTTCCCAGGTAAGCAATACCTCAATTTTAAAACTCTGATCATTTGCCCATTGCAGACAGTGCACAAAATTCAATTACCTACACTTTCCAGGAGCAAAAGAAATTAAGAAACCTTGTAGGGGATGTCAAAAAGTTAAAAATTGCTTTAAGAAAATCTGAATCCAAAATAATAATGGCATGACACTGTGCTTCTGGGATTGTTCACAGCAAACTGCTTCTGTGCGCTTGCAGCGTTTTACATGGGCTCACATCGTTATACAGTGATGTGCACATTATTGTTAATTTGTGCACTAGTCTCACTGAGTTTGGCATTATGCTATTCATTGCACTCTTTCTTCTGTAGAACGTATTTGTATTTATTGAGAACAATGTTTATATTGAATTTTATTATCTTTAATCTTTGCATGTCATGATGTGACTGTACCCAATCATTTGGTACCAACATGGGAACATGAGTGTGGTTCTTGTACTGTTGGCGATAGCTGTGAATTGATGTCTTCCTTTTTCAGCCTCTCCTTTGGAATTAGGATAATGTGTTGTCTATGACTTGACTATAGAAGATGTGCAATCATTTGGGGATAACAAATATAATTGACAAGCACAGTGAGGTAACAAAAATGCTGAATGTTAATAGTGACTGAGGTCATATCAAGAAGACAAAACTATGATAAAGAGTCCATTTGGAACATTGATGTAGATTGGATTGAGGGCCCTCATGTTCAGTCCTGCAATGGAAATTTATTAAGTTTATCTTCATTTCATTTACAGAGATATCAATTCAGAGTAACTGTGTTTGAAATAAAAACACAGATATGCTGAGATTGAACAGAATCAGAATTTGCCTAGTTTAACCTGCTTGTGGACTTTAGCATAATGTAAACTCTGTTTTTTTAGAGCAAGCCTGGGAGAAGCAGTGTGTCCTGTGTTCAGTAAGTATCTTCAGCTGGTGCAGGAACACAGAGGAGTGTCCCTGACAGTGTCAGCGATAGTTCAGCTGTCTTGTACTTGCTCTAAAATTCAAAGGTCATTAGTTAAATCTCACTCCAAAGATTAGGCTGATGTCGCAACACAGTATTGCAGGAGCTCTGCTTTGTAGAAGGTGCTGTTCATTGATAAGACCTTGTTCTGAGGACCCTCTCTGTTGGGCATGTAAGATCCAACAAAGGTCTGTAAGAAGAACAGGGTGTAGGTTCTACAGGTCCTGGGTCATATTTATCCATAAACTAACACCCAAACAAAGATTGTGTACTCTTTTGCACATTGTTCCTTGAGGGATCTTGCTGTGCTTAAATTGGTTGCCTCATTTTCTATATTATAATAGTGACAAACTACATAGGTATTGCCTGTCAAGTGCTTTAAGTTGTCTTAGAGGCCACATGCAATGCTCCAAACCAATGCCCTTCCCCCCCACCCCACACTTTTCCTCCCACCAACTATCCCAGGTGAGATGAGCTGAATACACATCAACGACACACTGAAAGGGATCCATGCAGATTTTTACAGCCCTTTGGAGATAATCTGCCTTTACGCACTGATTAAAGGAATACCAGGCCAGGATAACAAGGATACCACTCTTCCAAACTGTTTTAAAAAAGGAATATTGCCCCAAGTACCTGCTGCTGATCACCTTTCGGTGCAGGCATTGATTGAAGGATTAGATGTGATGCTTTCTATAGCTGAATAGTTGCTGACCCACTTCATGATTGGCTGCAGGGCTGTTGATGCCCAGAGGTAAAGTATATCCCACCAGAGGGAGAGGGCTGATGAGGGGAAAATAAACTAGACACAACCATAATTTTGTACATTCCTGGGGACTGCAATGTGAATCCTCTGTGAAGCTAGAGAAACTCTGCATTTGTTTCTAAATTTGTTTCATCCTAAAGTTGTGGGTAGATTGGCAAGGCTGATGTAGAACTGCGGATGCTGGAAATCAGAAACAAAAACAGACATTGCTGGAGAAGGTCAGCGCGTCTGGCAGTAACTGTGAATGGAGAAACAGCATTAACATCTTGAGTCCATGGACCCTTCTTTAGTACAGTCCCATTCTGTTCTGAGGAAGGGTCACTGGACTCATTGTTAACTCTGGTGAAAGTGTCAACTCTGTTTCTCTCTCTCTTGCACAGACGTTGCCAGACCTGCTGGAGTTTCTCTGGCAATTTCTGTTTTTGTTCCTTGAATGCTCAGGCGGCCTGTTTTTTTTTTAAATTAATAACCTATCTTTTTCTAGCCAGCCTGTTTAGTTAGAGATGCCAGCGCACCTGTCTGGAGCAGTTGGTGGTGTTTAACCCCAGCTTCCAAGGGGGTAGGGGACTTACCCCCAGCCCTGTGTGTATGTGTGTTTTTTTTTAATTGCAGACACTTTCTGAGCCACCAGTGGGCGGCTGCTGGGCTCAGAGCTCGGACGTTGCCCCCCTCACCCACCCCTCAGTAACTCCACTCCCTTGGGGTGTGGGAGCAGCACACAGTGGCTACCCTGAGGCACAGCGAGGGTTAAAAGTGGGCGGGCTCTGCTCCCGGGCGCGGACTGGCGGGGCGGGGCGGGGCGGGGCGGGGCGGGGCGGGGCGGGGGGGAGGGGCTTGTGTCGGAGTTGGGCGGATCCAGGCAAGTGCCTGCTCCACCTGGCAGTGACCCGGGAGGGTTCAGTGAGTGGGCGGTGGGAGGAGGAGGGTTTGAGGGGGGGAGGGGACTGGGAGAGGGGGGGGGTGCTCCTGATCCTGCTCAGGCAGCTGCGTCCTGAACCAGAGACACACACACACAGAGGAGGAGGAGGAGGAGGAGGGGGGGGTAAACATCACCATCACCCCCCCCCCCCCCCTCAGACCCACACAACAGCCAGCGATGTTGGAGAGCCCTCGGGAAGCCGGGGCAGACGGAGAGGAGCCTCGAGCGCGGTAGGAGGAGGAAGGGTTTCGAAAATACAACGTTCTCCGCTGCGCGAGGGCAGCCGTTGGGGAGGGCTCGGGCTCGGGCTCGGGCTCGGGCTCGGGCTCGCGGGCACGGGGCACGGGGCACGGGGCACACGGCGAGGGGGGGGGGCGGGTGCGCGCGCACCGTGTCGGTGCAAACCCCTGTCGAGTTCGCCGCTCTGAGCAACATTCTTAAAAAAAATTATTTCACTTTTTTTTCACTCGCTGGGTAACGGCGGTGTGTGGGGTGTGGGGTGTGGGGGGTGGGGAGGGAGGCGGGGGGCGGGGGGGGGGGGGTAAAGACTGGCTGGATGAACCCCAACCATCCCAGGCCTGGCAGGATGGAGACAGCCTCCGCAGACAAAGAGCAGCGGAGCCTGGGGCCTGGGCCGGGGCCTGGGCCTGGGCCTGGGATTGTGCTCGCGCCCGCGCCTGTAGGGTTTGAGTTTGGGCTTTGGGCCTCCTCCTCCTCCTCCTGGGCCTGGGCCTGGGCCTGGATGTAGCTGGCAGTCTCCAAGCAGTAATCGCTGCCATTCCGTCTCCCCCTCTCCTCTACCCCCGACCCCCCTTCTACCCCCCACCCCCGACACCCCCCCCCACCCCCGACACCCCCCCGACACCCCCCCCCCCACCCCCGACACCCCCCCCCCACCCCCGACACCCCCCCCCACCCCCGACACCCCCCCCCCCACCCCCGACACCCCCCCCCCACCCCCGACACCCCCCCCCCACCCCCGACACCCCCCCCCACCCCCGACACCCCCCCCCCCACCCCCGACACCCCCCCCCCACCCCCGACACCCCCCCCCACCCCCGACACCCCCCCCCCACCCCCGACACCCCCCCCCCACCCCCGACACCCACCCCCGACACCCACCCCCGACACCCACCCCCGACACCCACCCCCGACACCCCCCCCCCCACCCCCGACACCCCCCACCCCCACCCCCGACACCCCCCCCCCACCCCCGACACTCCCCCCCCCCACCCCCGACACTCCCCCCCCACCCCCGACACCCCCCCCACCCCCGACACCCCCCCCCCCACCCCCGACTCCCCCTCCCCCCCCACCCCCGACACCCCCCCCCACCCCCGACACCCCCCCCCCCCCACCCCCGACACCCCCCCCCCACCCCCGACTCCCCCCCCACCCCCGACACCCCCCCCCCACCCCCGACACCCCCCCCCCACCCCCGACACCCCCCCCCACCCCCGACACCCCCCCCCCACCCCCGACACCCCCCCCCACCCCCGACACCCCCCCCCACCCCCGACACTCCCCCCCCACCCCCGACACTCCCCCCCACCCCCGACACTCCCCCCCCACCCCCGACACTCCCCCCCCACCCCCGACTCCCCCTCCCCCCCCACCCCCGATCCCCCTCCCCCCCCACCCCCCACCCCCGACTCCCCTCTCCCTACCCCTGAACCCCCCCTACCACCAACCCCACCTCTCCCTGCCGCCGACCCCCCCCCCACCTCTCCCTGCCGCCGACCCCCC
This sequence comes from Chiloscyllium punctatum, assembly GCF_047496795.1. Taxonomy (NCBI): domain Eukaryota; kingdom Metazoa; phylum Chordata; class Chondrichthyes; order Orectolobiformes; family Hemiscylliidae; genus Chiloscyllium; species Chiloscyllium punctatum. The sequence continues at coordinate 27,890,476 of NC_092745.1, read as the reverse complement.
CCCCACCTCTCCCTGCCGCCGACCCCCCCCCCCACCTCTCCCTGCCGCCGACCCCCCCCCCACCTCTCCCTGCCGCCGACCCCCCCCCCCCACCTCTCCCTGCCGCCGACCCCCCCCCACCTCTCCCTGCCGCCGACCCCCCCCCCACCTCTCCCTGCCGCCGACCCCCCCCACCTCTCCCTGCCGCCGACCCCCCCCCACCTCTCCCTGCCGCCGACCCCCCCCCACCTCTCCCTGCCGCCGACGCCGCCCCCTGCCCCACCGCCGAAACCCCCCTACCGCCGACCCCCCCCTCTCTCTACCGCTGACCACCCCCACCGCCGACCCCCCTGCTTCCTACACCCAACCCCCCCCCCCCCTGACCCGACCCGACACCCCCCTCTCCCGACCCGACACCCCCCCCCCTCCCGAACCCCGGCCACCCCTCTCCTTACCCCCACCTGCCAACCACCCCCTCTCCTTACCCCCACCTGCCAACCACCCCCTCTCCTTACCCCCACCTGCCAACCACCCCTCTCTCCCCACCCTCCACCTGCCAACCACCCCTCTCTCCCCACCCTCCACCTGCCAACCCCATCATCCCTGGCCAACCTGCTCTCTTTCCTATTCCCCCACCAACCCCCATCCCCACTAACCCCTCCTCTCCCCTAATCCCCGCCAACTCCTCCCTCTCCTGCTATCCATGCCAACCTCCCCCCTCTCCCTACCACTGCCTATTCCCCATCTGCCATGCCCCCTCTCTGGTTCTCTTCACCGCCCCCTCTCTTTTCTCTCTCTTTTTCCCCGCCCCCCCCAATCCAGCTGCGGCAGGGGTTATCATGACAGACAGATGCCCCAGATGTGGGGTGTAGTAACTGGGTGATGGGGTGTTACTCGGGTGTTGAGTTGACGGACTATGGGAAGCAAAGAGACGAGGGGGTCACCGATTGTAGGACATCTGGGTTTCACACAGAACAGCCTTTGTTAACAGGGCCCGTTGAGTGCTCAAAGCATGCCTTTTTGTCGTGTAAGTGGGGTTTGGCAGTGACTCCTTTAACCTGAGCAAGGTTGACTCAAAGTACTATTGAGAGCAGAATTTGAATTGATATGTGAAGCCGTGTCGGTGTTACTGCAGCAATTGTGCCATCAGTCTAACTACGACAGTTTCTCACTGTTAGTTCTCTGTGTGTGGGCCTATGCTTTCCCTTATTTCTTTATTTGTGTCCTTGTATTTTTCCCCCTCCAGAGATTGAGTTGTACTGCATTTAGTTTGTTCCTGCCTGTGCCAAGTTCTCTTTATATAGTAGTGTTCTTATTTGTTATCAAAGTTTGGTTCAAAGTTTGCATTTTTGGACATGCTTGTGTGTGTCAGATTGTGCTTTGTGTCTCTATATGCAGAGCCATTCTGTATTTATGTCTTATGCTGTACTCGGGCCCAAGTTTCTGTATTTCAGCTTGTACTTGGTGTCATATTTCTACTTCATGCCATGCTCAGGCATATATTTCACCCTACAATTACTTGGTCTTGTATTCATGCATTTTACCCTGCACTCAGGCCTATGTTTGTGTTTTATCCCTCACTTTAGCCTGTGTTTATTTGTATTGTCCTGTGCTCGGGCCTGTGTTAGTGAGTTCTGTCCTGTGCTTAGGTCCATGTGAATGTATTCTGCCCTGTGCCAGTTCCCATGTTAGTGGTTTGGGCCTTTTGTTTTGCTTTGTGAGCAGCTGAGTCTGTATTTAAGCAATGATGGGATCTCATATACTTGTTGAGGGATAGGTTGATTTGCTTCAAGACAGTAATTTTATTTTCTAACCCAGCACATTTTTACACTGCCAGTATGCTTTGAGCACTTGCTCCCCTTGTGAGCTGGTCTAGGTTAGTTTGAAAGAGTCACTGTAGGTTTTGTTACATGTTCTAGTACCAAATCCTTAAATTGTGTGGGTTAGGCTAGTAAGACTCCCATGAAATCAGGAGTTGACAGTATAGTATGAACAGGCCATACACTTTTGAAAAATTGTTGTTGAGATCTTGTGCTCAATTAATGTGAATAAAGAAGGTGGTTGGCATACCGGGGGAAAAAAAAGTAGAAATTTAAACTTTTTTTCCAAATGGCAGGTTGGTCTACTAGTAAGTTACAGGTCCAAGTGGATGGCAGATGAAATATAATGTGAATGCATATGAGGTTATCCACTTTAGCAAAAACAAAGACAGATTATTATCTGAATGGTGATACATTGGAAATAGGGAGGCGAAAGGTGACCTGGGTGTCCTTGACCACCAGTCACTGAAAGTAAGCATGCAAATGCAGCATGCGTTGAAGTCAAATGATGTGTTGGCCTTCATAGCGAGAGGATTCACGTGCAGGAGCAGAGATGTCTTGCTGCAATTGTACAGGATCTTGATGATACCACACTTGGATGACTGTGTGTGGTTTTAGTCTCTTTCTGAGGAAGGATGTTCTGCCTAAGGAGGGAGGGCAGTGAAGGTTTACCAGACGGACGTGTGAAGAGGTACTGAATTAGTTTCTTCACTGCAGTTTAGAAGAATGAGGGGGGTTCTCATAGGAAGCAACAAAGTTCTAACAGGGCTAGACAAGGTAAACGCAGGAAGGATATTCCCGATGACCAAGTTGTTCAGAACTAGCGACCACAGTTTAATAATACAGGTTAGGCCATTTAGGACTTGGATGAGGAGAAAGTTCTTCACCTAAAGAATGTTGAACCTGTGAAATTCTTTGCCACAAAGTGGTTGAGGCCAAAACATATAAAATAGAATATTTTCAAGAAGGTGGTAGATGAAGGGATCAAAGGTATAGAGGAAAGGTGTTCAGGGTACTGAGTTGGTTAATCAGTCTTGATCCCATTGAATAGTGGAGCAAGCCCAATAATTTGAATTGCCTATTAATGGCTCATATTTTCTATGTTTCTGTTACTTATTGGAGTACTGAGAATTTGTGGAAATTGATGGCAACTCCTGTTTTATACTGCAGTGTGGGCCTGAATAGACTGAGTTTAAATCTATGGAGTGCACCCATGACTTTGTCTCAGGAGCAAGCGTACTAACTGCTGAAATATGCGTGGAGAGAAATTTGAGTTAATGTTTTTGCTTTGGTGATCCTGGCTCTGAAGGTCTGCTGAGCTTTTCCAGCAATATCTGTTTTTGTTTGTGATTTCCAGCATCTGCAGTTCTTGTTTTTAACCACTGAATCATGATGCCTTGAGTGTTTTCATTCTTCCCTCTGAGTCAGAGGGATAAATTCAAGCCCCACTTTGATGTAAACTCATAATATAGGTTGACCCTCCCAGTGCAGCACTGAGACCTGCAATGTTGAAAGTACTGTCTTTCAGATGGCCCAGCTTTCTCTTTCTTGTGTGATTTTAGTGCACACTTTGAGTCTCAATTGTGGATTTTCCTGGTATCTTGATTTAATATGTACACGTCAAGAAGCATCATCGAAACTGATATTCAATGTGTGGAAAGTTGCTGGGAGTAAGTTAGTTATCAATATATTTCTCTATTCAGAGTAGAGAAAGTCAAGAGAAGAAGTACAGAATAGGTAGAGAGAAACTGTTCCCATTGGTGGAAGGATTGCGAACAAAAAGGCAGAGATTTAACTTGATTGGCTAAATAAGCAATGGGAGCATGCAAAGTATTTTTCTTTCCTTAAGCAACCAATAATTAGGATCTGAAATGCACTCTGTGCAATGGAAACTTTCAAAATGGAATCAGCTAACTACTTGATTTTTTAAAAAATCCATTAGGGAAAGAATGGGAGAATGAAGTTGTTATCTTGCAGAGAGTCAGTGTCGACACAATGGACTGAATGGCCTTCTCCTGTGCTTTAACTATCTATGATTCTATCGTGAGACATCAACTGGAACAGTGGCCTAAGGGAAAACTGGATAGCTATGAATATAAATACTAGGCAGCGAATGTAGAGATACAGTCAGATGGGAATGAGTTTAGAATGGCATCATGATTGGCACAGATATTGTGGGCTGAAGAGACTTTTCCTGTGCTGTACTGTTCTCTAATATGTTGCAAACAGAAAGTTCTGGAAATATTCTGTCAGTGTCTTTGGAGACCGTAAGAGTTGAGGTTTCAGGTGAATGATCCCTCATCAGGGCTCATGAGCCATTATCTCGCTTGCTCTCTTTTGCCAGATGCTAATTTTTTTCAGCATTTCCTGTTTTTGTTTCAGACCTCTAGCAGTATTTTTAGTTTTCCTCATTGTGACTTGGTGTGTAGTACCTCAGTTGATGGGGTATCATTAGCTCCAGCATCTGGAAGACTGGTGGTTCATGAAGAGCAGAGTTCTGAAAGTCTGAAATGTGGCAAATAGATCACCTCCAAAAAAAAGACACAAGTAATTGTGAATGAGGTTGGAGATGATGCATAAGTTGAATGTTTACAGCACCTTCCATAACTCGATATTATAATTGTAAGGAAGGATACCAGTCATCACATCTGAGAGTATTAGAATGAACACCAAATTACTTTTGGAGATATAAGAGTGAATGGAAGTGGTGGAACTAGGTAAGAGCCTAGTTATGAATTTGGAACTAGGTATGAATTTGGTAGACCAGCCCAGTTGGCTGGTATGCAGATGGCAGAATTAATTCATAACGCAAGGATTTTCAGAAGGAAGTGGTGGAGGTGGGTACAATTACAATATTCAAAAAGCATCTGGATGAGTACATGAATAGGAATGGTTTAAAGGGATAAGGGCCAAATGCTGGCAAATTGAGATGTCTAGTTGGCGCGGACGAGTTGGACTGGAGGGTCTGTTTCAGTGCTGTATGACACTGATTCAGACTCCGTGGCAAGGAGCTGACATCAATATTAGATCAGCCAAAATCTCATCAAATGACAGCAGTTCACTAGGCTGAATGGTCTTTTCCTGATTCTAACTTGTATGTTCTGAAGATCTAGTGAGATTAATCTGGCCTGAAGGAAATGGGTAAATTGGAAGATGGGTAATAGGTGTATGTGTATCTGAAGAATAGAAAACAAAGTGTAGTTCTGTATTGGGTGGTATAATTCGAACCTGGTTTGAGAGTAGGGTCCATGCAGATCAGCATAGAGTTGGAGTAGTTGATATCTTTTCCTAAATGCTGGAACATTTCTACTGCCTGTCATGTATTTCTGCATCCATGTATTATTTTATCTGTAAACAAACCTATGTAGTTTAGCCTGGAGATATTTCCCTTGTTGAAGATATATTGGGAGCAGCTTGTGTTCTCCTTTGACAAGATTCCTGTTGTCAGTTTAATATGTAAAAACTGGGTTATTTTAATCTGATAGTCCAGTTAAATGGTAAAGCCAGGATGTACTAATCCAACAGGTAAAGCTGGGCTTTGGCAATCCATCAGCATAATTGGTAAAACTGGGTTACAGTAACCCAACATAAGGTTAATCATTACAACTAATCCACCAGTCAGGTTCATTTATACAACTGGGTTGCACTAATCCAAAGCCAGGTTATTTTGTAAAATCGTGTTATACTAATCTGGCAGTCAGACTAATAGTCATGAGTTCCTCTAGTTATTGTTAATGTTTGAGATTGGCAACAACAGCCAATGGCGAGCACTAAAATTGTCAAGAATACTGGGTTCAGCAGAGTGAATTTTGAAGAGAGAGCAGTCTTGTTGGTGATAAATAGCGGTGGCAGGTATCATGTTTTACACTGTGAAGACAACAGATGTCAATGCTTTGCTGTATCTATTCACACTATTTGTCCAGTATCCATTTATGAAGCAGCAGAAATTTCCTCCAAGTGAAAATGAGGATGAACAAAGCCATTGACTTTGCACCCACCGACAAGCGTCGAGCCACTGACTCTGTCTCTTTCCTTGCTGAGGCTGAATGAGACTCTTCGCTGTGTTGTTGTATTTAATCTTGGTCACCTATTCATGTCAGCAGTAGGACTACCCATTTTAACCTGTTTACCATTATGACTTATCTGCTTCAGATTATCTGCTGGAGAAACCCTCATCTGTTTGGGAGTCTCACCTGCAGACTTTATTGCAATGTCCAGTTTCCATAAATTGGAACTCATGCTCTGCGGCCAAGTCATTAGGTCCCATTTCGTTGATCTTCATTTGTTCCCAGTGAAACAATACCTTGATTTTAAAAAGTGCATCCTTGTTTTCAAACCCCTCTTGTGGTCTTGCGAGTTCCTGAGATTTCTACACAGCACCAATTCTGGTATTTTGTACTGCCTTGATTTTAATTATTCCAACATTGGTAGCTATGCCTCCAGTGCCAAGGATCTAAGGTTTGGTGCTGCCTCCCTACTTTCCTACTTCCCTTTTAACATACTCATTGAAATGTAGCTCGTTAACTATTTAACATATTTTATGATCTACCTTTAATATCTCCTTGTGTGATTCTAGGTCAGACATTGCTTGATAGCTTTCTACTATAGTTAGGCAAGCTGTTGTTGAAGTAAACTTGAGTGGGAAGGTGTGAATTAGAAGAAGGATTAGGCCATTTGGCCCATCAAGCCTGCTTTTCTATTCAGTAAGTTCATGCCTAGTCTAGAGTGCTCAGCTCCACATTTCTTGCTGTACCCCATAACTCTAGATTCCCTTATCAAAAGTCTATGTAATCAGCCTTCTATGAAAAGGTGTCAGAAGGGTTGGCAGGAAGCCTGAGCAGCAGCAGTCTCAAAGTGAAGGGAAACCTGGTGAAAGGAGGCCAGACAGAAGACCATCACCTTGTCAACAACACTTTGATAGAGCTGTTGAAGAAAAAGCTGACAGGGGTAAATTCTCTTCTGAAAAGTATGTGCAAAGTGTCCTGAAGGTGGTTCAATATGGTTTGTAGAAGGAGATCTATTACTGTTGTAGGTTGACCTTTCTATTAGAGTATTCTAAAACAAATTTAATTAGATATATTTTTGTGTGCCATGGATGGTTAAGAATCATTTTTTTGCATGCTAGTATACTTTACCTCATTTAGTGAGACAAAAACTTCAAATTTTTCAACTTATGCTTGGTTGTGTGTGAAATGTATAATACAGTTGATGAGATCAGGTAGTTCTTGTGATGTTCTTTTTGTTACCATTTGCTTCCAAAATCTGCTGGAGACAAGAGGAGCACAGTGTCTCAGTGGCAAACACTGCAGGGTCTAAATATTTCTTAAACAACAGGATTGTACGCGCTTCCACATTGAGCCTGCACAGTCATATGATATCTGATTTGATCTCCGCTCAATTACCCCTTCCCGTCCATCCCTGCCACTGCTGGCACGGTAGCTCAGTGGTTAGCACTATTGCCTCTCAAGGCCAGGGATCCAGGTTCGATTCCAGCCTCTGGCGACTGTCTGGGGTTTGCACATTCTCCCTGTGTCTATCGGGAATCCTCCGGGTACTCCAGTTTCCTCCCGCAATCCACAGATGTGCATGTCAGGTAAATTGGCCATAGTGTTAGGTGCATTAGTCAGAGGGAGATGCGTCTGGGTGGGTTGCTCTTTGGAGGGTTGGTGTGGACTTGTTGGGCCAAACCCAACAAGTTTTCAAACTGTAGGGAATCTAGTCTAATTTTTTTTAAATTACAATTCTTCCATGAATACATTCAGCCTCCACTACTTTCTGGGGAAGAGAATTCCACAGACTAATGACTATTAGAGAGAAAATCTCTTCATTTGTAAGGAAAACTCCTCCTTAAGTTGTGTTCCAGAGTTCTAGTCTTACCTGCAATAAAAACTTCAATTTAGTATTTACCCTAACTTTACCTAGGCGTTACTATTTTAAAAATAATGGGTTGCCCATTTAAGACTGATATAAGGAGAAGTTGTTTCTTTCAGAGTTGTTAGTCTTTGGAGCTCTGTTCCCCAAAAAGTGCTTGAAGCAGAGACTTTGAAGCAGGGGCAGACATGTGCTTGTTAAGCAAGAGATTGAAAGATTCTCAGGGATAGGCAGGATTTGTGGAGCAATTGGCTCAGTTCAAGAACAGGTTTGAAGGGCCAGGTAGCCTACTCCTGCTTCAATAAGATCACTACTTTTCCTCTTAAATTCCGATGGGTATAGGGCCAACCTTGCTTCATTCCAGGAATGAGTTAAATAAACCTTTTTGGGAATACTTTAAAGCAATTATAGAATTTTTGTTCCCCCACACCCCCCCCCCCCCCCCCCCCCCCCCCCCCAAAAGTAGGGAAACACACATTGTATACAGTACTCCGGATGTGGCCTTCAATTGTGAGTTTCATGGGTAAGCAGCTTTGAATGATGAGTGAGAAGATTGTGGGATCAAGTCCCACTTTGGAGACCTGAGCCTATAATCTGAGAGATTCTGGGGACATTGAATTGTTGGCTGTGGATGGGAAAGATTCTACAGTATTCTGTTGTACTAGCAGAGGAAGTCCTGGCTAGAACTCTTTTTGCAAATAGCATCATTTACTACACAATTGAATATTATAGCACAACAGGTGACCTTTGACCTGTCATGTCTGTGCCAGCTCTTTGAAAGTGTGATTCGGTTTAGAGTCACACTAACATTTTGTCTCCATAACCCGAATTAAGAGAGAGTGTCTGCTCCTTCTCACATTGCTGTTTGTAAATACCTGCAGAGTTTCCCACAACTGTGAAATGCTTTCAAAGTACTTTACTAAAAGCAAAGCGGCACGGTGGCAAAGTGGTTAGCACTGCTGCCTCACAGCGCCAGAGACCTGGGTTCAATTCCTGCCTCAGGCGACTGACTGTGTGGAGTTTGCACATTCTCCCCGTGTCTGCGTGGGTTTCCTCCGGGTGCTCCGGTTTCCTCCCACAGTCCAAAGATGTGCAGGTTAGGTGAATTGGCCATGCTAAATTGCCCGTAGTGTTAGGTAAGGGGTCAATGTAGGGGTATGGGTGGGTTGCGCTTCGGCGGGGCGGTGTGGACTTGTTGGGCCGAAGGGCCTGTTTCCACACTGTAAGTAATCTAATCTAATCAAAGCATTTTGGGATATCCTGCAAATCTGGCTGCAGATCTAAAGTTGGGGAGAAAATATAAGAGAAGCACTGAGCTGAGTCAACCAGACTGAGAACCTGAGAGAGCTGGAGCTGAAATTGGGCAGAGTAGAGGTGAGGTAGGGTCAATCAGAAAGAGGAAACTATCTGCTGTGGCTAGGTTGGCTTTGGTTACGCATGAGATTTTAGGCTCAGACTTTACGTTCCCACTAGCATAACCTGAAAATTCGAACTCTAAGTTCCGGGAAAACACAGTAACAATTACAATCGCCCTGTAAATTTTCTTGGTAGAGGCATTGAAAAGGATGATTGTCTGACCATGTTGCACTGCGCTAGGATAGCGACATTGCTCTTGAGACCTGTCACCAGAAGCAGCAATTTGTGAAGTTAATCTGAGGAACTGCTGCAGTCTGACTAAGACTATAAGGTATAGGAGCTGAAGTAGGCCATTCAGCCTGCTCCACCAGTTGAGGTCATGGCTGATGTGGAAATGTCAATTCCCTCTTAACCGTTTTCATTTTCCACATCACCCTTGATTCTCTTACTGATTAAAAATCCTCAGTCTCAGCCTTGACTATGCTTAACACAGACTCAACAACCCTCTGCGTTAAAGGACTCTACAGATTCATTACTCACAAAGAGAAGACATTCCTCCTCCGTTCTGCCTCAAATATGTGACCCTTTATTCTGAGATTTTCTCCTCTGTTTCTAGACTCTTCCACAAAGAGAGCGAGTCTGTCCGTATCTACCCTGTTAAGTTTCCTAAGAGTCTTGTATGTTTCAATAGGGTCACCTCTCTTTTTATATTCCAACGAATACAGGTCCACCTACACAACCTCTCCTTGTAAGACAGTCCCTCTATACCTGTGATCAGCCGAGTGAACCTTCTCTGGACTGCTTCCAATGTCAGTATGTCTTTCCTTAAATAAAAGGCCCAAAAGGGTTCAGTGTATTCCAACTGTGGTCTGACTAATGCCTTTGTAGCGTTTTAGCAAAACCTCCCTATTTTTAATACTCCACTCCCTTTGGGATTAAAACATTCCATTCGACTTCACTATTACCCACTGAACTTGGATTTCAGCTTTTACTGATTCATGAACAAAGACTCTTAAATGTCTCTTCTGTAGTTTTCTGCAGTTTTTCTCCATTTAAATAATACTGAGCTTCTCTTCTTTCTGCCAAATTACATTAACTAACAATTTCCCACATTATACTCCATCTACCAAGTTTTTACCCACTTGCTTAACCTGTCTACATCTCACTGCAGAATCTGTGCAACCCTCGCCATTTGTCATCTCATTCAAGTTGTGAAGATATATTGTAAATAATTGTGGCCCTCAGCTTTGGTCCCTGTGGCCCAACAGTAGTTATAGATTCCAATCCTGAAAATGCTATCCCAACTCTGAATCCTCTATCCGTGCTGTATCTACTCTCCCCACCATGGTCTCTGATCTGAGTAAGTAGTTACCTTAATAAATGCCTTCTGAAACTCCAAATATGTTACATATTCCCCTTTATCTATCCTGCTTGTTATCACCTCAATGAATTCTAGTAAATTTGTCAGGCATATTTTTCCTTTTATGAAGCCACACCAACTCTGCTGGATCGTTGTCTTTCTATTTCTAAACACTCTGCTATCGTGTCTTAAGACTCTTAACATTTTTCTGATAACAGATTTTAAACTAACTTATAGTTAGTGTTTTCTTCGCTTCTTTCCCTTTATATTGGCAGTTTTCCAATCCTCTGGTAGTTTTCCAGAATACAAGGATTCTGGAAATTACCACCAATGCATCCCCGATCTTTGTTGCTACCTGTATGTGGTTCCCTGTTTTGATACAATAAATGTGGTTGATTTTGCTACACTGAGTCAATTGCAAATCTCACTTTTAACATTTACAGATTGCAGCTGTTCACCTAGCAGTGACAGTGCCTATAAACACAGCCTTCAGGCTGCATTTGCATTATCCGTGACAATGTAAAGAGAAAGGAAAGTAAAAGGGACCATTGTACAGGTAATGAAGGATCACACAAACGTTGCAACCTCCAGTAATTCTCTTCACCCCTGTCTTCACACAGGTAACCCCTCCCAAAACACACAGTAGGAGCAAAATCTGTTAATTTGCCAGCTATTAATGTCCCAAGGCTGGGATTTCCACAGTAAGATTTTGTCAATCTCCCTCCAAGGGAGTCCGCTCCCTGATATCCTGTTGCTGTTTTGTTTTTACAGGAATAGCACTCATTACTCCTCCAGCATTGAACCAGTGAGATGTTAAAACTGCAAACAGTACAGAACAAGAGGTTAGGAAATTTCTGGGTTGAGCGCTCTGTTTAATAAAACCATTAGTGTCTGGGGCACAGATTTTTTTTGTAAAAAATAAGAGCATCACAAAGTGTCAACACGCACTTCAACATCCATGTGGAGCTTGGGTGAACGCAATGAGTTCCTCAGGCTGGAGATTTAAAAGTACTTCTTCGCTAGAGCTCCTAACAGCCAAGTCCGTTCTCCCAATCAAATTCTTCCAGGGCAGGTACAGAACATGATTAGACACAGACTAAAGCTCCTTCTGCTCTCTCTTAAACTGAAAGTAAAGCGCTCTCTATACTGTTCCAATCAACAGCTGAGGACAGGTGCAGCATAAGATTACTAGGCGAAAGTGAGTACTGCAGATTAGAGTCTATAGGGGTTGTAGGATTTTAGAGATGGAGTGTGGTACTGTAGGCATTGAGGGAGTTTGCAGAGATGGGGAGGGTTGTAGGGGCTGGACGAGGTCACAAATAGGGAGGGATATTTCCTTGTTTCAAACTCCAACATTAAGAGTTTTAAAACTGAGGCATTGTAGGTATGTAGGTTAGTTGTAAGCTATACCTACAAAGTGAGGGAGCACTGGAAATGCAGTGTTTGACGTGAATGGAGTGATGTTTCTGTATGGCTCAGCTCTGCCATTTACAGTTAGGGTGGCACATTAGCTCAGTAGTTAGCACTGCTGCCCCTCAGCGCCAGCGACTGTGGTTTCATTCAAGCCTTGGACGACTGTATGAATGGAGCTTGCACGTTTTACGGATGCTCCGGTTTCCTTCCACTGTCCAAAGATGTGCAGTTTCATGGATTGGCTGTGCTAAATTACTCCTAGTGTCTATGGATGTGCAGGTTAGTTGAATTAGTCATGGGAAATGCAGGACTGCAGGGTTGGGGTGAGTCTAGACATGATGGGCAGAATTACCTGTTTCCACGGTGAAGGAATTCAACAATTCTTGAAGTTTCTCAATAATACTGAAAGCCACACTATAGGTCCATATCCCAGTAATAGTCCTGAATCTGAGGACATTTGAGCATTTGTCATTCTCTGTAAAGCAATAAAGGTACAGCTGGGGAAGGTGTAATTACGTTTCATGTGTGTTTCTGTTTATGCTTCACCATTTCCAATCCACAAAGTGCACATGCCATCTTTGTCCCAGTCTGTCATTATACCATTTTTTGATCCATGAACCCTTTTTATTCTGCAGCTAGAGAAACCAGAACTATGTACAGCCTTTGGGAGAATGGGAGTTAAAGTGATAGATGTGGTGATAGGGGAATGCTAAAATCAAAGCAGAGGGTTGTGGGGCTATGTGGGTGTTGAGGATGAGAGTCTATGAGGATAGTGTGGTGGTGGCATACTCTGGGTGTTCATGGTAGGGTACAAGAAAGTGAAGAACCTTTGTCCAGATGAGCAGGCTACAGTGGATGCAAGAATTGTGTTCATGGGAATGTTTGACAAAGATGGGTATTTGTGCCCACCCAGGGTTCGGCAGATGAAGGATATGTGACTCTCTGAGGATGGGACAGGTGGTGGAGGATATGTGTGCCTGGGGTAGAGGTGGGCGTGTGAGTTAACTGTGAGAAGTAACTGATGCTTTTGCAGTTCGATTCTGTGTGAGTTGGTCTTTCATTCAAGTTTCTGATCAATGACGCTGTCTATCGGTTGATGAACTTTAGCCACGCCAAGTGAGTTAGTGTTTGTAGAAAGACATGTCAGGAAGTGTCAGGATGATTTATTCTCACAGTCTCACTTCGAGGATGTGAGATTGCTTGCCACACTCAGGCCCTGTAAAGAAATTCCAAATTGTCATTGATGACAAGCACTTACAGTACACCCAGTTCTCCCTGGATACTGTTAATAACAATTGGTACTGTAATGAATTGGAGGTTAGTGCCATACTGAAAGACAAGGTACCAACTGAAAATGCAGAGAAGTGAGAAATGGAACTGGATCAAAATTAGTAGTTGATGTGTTGACTAATTAGCATCTTATAATCTTACTGTTTGGTATTGAGTTCCTGGGATTTTGAATGCAGTGCTAATTTTTTTTGTTTTTATCATCTGTATGGAGTTATCTTTAAACTGGTCTGTGTGCAGTGGAGTTATAGGTTGTAAAACTGGTTTCTTTTTTATCTCAATGTCTGAATGTCTTGGACTGACCAAAAGGGATCTTTAAAATTATGGCTTGATAGGCTGGGGGAAATTGTTTTTCCTGTGGTGAGCCAAAAACTATGGGTCATGGGTAGTTTCAAATAAATCTAATGTGAAATTCAGGAGAAACATTCATAGATGCACTTTAGAGGAATCTAAGTAATGATATGAGGAAAAATGGCATAGAAAGATGCACTGTGTTTGGACAGAGACTGGTAGTATGTAGATGCCGTGAAACTGTTGGGCCTACTTGTCTATTCATTTGCTGTAAGTTCTGTGTAAATAATGTTTCCCCTCTGCTACTTAGCATAGTAAAATTGAAAATAAGGGCAGGAGTAGGCTATTTGGGCCCTTAATGTGCTCCGTTATTCGTTATGATCATGGCTGATTGTCCAACTCATTAGCATGTTCCCACTAATGAGTTTTCCTTGCATCTTTGATCCTTTTAATCCCAAGTGCTAGATTCAATTCATTCTTGAAATCATATAATGTTTTACTCATGACTGTTTTCTGTGGTAATGAGTTCCATAGGCTCACCACTCTCTGGATAAAGAAATTTCTCCTCCTCTTAGTCCCATATGATTTATTCCATATCGTTAAATAGTCAATTAAATTTAAGTTAAGGGTGCAAAAACAATTTACAAAGATGTCACTGTACTGGAGGGTTTGAGCTATAAGGAGAGGCTGGATATGCTGGGATTTTTTTTCACTGAAATGAAGAAGGCTAAGGAGTGACTGTATAGAGGTTTATAAAATCAAGAGGGGCATAGATAATGCGAATAGCCAAGGTATTTTCCCTAGTATAGGGAGTCCATTAACTGGAAGACATGGATTTAAGGTGAGAGGGGAAAAGATTTAAAAGGGACCTGAGGGGCAACCTTTTCTCTGAGTGGTGTGTATATGGAACAAGTTGCCAGAGGAAGTGGTAGAGGTGACTCCAATTACTGCACTTAAAATATTTTGGCAGATACCTGGATAGGAAAAGTTTAGAGGGTTATAGGCCAAATGCAGGCAAATGGGACTAGTTATAGAGTCATAGAGATGTACATCATGGAAACAGACCCTTCGGTCCATGCCGACCAGATATCCTATCCCAACCTAATCTAGTCCCACCTGCCAGCACCCGGCCCATATCACACCAAACCCTTCCTATTCATACACCCATCCAAATGCCTTTTAAATGATGCATTTGTACCAGCCTTCACTACTTCCTCTGGCAGCTCATTCCATATAAGTACCACCCTTTATATCTTCTTCCCCCCCCCTCCTCCTCACCCTAAAACTATGCTCTCTGGGACTCTTTCCCCTCTCCCCCCACACCCCCCCAACCCAGGGAAAAGACTTTGATAAATAGGCAATTTTGTAAACCTCTGTAAGGTCACCCCTCAACCTTCGCTCCAGGGAAAACAGTCCCAGCCTGTTCAGTCTCTCCCCATAGCTCAAATCCTCCAACCCTGGCAACATCCTTGTAAATCCATTCTGAACCCTTTCAAGTTTCACAACATCTTTCAGAAAGGAGACCAGAATTGCGTGAGATATTCCAACAGTGGCCTAACCAATGTCCTGTACAGTCGCAACATGACCTCCCAACTCCTGTACCCAATACTCTGACCAATAAAGGAAAGCATACCAAATGCCACCTTCACTATCCTATCTAACTGCAACTCCACTTTCAAGGAGCTATGAACCTGCACTCCAACACTCTCTGGGAACTTTCCATTAACTGTAGAATTCCTGCCAAGATTCACTTCCCCAAAATGCAACACCCCGCATCCATATGAACCAAACTCCATCCGCCACCCACTGGCGCATCCAACTAAGATCCTGTCGCAATCAGAGGCAACCCTCTTCGCTATCCATCACACCCCCAACCCTGATGTCATCTGCAAACTCACCAACCGCACCTCCCATGCCCGCACCCAAATCATCCATGCAAATGACAAAAAGTAGGGGACCCAGCACCGATCCCTGCAGCACTCCACTGGCCACAGGCCTCCAGCCTGAAAAACAACCCTCCTCCACCACCCTCCATCCTCCACCCCCGAGCCAGTTCTGTATCCAAATGGCCAGCTCCACCCCCATTCCGCGAGATCCAATCTTGCAACCAGTCTCCCCTGGGGAACCCCGTCGAACACCCCACCGAAGATCTCACAGACCACATCCACCGCTCTGCCCCAATCAATCCCCCCGTTACTGCTTCACAAAACTCAAGTCAGTTTGGGAATCCTGGTTAGCATGGATGAGTTCTATATGACTCTCACCTAGTTCTGGACTCTCCCACCATCAGTAACATCCTGCATCTACCCTGTCTCGTCCTATTAAACTTTATAGACTTCCATGAGATCCCCACTCATTCTTCTGAACCCCAATGAATCAGTAATCCAAACAATCTTTCCTTGTACTTTGTCACTTTTATCCATTAATTAACAGCTAACACACAAGGAAGTGAGTGGAATGTTTACTTAATAGGTGTTCCCTGAAGTGAGGCAGACATGGGGTATTCAGCCTCAGGAAATCAAGCCTCCAGTATGAGATTGGAAAGTATCAGGCACAAAAACAACAGCTTCCAACTCACGTCCTACTTTCCAAGTTAAAGTTAACTATGCAAGCAGCAAGAAAGATATTCTGCTGAAGGGCTTTAGGAGGAGCTGAATAAAATCTCTGAACTGTTTCCAGTCAGGCCTATGTCTGTGGTCCGTATGCATTCGCCTCTTCTTTCTAGAAAGCATCATTTGTGTATTTTTAAAAATTCATTCACACGATTTGGACGTCACTGGCTAGACCAACATTTATTGCCGGTCCCTTATTGCCCAGAGGGCAGTTAAGAGTCGACCACGTTTGTGGGTCTGGAGTCACATGTAGGCCAGATGGCGTAAAGATAGTAGTTTCCTTTCCTAAAAGGCGTGAGTGAATCAGATGGGTATTTCTGACAATCAGCAATGGATTCATGGTCACTGAGACTCTTAATTCCAGATTTTTAAAATCGAATTTAAATTCCACCGTCTGCTGTGGCAGGCTTCGAACCTGTGTCTTGAGAACATTACCTGTGTCCCTAGATTAGCAGTCCAGCGATACTACCATGAGGCCTCCACCTGAGAAGTGCTGTCAGGTCCATGTGTATTTACCTGTGTGTCTTGCCCTTTTCTGTAATTCTTCATTTTACCAGCTATGGGAGCCCTGATACCCACACGCAACCTGCTAAGTGGCCATTAAAAGTAGTATTTCAGTAAGTGAGTGTGAAATGTTTGATACAGGGTCTGGGATTACAGCAGTCGGTGATTATTTATTCTGGAGCAAAATTCCATCAGCAAACAACGCGATACAACATTGCGTCTCAGATTATCCACATGCTGTCTGTGCTAGGGAGGGCAGGTAACCTTGGACCAGTGTTCCCAATGCTGTCCGCACTGGGGGCCTTTGTCATCTTAGCAACTGTAGACGTATAGATACCAAGTTTGAGTTCTGCGATTAATCCACAACTCCATTAGTACCAGCTTTTACAACTACAGGAGTAATGCACAATAAGTGAGTTGGATCATGGTCTTGCTTCAATTAGCAGTTCTTGTGGTATTTCCTACCCGCCTTTTCAACCAAGCAGGCCCAGAACACAAACTGATGCAGCAGACAAAGTTAGCACAGCAGATGCACACATGGACGATCAAAAGGTATTTGGTAAACTGTCACATAATGGTTTTAACTTGGAAAATAGGAAACTCAATTTTGAAGGTGTGAGACTGATTCAAGTGGATAACTGGCGAATGAATAGGAAACGGAGAGCTGTGTTGATTGTCTTGAGCGAATGATATCCAATTTTGAACTTTTTGGCTAACCAAAACTTGGTGATATAGTAGCAAATTTCAGGAAGGTGTATATAAACCAGTGACATGGACAGGCACATGGAAGATGCAATTTCACTCAGTAAAATATGAAGGAATGCTGGCAGATAAAAAATCTTGGAGAGGTATATACTATGCGTAGTAGTATTGTAAGCGTTGCACAAGACCAGAGCAATCTAAGAATATATTTTCCAAAATCTTTTGAGGGTGTTGGGTAAGGAAATAAAAATTCAAGAATCCCTGGCTTAGTAAATAGATTCCGACATGAGCCTGGAAAGTATGCTAAACCTTTACATATCATTGTTTCGGCCTCTGTGTTGCAAGAAGGATGTCAGGACTTGGGTGAGATAGTCTGAGGAAGTTTACAGGGGTGAGATACAAATGAGGAAGCTTGGTTGTGCGAGGACAATGTAGGCAGCTGAGACTGTTCTTCAAGTAAAACAGTTGAAGAGGAGCCATTATATAGAGAGAAAATTATGAAATGCTTTGATATAGCTACTGACAAACTCTTTCCTCTGGCAAGTGAGTTGGTAACCAGATCTCGTTAATTTTTTTTAAATTCTCAAAAGAATGAGAGGGGACAGGAGATACTCCTTCGCATGGAATGATCTAGAATGCATTACCTAAAAGGGAAGTGAAATCCGAATCTTAATAAACCTTAAAAAAACACTTGCTTGTTTGCTGGAAAAAGATTAATTTCCTGGTTATTGGAGAAAAGCTGAGGTGTGGCAATAAAATTAGAAACTGTTTCCAATTGTAGACTGGCAAAATCAGGTTTTGTTTTAAAAGAAAGCTAGATGAGGAATCATTGAATGCTTATGGGACAGTTTCTTAAACCAGCATGTTATGGCAGCAACCTGATAGCAGGCTATACTATACCTGGTTTTGACCAATGAGATAGGATTAATCAGTGAAACCACCCTGGTTAGCAGTGACTATAATATGATTAAATTTTACATATTGGGATATTTAAATGGGGAAGTGCGAGTCTAAGACTAGTTTGAATTTAAACAAGGACAAATATGAGGGCATGAAGACAGATCTAGCAAAAGAAGTAGCAATTCAGATTAAGGCATAGGTTAGAACAGAGTGTACTGAAGAGGATATTCCAGAAAATGTAGAATTAATGCATTCCAACAAAGTTATAATGGATGGGACCCCCACCCCCCCCCCCCCCGCCCCCATACTCCTCTGTGCACGTGCAAAATCGAAAGATGTGTAGGTTCGGTGGATTGGCTTTGCTGAATTTCACATCGTGCCCAGGGATGTGCAAGCTAGTTGGATTAGCCGTGTAGGGTTGGGACTGGGTCTGGATGGGATGCTCTTCGGAAGGTCAGTGTGAAATCAGTGGGCCTAATGGCCTGCTTCCACACAGGGATTCTATGAAAGCATCAAACACACAGAACATATATCATTCTGCAAAGATAGTTGGCAGATTGATCTGCAAAGAGTTACTAAAAGATTAATAAGGGTGGAAAATTTAGAGTGCAAGAAAACAGGAGTCAAAAATATAAAAGCAAGAAAATCTTCAAATATTTGAAAAAGAAAGAAATTTAACAAATTTAAGTACTGGGCCTACAGAAAGTAATTCTGAGGAATTAATATTGGAGGATAAAATGATGTTAGACAAATCGAACAGATATTTTGCATTGATCTTCACTAGAGAGGACACAAGTAACATTAGGAAAATAGCTGCAAATCAGGAATTGAAAAAGGAGATTAAGAAAACTGCAATTACCAAGGAAGTAGTACTGAATGAATTGTTGGAACTGCAAGTTGACAAGTCCTGAAGGATTACCTGGGGTCTTAAAAGAAGCAGCTAGTGAGATGGTTGAAGCATTGCTTTTAATTTAGGTTCAGGGAATGTTCCTTTTTTATTTAAAGGATTCCTGTAACTATTTCTAATCAAAAAGGGAAGGGAGACAGAGTGAGAAACTACAGGCCAGTTAGGTTAACATTAGTCATAGGGAAATGTTAGAAGCTGTTATCAAAAGAAATTTTAACAGGACACTTAAACAAGTTCAGGATATTCAGGCAGAGCCAACGTAGTTGACAGGATGTCATGCATGGTGTGCCACAGGGGTCGATGCTGGGGCCTCAACTCTTTTTATATAAATAATTTTAATAAAGGTATGGTAGCTGAATTTGTTGAAACGCAAAATGGGTAGGAAAGTGAGTTGTGAGGTAGAATAAGCTCTCAAACAATATAGATAAGTTAAATGAGTGGACAACAATCTGACTGTACAATATGTGAAAGTGTGAAATTGTCCATTTTTGCAGAAAGAATGAAAAGTAAATACATTGTCTAAAAAGCATGAGGTTGCAGAGAGATCTGGACATCTAAGTGCGTAATCACAATGTTAATATACAGGTCCAGCAAGTAATTAGGAATTCAAATAGAATGTTATGGTTTATTGCGATGGGAAGTAAATGCAAGCTCAGAGTTTGTGATATGGGGCACTAGAGACCGCTTCTGGAGCATTATGTGCAGTACTAGTCACTGTACATGCAAAGAATGCATTAACATCCTCCTGTAATTTAGAGAAGGTTTTTGAGATTAATATCTGAAATGAGTGGATTCTTTTATGAGGAAAGTCAAGATCGGCTAGGTTTTTATAATCACGAGTTTAGAGTCAGACATGACTTAATTGAAACTTATAAAATCCTGAGGGAACTTGACTAGCTGCACCTTGAAAGGAATTTTCCTCTTGCGGGAAAAGCTAGAATTAAGGATCATTGTCTGAGATGGGTGATCCATTATTTTTAAACTGAGATGTGGGAACATATTTTCTGAGGATTGAGTGTTTTTTGGAATGCCCTTCATCAACAGGCAGTGGATCCTTAAATATCTTTAAGGCAGAGGCAGGTAGATTCTTGGTGGCTGTGGGGATATGCAGGAGTTTGGAGTTTTAAGTTTAAATCAGGTCAGCCATGATAATATTGAATGGTGAGCAGGCTCAAATATCAGAATGACCTCCTCTTGTTCCTTGTTTGTATATTTTATATATATATTCAAAGAATCAACCCCAGTTGTAAGTGGAAGAGCAGGTGCCTTTTATTTGTTTGCTTGTGAGTTGTTTGTATCACTGGCTTGCCCAGCATTTGTTGCCTGTCTGTGATTGTCCTTGAGAAGATGGTGGTGCACTGTCTTTTTAGAATCACTTAAATCTCTGTGGTTTAGAGATGTTCATAGTGCTGTTAGGAAGAGAGTTCCATGATCTTGACCCAGTAAAGGAACAGCTAATATGGCTCCAAGTCAAGGTAATGTAGGGTTTGGAGGGAACTTGCCCTTATCCTTCTAGGTGGTAGTGATTATGGTGAGTTGATACTGTGCATCTTGTAGGTGGCACATGCCTTTCCAACTATGCATCAATGGTGGAGGGAGTTACTGCTAAAAATGGATGGTATGCCAATCAAGCAAGATTTTTTATCTTGTATGGTGTTGAGATTCTTGTGTTGTTGGAGCTGGACCCAACTAGGCAAATGGAAGGTAATCTCTCACTTGACTGATTTGTGTCTTGTAGATGGCACTGAGGAAGATGGGCTGGATTGATTACTGCAGAAAGCCTCCGACCTGTTCTCATTCCATAGTTATGATTTAAACTGGCCCAGTTCAGTTTCTTATCAGGACGTTGATATTGGGGTAGGGAATTTAGCAATGGTAATGCCAAAGGGTGATGGATAGACTCTGTTTTGTTGCAGGCCTTTGCCTTGTTCTTGTGTGGGCCGATATTAATTGCCACTTGTCCAGCTCTGTGGCCTGCTTTAGTAACTGAGGAGTCATGAGTTGTGCTGAACATTTGTGCAATCATCAGTGAACATCCCACTTCTGACCTTGTGACAGAGGAAAAGTCGTTGAAGTAGCTGAAGATGGTTAGGCCTAGGACGGTATCCTGGGAAACTCCTGTAGTGTCCTGGGGCTGTGATAACTGATCTCCAACAAACTAGCATCTACCTCTGTGCAACAGTGATTCCAATCCACAGAGTGGTAACATTTGACACTAAGTCAAATGCTACCTTGATCTGAAGGGCAGCTACGTTTAGTCCATCTTTGGAGCTTAGTTCTTTTACCCATGTTTAAACCATGGTTATAATAAAGGTAGTAGCTGAGTGGCCCTGGTGGAACCTGAAATAAGTGTCAGTAAGTAGATTATTCCTTTTGTAAGTGCTACTCGATAGCACCATTGTTGACAATTTCCACCACTTTTGTGCTCTAAGTGCTAGCAGAGAGGAACATGGTTGTTGTTCTTGGGAACCCAGTAATCTCAGTTTGGCATCACTGCAGGAATTATTCAGGGATTAGGCTAAGCCATAGACCAGATACGCAACTGGACCAGCCTTAAAAAAAATAGTGGCTACAAGAGTAGATTAGAGGCTGGGAATTCTGTGGTGAGTAACTCACCATTTGACTGCCTGACGTCTGTCCACCATCTACAGGGCACAAGTCAGGATGGAATACTCACCATTTGCCTGGGTGAGTGCAGTTCCAAAAATGTTCAAGAACATTAGCACCATCCAGGATACAGAAGCCCATTTTTTTTGCCACTCCATCCATCATCTTCTAAATTCTCTCCTTCCACCACATGACACACATTTGCAACAGAGTACCCTTTATAAGATGAGCTGTAGTAACTCACCAAACCTCCTTTTGGCACATCTTTGAGATCGGTGACATTTTGCTATCTAGAAGGACGCATGTAGCTGATGCAAGGAGATATTCCCTTCCAAACCACACACCATTGAGTTCATAGGATCAGCAAATCCCTACAGCGTGGAAACGTGCCATCCGGCCAACAAGTCTACACTGAACCCCAAAGAGCACTCCACCCAGAAACCCCCTTTATCCATGTAAGCCTGCATTTCCCGTGGCCAATGCACCTAATCTACACATCCCTGAACACTATGTGCAATTTAACATGGCCAATCCATCTTTGGACTGTGGGAGGAAACCCCCGCAGACACAGGAAGAATGTGCAAACCCCACACAGTCGCCTTAGGGTGGAATCGCACCCAGGTCCCTGGTGCTGTGAGGCAGTAGTGCTAACCACTGACCACCACGCTGCCCTAAATAAACTATGTAATCAGTCCTTTACTGGATCATATCCTGGAACTCCCTTCATAACAGTACTTTGGGAGCATCCATAACAAATAGACGACACTGGTTCAAGAAGGCAGCTCACCACCACCCCATCAAGGCCACAAATGTTCACCTTGGCAGCGATGCCCATATCCCATGAAAGAATATAATAAAAGTTTCTATGATTTGAGAACACTATAGACTCTTGTTCACTTTCACATTTTCTCCCTCCAGTTCTGTCCTTCACCTTGCTCCTTAAAATCCACTGTTTGACCAAGTTCTGGTTTCATGTCCTAATGTCTTTGTGACTCCATGTCAGACTTTATTTAGTCAAGTATCTTGGTGAGTTTTGCTACTTTAACTACAACAACTTGCATCTCATAGCTCCTTTAGTACAGCTAAAACAAGCCAATGCATTGGACTGTAGCAGTTGTGTAAGTGAAGCAGAGTTTTATCAAAGCATCTTCAATGAAGACAGGCTTTTGGAGAGTACAACCCAAAGCTTAGTACTGAGCCAGCAAAAATCAGGCTGCCAGCATAGAGATGGCCGCAAAAGGTACGTTCAGTTCACTCTCTGGTATAGTAGGAGATTGATCTCAAACAAGAGCCTACCTTTATCAAAGGAGGAAATATCAGAAAAGTGCAAGCAGCCAGCCTTGGAAGAGCCCAGAGGTCTCGAGAGTTGTATAACTGGAGGAGATGATCAAGATTGGGAGGCAAGAACATGGAAGGACTTGACTATAAGGATAGGAAATTGAAAATCTTTTAATGATACTACGTAAACGCATCATTACATTCTATACCTGAGTGTCTGGCTTCTTTTTTTCTCTGTTAAAATCTGACTGACCCCTGGTGAGAAAATAAAGCTTTCTTGGAAAAACCGATGCAGTGTTCCTGAGTTGTAGAGGTCTTTCATCTAAAATCATGCACCGTGCCTTCCACATTGTGAGCTAGAAAGGTCTGAGGGAAAGGTGAGAGAAATCAAGGGATCTGTCCAGCAGGAACACTACGTCCAAGGTTCTGGGTCCTTTTCCACAGTCTGAGTCATCGTGCTGAGAGTTGCTGAACTATGTGTGTCCTAGTTCCAGTGCTGTGCTGTCACTTGCATTGATATATTCTTGGAGCACTGCAGTATGACCCTATTTAATACTAGGACACTTCTACCAAGAAGAGGAAGAGTAATCTAGGGCATTGCTGCCATTTTAAGATATCAATTAGCAGCTAACTGGCCTCCATTGAAACAGGACCCAGCCTATGTTCTGTCACTGTGATGTTTAGAGTTAGTGAAAGGGGAAAAAAAAGGAATGATAAGAACTGGTATTTAAACAGTGCCTTGAATATAGTGAAATAAATTTTGACATCAGAATATTAGGACTGGTGACCAAATATTTGTTCAAAGTTAGGAACATAAGGACCAAAGCAGGCCATTCTCCCCAGGATACAGAAGCCCATTTGTTTGGCACTCCATCCATCATCTTCTAAATTCTCTCCTTCCACCACATGACACACATTTGCAACAGAGTACTTCCCTCCATTCTAGATCATTTCCTTAATGCCGTTTTCCTCACATTATCTCCATATTCTTCAATGTCATTAGACACTAGAAATTCTTGTTGGATATACTCAGTATATCCAAGTATATCCAATTCTTCTTGGATGTACTTAAGCTCTCTGGGACGGAGAATTCCCATAAATCACTACCCTCCGTGTGAAAAAATTTCCACCCCATCTCAGTCTGAAATAGCTTGCCTGTTATTCTGAGATTGTCCCCTGGTTCTGGAGTGCCCAGAGGAAACATCTACCCTCTCGTGCCCTGCAAGAATTTTGTACCGTTTTGAGTTCCCCATCATTCTTTGAAACTCTGAAGAATACAGCCCCTCTGAAGAATACTTCCTCAATCTTTCCCCATTAGACAAATCATGCCATCCCAGAGAATAATCTACTGAAACTGCATTGTACTCCCTCAGCAAGTATGCCCTTAAGTAAGGATTGACCAAAACAAATAGATTTTAAATAGTTTCCTAAGTCAGAAATGAAACAATAAAGAGCTTTTAAGATGGGAGTTTCAGAATGTAGGACTTGGACAGCTGAAGGTATGGCCATGAATGGTGGAACAGTAAAAATCAAAAAGCATGCGACAACGACCGGATGAAGGAGTGGTGCTCCAAAACCTAGTGCTTCCAATTAAATCTGTTGGACTATAACCTGGTGTTGTGATTTTTAAAAAAAGCATGAGAACAGTATTAGAAGAAAGCAGAGATGTTGAAGAGCTGCATGACAAGAGGAGGAGAGAACTACAGAGAAAAGGGTTGAGGCCAAGGAGTCATTAGAAAACGAGGATAATTTAAAAATTGAGGCAGTGTGAGAATGGGACTTTGTGCAAGTTGGGGTATGAGTCACCTCCATTCTGCAGACATTGATAAGTGACATGGTTTACATACTGGCACAGTATCCCTTTGATTCACAAAGTCTTGTGATCTAGCTTTCTTATTTCAGAGTGGTATCATTCTTGCATCAGGATTAAGGAATGAATATGCCATGTTTGGTATGTGGATCAACCAGTTTTTCTTCTGTACTTTGTGAATAAAACTATTCAGGTTTTACCTGGCTGAGTGCTGATATCTCAAATTTCTTCCAAGGACTGGAGACATCACTCTGTTGACTTGCTCTGGAAATAAGTTGAGGAAATCATTATTGTCAGTGTGGCTAAATGATAACCACACGTTTTGAGCCAAAAGGTCATGGATGTTGTGTCTTCCAGCTCTTAGAAAGAAATCATGCATTAGACTTAATGTGCTGGAGCTTCAAGTATACAGTTCTGTGTGACTAGTGGATATTGTAATTGTTACCTGGTACATGACTACAGTGGGATGATGAACGCGGAACCCTAGCACATTAGTTTCTAATTCTTTGCAAATTATGTAACATAAATAATTTATTGTTACTTGTATGTATGAAAATACAGTAAAATGTGCATAAGTTGCCCCAAACCAGTGCCATTCAATTACATATTATGAGAAAAAAAGAGAATTTCTAAGACCAATTTCATTTTCTGGTTGCTCCATGGCTTTGGTTTTATGAATTGTTCCTGTTGCCTATTATGAGCTCAGTCACATTGTAATCTCCCAGGATATAGATGCTTTAGTTAAGTTGACCCCTAAGATGTGCATGCAACAACTTGTAAATGCAGACTGTTCTCTTCCTTAATGGTGGTTGACCATTTTAGTGGCCGTTTGTGTGCCAAGGAGGCCAGGTCCCTCTAGTCTCAAATTTGCATCACTCCTCTGATATCCACACTGCTTCCTGACTCTGTTGGCATCCTAGTTTCAAGGCAGCAGTGTATGGTCAGGCATTTCCACAAAGTTTTAATACCTTGTCTTGACAGTTTAAAACATCAAGTGCCGCAGACTGATCCTGGTCATATTTGCACTGTGCTGGGATCCACCCTGTTTGCACAAAGGTCAGTAGAATATTTCTTTTTGAGAATGTTCCTCATTCTTGAAAGGCAGTTGACATTCAAATGGAATGCTCCCACCCAGCATACTTCCTGGTCAGCCCTACCTTGAATAGCACTTATTTTGAATGTTTTAGTTATGCCACTTGTATCCTCACCATTTCAGAGCGTCGTAGAATTCCTACAGTGTGGATACAGGCCATTCAGCCCAACAAGTCCACACTGACGCTCTGAAGAGTAACCCACCCCCTTCCCCTACTGCTCTACATTTACCCCTGACTAATGCACCTAACCTAACCATCCCTGAACATGATTTGGAGACGCCGGTGTTGGACTGGAGTGTACAAAGTTAAACATCATGCAACAGTGCTCACCACTGTCCTACAGTGTCTTGACCTTCTAGTTGTAGAGTTTACTAATATGGAGGATGCTGTACAAAAAGAACCTTGGGAAGTTGTTGTGGTGCATATCATAGATGGCACGCACTGCTGCCACTGTGCCTCCATGGTGAAAGGAGTGCATGTTGAAGTTGGTCAACTGAGCTTCATCAAGAGGCTGCTTTATGGAGCTTCTGGAGTGTTCTTGGATGTTGGTGAGTTGTATTCATGTAGGCAAGTCAATGTGTTCCATTACAGCCCTCTCTTATGCCACAGAGATGGTGGACAAAAAGGAGTTGTTTGCTGTACAATTCCAAGCTTCAGGTCTGTTCTTGTAGCCACAATATTTTAAGTGGACAATCCAGTTGAGTTTCTGGTCGATGATAACTTACGAGGATACTGGTAGTGGGGAATTCAGTGGCATGCAACATCAAAGGGAGGTGGCTAGATTCTCTCTTGCCTGCAACAGCGAATTGCCTGGCACTTTCACTGTGTATAATATTTGCACCACACAATCTTAAGATTTGAGGTTACCCAGGCCATGCTGCACACGGACACAGGTTGAATCAGCACCTGAGAATCATAGAAGCCCTACAGTGTGGAAGCAAGCCATTCTGCTTGTGTCCACACCGACCCTTTGACGAGCATCTCGCCCAAACCCATCCCATCCCTGTAATTTTCAAGGCTGACCCACCTAGACTGCACATCCGTGGACACTATGGGCAAGTTGTAATGGCCAATTCAACTAATCTGCACAACATTGCACTGTGGGAGGAAACTGGAACACCCAGAGGAAACCTACGTAGGCATGGGGAGAATGTGCAAACCCCAGACATTCGGTCAAGACTTTTATTGATTTGTCATCTTCACTCCTATCTTGAGCTGGGAAAGAGCAGAGCGACACCTAGTTTATGACAAAATTAACAAGGGAGATTTCTTAAGTGCCATATGCTTGGTGGCTTCCTTTTAGTCAGTCTCCTGCCAAAGAAACTTTTGGGATGGGTTTATTAATATACCATTCCAAGAAAAAAACCTGTTATTTGTAAAACCCCTTCAGGATACCTCACTGTCAAACAGAAAAGCTGCTTTAATGGTTTTATTTAGGTATCCACAGATCGACGTTAGCGTCACTTCAGTGCTTTGTATGGTGGGCAGGGTCCTTGCTACTGATGAGCAACGTACAACAGCACAGAAATCTGAGCAAATCACAGCCTAATTATAGTCATTCATTTTAAGCGGATGTTATCCTTTTATTTTTCTGGCTTTTCCCTTGCATCCCCCAAAGGTGCTGACCCTCATTGGAGGAAGTTCTATATAAAGCCTCCTCTCCCAGTGGCGCTGACCCTCGCTGCGGAACATAGTGCTCACTGCCCTCGTCTCCTGAAGAGACTGAGTGACTGGGAAACAGCAAGGGATTCAGCAGAAGGAAGTGTTGTGTGGCTGTCAGTTGATAGGCAGAGAACAGAAGAGAGTTAAGAGAGGAAAGCAACATGCAGGAGGGGGCAAATGGATCAAGTGAGAGGCAGACAGAATAGGGAGTAAACAGGGTCAGGAGAAACACTGCAGTGGCACGTTGTAACTGCAGATGCTCAATACTTTTTAAAAAGTATTTCTTGGTATATGAGAAGCTACTGAACTAATGTGAAAGTAGAGGCAGCTCCATTCCACTAAGTTTTATTATTTGCAATTCATGCTGAAATGAAAATGCACTATTAGAATATCTTGTAAACTGGAAAACTTTTCTGTAGGAAAGTTGGTACTGAAGAAGGGTCATTGGACTGCAATGTTAATTTTGTTCTCTCTCCATTGCAGCCAGGCCTATTGAGTTTTTCCGGCAATTTCTGTTCTTTGTGCCTTTTATACCCCTTTGGGATAGTCGACTTCTCAAACATGTTGCGCTGTTTGGTAAAATTCCTATTTTCCTGTTTCTTCCATAACAGAAAAGGCATTCAGCAAGTGCTACTGGATGTCATTTAACTGTGTCTAACCATTTTTGGAAGTTCCCTAGGCAGTTCTGGCTCTGAAGTGGGTTCCCATAGTGTGTAGACACTTCCTGGGTTTTTTTTTTGTTGAACTGATTGGAATTGTTACTTGGGGTTGTGCTGCAGTTATAGTAGGGAGAGAATTTTTTCATTCAGTTTTCTCTGAGAGGAAGGAATTAAGTTAGCACTGGGAGAACAGCACTCTGCACTTAAAGTACAACATGGGTTAGATAGAAGACTGGATTTTACTGGCTGTATAGTTCCATTTCTAATCAAAAGGTTGGTCTTTGACCTTCCCACCTGAAACCCAAGTGTCTTGTGTCAATATTATGCTTGGAGCATCTTTCCTTGTTTCAGGACAAGGAGGGATGGTGGCTTAGTGGCTAGCATGACTGCCTCACAGCACCAGGGACCTGGGTTCAATCCTACCTTTGGGTGACTGTCTGTCTGTGTGAGAGTTTGCACATTCCCCCTGTGTCTGCGAAGGTTTCCTCTGCATGCTCCAGTTTCCTACCACAGTCCAAAGATTGCCCATAATGTCCTTAGCTCTGGGGAAGTGCAGGGTTACGGGGCTAGGGTTGATGGTGAGTCTGGGTGAGACTCTCTTCGAAGGGTCAGTGTGGACTCAGTGGGCTGAATGGCCTGCTTCCACACTGTAGGGACTCTGATTCTATGAACTCCATCTAGGAGGGTCATGGGCAACTCGGGTTGAGGGAGAGTAACATCTTGGGAGTATATTCATCTTCACTGGGCACATGATCTCCTCCCTACTCTTCTCCCCCCCCCCCCCCATCACACTCACTCCCTCCCTCCCTCACTCACCCCCCCTCACTCACCCCCCCTCACTCACCCCCCCTCACTCACCCCCCCTCACTCACCCCCCCTCACTCACCCCCCCTCACTCACCCCCCCTCACTCACCCCCCCCTCACTCACCCCCCCCTCACTCACCCCCCCCTCACTCACCCCCCCCCCACTCACCCCCCCCCCCACTCACCCCCCCCCTCACTCACCCCCCCCCTCACTCACCCCCCCCCCCTCACTCCCCCCCCCCTCACTCCCCCCCCCCTCACTCACCCCCCCCCTCACTCACCCCCCCCTCACTCACCCCCCCCCTCACTCACCCCCCCCCTCACTCACCCCCCCCCCTCACTCACCCCCCCCCTCACTCACCCCCCCCCCCCTCACTCACCCCCCCCCTCACTCACCCCCCCCCTCACTCACCCCCCCCCTCACTCACCCCCCCCCCCTCACTCACCCCCCCCCCTCACTCACCCCCCCCCCTCACTCACCCCCCCCCTCACTCACCCCCCCCCTCACTCACCCCCCCCCCTCACTCACCCCCCCCCCTCACTCACCCCCCCCCCCTCACTCACCCCCCCCCTCACTCACCCCCCCCCCTCACTCACCCCCCCCTCACTCACCCCCCCCTCACTCACCCCCCCCTCACTCACCCCCCCCCTCACTCACCCCCCCCCTCACTCACCCCCCCCCCTCACTCACCCCCCCCCTCACTCACCCCCCCCCCCCCCTCACTCACCCCCCCCCTCACTCACCCCCCCCCTCACTCACCCCCCCCCCTCACTCACCCCCCCCTCACTCACCCCCCCCCCTCACTCACCCCCCCCCTCACTCACCCCCCCCCCCCTCACTCACCCCCCCCCCTCACTCACCCCCCCCCTCACTCACCCCCCCCCTCACTCACCCCCCCCCCTCACTCACCCCCCCCTCACTCACCCCCCCCCCCCCCTCCCTCACCCCCCCCCCTCACTCACCCCCCCCCCCTCACTCACCCCCCCCCCTCACTCACCCCCCCCCTCACTCACCCCCCCCCTCACTCACCCCCCCCCTCACTCACCCCCCCCCCCTCACTCACCCCCCCCCCCCTCACTCACCCCCCCCCCCTCACTCACCCCCCCCCTCACTCACCCCCCCCCCTCACTCACCCCCCCCCTCACTCACCCCCCCCCCTCACTCACCCCCCCCCTCACTCACCCTCCCCCCTCACTCACCCCCCCCCTCACTCTCACCCCCCCCTCACTCACCCCCCCCCCCTCACTCACCCCCCCCCCTCACTCACCCCCCCCCCTCACTCACCCCCCCCCTCACTCACCCCCCCCCCTCACTCACCCCCCCCCCCTCACTCACCCCCCCCCCCCCTCACTCACCCCCCCCCCCCCCTCACTCACCCCCTCCCCCCTCACTCACCCCCCCCCCCCTCACTCACCCCCCATCTCCTAATCTGCCTTTACATTCCCCTGCTGTATATCCACTGTAGTGGAGATAAAGAACCCTTCAACTGGCCATGAATTGGGAAGAGGGAAGCTAGGTTGCTTAATGCCTTCCCCATGCAGCATAAGATGGGAGCCAGATTGGGAGAATGTGGCAAGGCCTTTGCTTTATTTTGTGTTGCTGGGGTAAGATCTACCCTATGATGCAGAAGCTCCACATATGCTGGAGAATGGAGTAGGCAGCTCTTCATGAGTTAACCAAAACGAGGACCCTTCAAGTTAACACAAAATAAAAAATAGAAACGACAAATAAAAAAGCTGTTCACTGGAAACATCAGCCTAGTTTTCAGTGTGTTCTGTTTTTATTTTTATACTATATTTGTAAGATCATCACCAATAAATCCAAAAGGGAATTCAGAAGATAGATATTTGCCCAGTGGATGCTTTCGAAGTTGAGTCTGAATGCTTTTAAAGGGAAGTTAACTTTGACAGAAAGGAGTTGGAAATGCATTGAGACTGTGAAAATGAAGTATGTTAGGAGGTTTATCAAGGACTCGGTGTGTGTTTATTCTGTTCTGTGAGCTGTTCAACCCTCCAAATTGCTATGGAAGCCATTCAGCCCATTGAGTCTGCACTGGCTTTCTGAGCATTTTGACTTTGTGCCAATTTCCTGCTTTTCTCTCATAACCCTGTAACATAGTTTCTATTGAAATAATCATCTAATGCCTCTTCAAAGTCTCAATTGAGCTTGCCTTCACCTCACTTCTAGGCAGTGCATTACTTTGTGAGACAGGCTTCTTTTCACTTCACTTTTGCTTCTTCTGCAGAACACTTGTAAATCTGTGCCTTCTGGTTGTTGATCCTCAAACATGTTACCCAACTTTAGGCTTGTCTTCCATGGCAACGAGATGGCAATTTAATTTTCTCACCAGTTATCTCTGAGCTAACTAAGGAACGGTTCCATCCTGCCATTCCTGTTCTAGATTCCAGGTTCCAAAATTACTGTTAAGCCTTGACTAGATGAGTAATACTCTGTCATCTGAATAAGCAGTTCAAATCCCAGTACTTGAAACAGTAATCTTGGCAGACATTCTGCTGAGGGATCGTTACACATTCAGGCTTGATGTCTTTCAGGTGGTCTGGTCTTAATCTCATTGCTGCTTGTCAATTTACCAATTGCTCACAGCAATTGCTTACAAAGGCAGTTCATTGGCTATCAAAAATGTTGGCAATTCCTGAGATTGTGAAATATGCCATGAGAATACAGATTTCGTATAGGAAACATAAAACTGTGTAGCAAAGGAACAGGCCCTTCAGCCCACCACGATGCTGGTCAGGCAGCATTCCAAGGAGCAGGAGAGTTGACGTTTTGTGCATAAGCCTTTCCTGATGAAGAGCTTATGCTCAAAATGTCGACTGTCCTGCTCCTCAGATGCTGCCTGATTTGACTGCTTTTCCAGTATCTCACTCTTTGACTCTGATCTCCAGCATTTGTGGTCTTCACTTTCTCCCACCATGATGCTATTCTTAATGAATCTCATCTGCTTGTACATGGTCCGTATCCCTCTGTTCTCTGCGTGTTCATGGTTTTGTCTAAATGTCTCTCAAACTTTGCTGAGTCCCAATTCTGCTTCTACCATGTCCCCAGTATGTTCTTGGCCCTTGCCTCTCTGTGTTTAAAAAACAATTATCCCATAAGCTTCTCCCCACTTTCCTTAAACCTATGCCCCATAGTATTTGATGTTTTCACCCTGGGAAGAGATTTTGATTATCCACCTCTCATAATTTTATATACTTCCCTCAGCCTGCGACACTCTAGTGAAAACGATCTAAGTTTAACTAAATCCTCCAATCTAGTTAAACATCTTTTACACCCTCTCCAAAATCTACGCATTCTCTAGGGATAGGAACTGCATACACTACTCCCAAATGAGGCCTAGCTAAAATTGTTTTTTTAATACAGCTGCACCATGACTTGCCAGCTTTTACACTTGGTGCCCCAACTGATGATGATCAATGTGCCATAACACCTTCTTTACCACCATATTCACTTTCTGGGAGCTATGGACTTGGACCCCAAGATCCCTCTGTAAATCAATGCTCCTAAGGGTCCTGCCACTTGCTGTATACCTTTCTGTTGCATTTGACCTCACAAGGTGCACCACTTCACACATGTCTGGACTAAACTCCATCTGCTCTTTCATTACCCAACTTTCCAACTGATGTACCCTGCTGTATCCTTTGATAACCTTCCTCACTGTCCACAAATGCACCAATTCTTGTCCTCTGCAAACTTGCTAATTAGACCACCTACATTTTCATCTACATAACACATCAAACAACAGAGGTCCCATCACTGATCCTTGTGGACCACAACTAGTCCCAGGCTTCGTGAGAAAAATACTCCTCCACATCTACCCTCTGACTCCTATTACCAAGCCAATTTTGTACCCAAATTGCCAAGTTACCATGAATTCGTCTTCTGGTACAGTCCACCATGAGAGACTTTGTCAAATATTTTTGTAAAGCCCATGTAGACAGCATCCACTACCCTAACCTCCTCAAGCATCTTTGTCATTTCCTCAAAGTGGAATCGAGTTGGTGATACAAGATCTTCCCCTCTCAAAGCCATGCTGACTATCCCTAATAAGTCGTCTTTTCCAATTGAGTGAATCCTGTCCTGAAGTATCTTATATAATTTCCCTACCACTGCTGTAAAACTCACCAGCCTATAATCTCCTAGATTATCCTGGTTACCCTTTTTAAACAAAAGAGCAACATTGGCTATTCTCCAGTCTTCTGGACCTCTCCAGTGGCTAAGGAGGCTTCAAACATTTGTCCATGCCCCAACAATCTCCTCCCTTGCCTCCTCCAGTATCCTGGGGTCGATCCCTTCAGGGCCTGGGGCCTTATCAACCTTTTAATGTTTTTCAAAACCCCCAATGCCGCCGCCATCTTTAATGTTGACGTGCTGTCGAATATCAACATACCCTTCCATGATCTTAATATCATCCATATATTTTTATCATCAATAATCACAAGTGAGGTGCCTGAAGACTGGAGGCTGGCTAAAGTGCCACTACTTAAGGAAGGTGGTAAGGAAAAGCTGGGAAGTATAGACCAGTGAGCCTGACATCAGTGGTCAGCAAGTTGTTGCAGGGAATCCTGAGGGACAGGATAGACATGTATTTGGAAAGGCAAGGACTGATTAGAATTAATCAACATGAGTTTGTGCCTGGGAAATCACATCTCACTGACTTGATTGAGGTTTTTTGAAGCAGTACCAAAAGGGATCGCTGAGGGTAGAGCGGTGGACGTGATCTTTCTGGACTTCAGTAAAGATGTTTGACAAGGTTCCACGTGGTAGACTGGTTAGCAAGGTTAGATCTCATGGAGTACAGGCAGAACTTAGCCATTTGCTACCGAAAGTCGAAGACATAGGGTGGTAGAGGAGGATTGCTTTTCAGACTCAAGGCCTGTGACCAGTGTTGTACCAGGATCGGTGCTGTGTCCGCTGGTTTTGTCATTTATATAAATGATTTGGATGTGAACATAGGAGGAATGATTAGTAAGTTTGCAGATGACACCAAAATTGGAGGTGCAATTATCTCCGATTACAATGGGATCTTGATCAGATGGGCCAATGGGCTGAGGAGTGGCAGATGGAGTTCAATTTAGATAAATGTAAGGTGCTGTGTTTTGGAAAGGCAAATCATGGTAAGACTTATGCACTTAATGGGAAAGTACTGGGGAGTGTTGCTGAACAAAGTGACCTTGGAGTGCAGGTTCATAGTTCCAGCTGGACAGGATAGTGGAAAAGACATTTAGTATGCTTGTCTTTATTGTTCAGTGTATTGAGTGTAGGAATTGGGAGGTCGTGATGTGGCTGTACAGGACGTTGGATAGGACACTTGGAGTAGTGTTTGCAATTCTGCTGTCTCTCCTGTTGAAAGAGTTTTGTGAAACTTGGAAGGATTCAGAAAAGGTTTACAAGGATGCTGCTAGGGCTGGAGGATTTGAGCTATAGAGAGGTTGAATAAGCTGTTTTCCCTGGAGCATCGGAGGCTAAGGGATCACCGAATCGAGGTTTATAAAATAATGAGGGGCACGGATAGGGTAAATAGACATGGCATCTTTTCCCCGGCTGCGTGAGTCTAAAATTAGAGGGCACAGGTTGAAGGTGAGACTGGAGAGATTTACAAAGGACTTAAGTGGTAGCGTTTTCATGCAGAGGTTGGTGTGTGGATGGAATGATCTGCCAGAGGGATTGGTGAAGGCTGGTGCAATAACAAAAGGCACCTGGATGAGTATATAAACAGGAAGGGTTTAGAGGGATATGAGTCAAATGCTGGCAAATGGGACTAGATTAATTTAGGATGTCTAGTTGGCATTGACACGTTAGTCAGAAGGGTCTGTACATCTCTATGAAATTGTTGTCCATCTCAGTGATGGAACCATTGAGCACCTCACCCCCTTTCTCTGGCTTCATGCATAAATTCCCTTCTTTGTCCTTTTCTGCTTCCTTTACATTCCTCAATGGCTTTGTTTGATTTAAGTTTCCTAAACCTTAAATATACTTCCTCCTTCTTTTTGACTAAACCTTCAATCCCCCTTGTTTTCCAAGGCTCCCATACCTTTCATCCTCACAGGAATGTGTTGGTCCTGAACTCTGATCAAACTGCTCCTTAAGAGATACCCTCATATCAAATGCAGATTGCCATCAAATGGCAGTCCCCAATCTGGTTTCTCCAGTTCCTGTCTCATAATGCTGTAATTAACCTTCCCTCAATTTTGCACTTCCACCAGAGGACCAGTCTTACCCTTATTGATCTTAAAAACTTAATGACTATGATTAGTGTTCCCAAAATGCTCCCCACTGAAATATATGGCAATGTTACTTGTGCTGACCTGCATGAGTGAGAGACTGACAGCATGTGAAAACACAATGTTATCAATGTCCAGACAGGTGGCTGGGGTTTAACATGACATTCTAGAAATCTGTGTAAGTACAATGTCTTTAGACAGATTCGGGGCAGTAAGCCCCATGTCCTTAGTTAAAATGGCAGACATACCTTTCTTTCAGCAATGCACAGTTGGGTGAGTGAATGATGTGCCCTTTTTGAACTGTCAAATGATTCCACCAGCAACTTTGGATTAACCTTTGACCTGTTTACCTTTTTGATTACAGATGATGTATTGTACAATGAGCTCTGAGACGATGTCAACGCGACCCTGTTACTGACAGTTTGATTCCACAGGAATCTCCCCATTTTTCACCGCCACAATGCCTGTGCAGGCTCCACAATGGACAGACTTCCTCTCCTGCCCAATCTGCTGCCAGACATTCGATGAGAACATACGCAAGCCCATCAGCTTAGGCTGTGGACACACAGTCTGCAAGATGTGTCTCAACAAACTTCATCGCAAAGCCTGTCCTTTTGACCAAACCACTATCAACACAGATATAGATATGTTACCTGTGAACTCTGCACTGTTACAACTGGTGGGGGCCCAGGTAAGAGTTTAAGTTACTTTTTCAAGTATGTTTTCCTGCCTTTGCTTGCCAAATAAGGTAGGAGTTTTTCAATATATGGCCTTAACCCTTGTAGCCCATGCTGCTGCCATTGCTGTCTTATACAGAAGTGCACACGTACCACAGCAGTCATTTACGAATTGGATGGATCCTTATTCTATAAGCAGCCCTCTTTAAAACTTCTCTAAAGCTCTTTGAATTAGTGGTGTTGAATGAAAATTTAACCTCAATGTATTATTGTCCCTATGATTTTTTTTTCTCAATTTTTATATGCTACTGTGCCTGGGAGAGTATTATTTATTTCCTGGAGGTGCTTGGCAAATCTGAGCGAGTCCCATTTCCTCAGGTGCAAGCAATGTCTTCACACCCAAAATCATCATCATTCCTTCCAGTCTTACTGCCATTAAAGCTGCTTATAGTATCCAAGAAGGACAACATTTACTTGTTTCCTATGTCAGTACACAAGTCAGTACAAGTCAGCTTTAGTCAGTACACAAGTACTCTGTGTGCTACTGTGGTCAGTGTATTCTGCTCTCCTTGTGTGATACCACACTTGGTGCTTCTTTCTAATGAAGAAGAGGACTGTTGCTGTGGAAAGATCTGATGAACTATCTCTCTCCTTGTATTAGAAGATGTTGTCAGTTACTCTCTCCCTAGATAGTAGCCCTGTGGTGTCAGTAAGCTGAGTTGAGCTGGAAATTGCAAGCTCTGATCACTGTGGATGAGAGAGTGAAACTGAACCTGCACCATTTGATGATGATAGTACGTTCTGTGAATGGTCCTGTTGCATGTAGTGTCACAGCAGTGTTTGGCAAGAGTTTCAGTTTCAGTGCCTGTGACACATGTTTGTCTGAAGGAGTTGTTATTTTCAGAGTTGCAGTTGCTGAGTCATTGCAACACTCTGTGCGAGATTCTTTTCTCCTCTTCATGCGGCCTGTTCAGTGACCACTTCGCTGGTTTCTGTGGAACTCGATCTTTCCAATTCCTACTGCACTACAGACAGAAACTTTTTAATTAACCAGCACATGCTAACTTTATCTCATGGCCCCTTCATCGCAACCTGCCATTCAACCCCTCTAGTCTCTTTCACTCTGTTGCAGGCTGTCCTGTATCTGAATTCCATTCGCCAGTCTTAGTTCTGTAACCCTTGATAGTCATACCGAACAAAAGTCTTAGCCAATCACAGTTTTAAAAATTTCTCCTTGGCCCCTGTGTAATGACAGCTTTTTTGAGGAGAGGTTTGAAGATTGTTGCCTTTGTCTGTAGAATATTTCTTAATGTCCCCTTGGAATGGCTTGGTTCAATTTTAAGTTAGCACCCTTTGTTGTAGACCCACCCTTTGTTGTAGACCCACCCCTCTCTGCGATCAGAGGAAATGGTATCTTTCTGTCTGCCCTGTTGACTAACTTAATCAGCTTAAACATTGCAATTAGTTCACATCTTTAATTATCCTGAAAACCACAGAACTTGCTAAGCGGCACGGTGGCACAGTGGTTAGCACTGCTGCCTCACAGCGCCAGAGATCCGGGTTCAATTCCCGCCTCAGGCGACTGACTGTGTGGAGTTTGCACGTTCTCCCCGTGTCTGCGTGGGTTTCCTCCGGGTGCTCCGGTTTCCTCCCACAATCCAAAGATGTGCAGGTCAGGTGAATTGGCCATGCTAAATTGTCCATAGTGTTAGGTAAGGGGTAGATGTAGGGGTATGGGTGGGTTGCGCTTCGGCGGGGCGGTGTGGACTTGTTGGGCCGAAGGGCCTGTTTCCACACTGTAAGTAATCTAAAAAAAAACCATTTGGCTGCTATGAGCATGTAACTCACTGCACAAGTTGACCACACTGTCTCAAACTCCCGTTCAAAAAATCTTTCAGTATGAAGTTTTTAATAACAATACACCTCCTCAAAAGGCTTTTCGACATCCAGCTTTGCTGCATCCTGTGCTCCTTTTGACAAATTTGTCAAGTATGATTTCCCTTTCTTAAAACAGTGTTGACTCTGATTATACTATTACTCTTTAAGTGCATTAAGATTTCATAATACTGAATTATTGAGTTTTCCTAATGACGGGTTAAACTGATTTATAGATTAGATTAGATTAGATTCCCGACGGTGTGGAAACAGGCCCTTTGGTCCAACAAGTCTACACCAACCCTCTGAAGAGGACCCACCTCCATCTGACTAATGTCCCTGGTGCTGTGAGGCAGCAGTGCTAACCACTGAGCCATGGTGCCTCCCTGTTTACACACTTACCTTCTTTCTTGAATAACCAGTGTAGCATTTGCAAATTTCTAAGGTGCAGGGACAGTTTTAAAATTTAGGACTTCTGGAAAGTTATAGCCAGTGCTGGGAAGTAGGCCATCGGCTCTTATTCCTTAAGCTTTTGTAATACATTTTCTTTGCTAATACTAATTACCTTAAGTACATTTGTTTTCCTATGTTTCTGGTATGTAATTTGTAGCAGCTTCAGCTGTGAAATCACAAAGTATTTGTTTAATGTGTCTGTCATTTGCTTATTCCCCACAATGATTTCTCTCGTCACTGCCTTTAAGGGATGCTTTATTGTTTATATACTAGAGAAAGCTCTTCTAGCCTGACTTTAGATTTCTAGCTAGTTTATTCATCCTATTTTGTTGTGGTTTTTTTTTTGGACAACTTTCTGGTCACCACCTCTGATACTAAAACTCTCCTTTGCTTGTGATTATTCTTTGAAATATTTTAAGCTACCTTTAATCTAGTGATAACCTTTATATTCCCTTGTAAGCCACAAGTCTTTGTTGCTGAGTATTTGTTTTTGAATGGAATGGATACTGCCTGATTTTACAATTCTGTACTTAAAATTTTGGTTCATAATCAGATTCTTTCTGGTACTAAAGCTCGCACACCTCAGTTCAGGCCAGAGTGCTTCTGTGGGTTGATTCCACAGGCCATTGAGTCATGACTGAATGTGTCAAAACAAGTGCAAACTCCAGTTAACGCAATCACATCTACACTTCCTCATTTCACTCTATCCTTTTATATTTAGACGGCGAACCTTTTCCCTGGGGGCACATTGGTATGTATGTGGAGAGACTGGGGTCACATTATCTGTGCATTCTGCAGCTTGGTGCTGTGTTTGGGTACTTGTTCTATTTACTGTGGATATAACCATCTCAAGACAACAGTGTTTCACACAGTGCAACAGTGACTGCACTTCTGAAGTGCTTCAGTGGGTATAAGGGAGTGTTTGAAGTCACGAAAGACACAATACATTTACGCTATCGTTTTAAATTGCAATTTAAGTGAAATGTGTTAATTTGTTACTGTATAACAAACTTGTGTTCTCTTGTGAATGCTGCTAAAGCTCTATAATATCTTACATTAATTAAAATTTTTATTACAGTATGTTATCATTTCACTATTAATTATATACAGTGAACAACATTTTGTAAAATTATTCTAATTATGTGCAGATTCCAGAGCCACAGTCTGTCACCTTGTGTACAGGAGCAGAAAATACCAAACACTATGAAGAGGCAAAGAAATGTGTGGAGGAATTGGCACTGTACCTCAAACCACTCAGCAGTACCAGAGGTACTTGAAGTTATTGAGACATTCCTACTGTACACTGACATGGAGATTTATTTTTTGGGAGGTTTATCGAGTATTTATTTTAAACACTTGCTTCAGGCACTTTACGTATAGTAGTAGGTACCTCAGTGAGTTACAAGCTAAAATCTAAACCAAGGTTTTGGACAACTGGGCAGTTCAGAAGAAAGCTCCAACTGGACTCAAAATACTGACTGTTTCTCTCTCAGATGCTGAACGTCTGCAGCATTTTCTGCTTTTATTTAAAATGTCCACCTTTGGCAATATTTTGCTTATGAGGGATTTGAAGAGCTTATATATAGAATGACCAATACCCAGAAGTGAGTTACAGACTGAAATCTACTTGGAGGCTCAAAGGGTTTTACATATATAGAATAACATCTGCAGAAGTGAGTTACAGGCTGGAATGTAATTGGGTTTGAGGGTATATATAAAGCATCACAGATACCTGGGCATGTGTTACAGACTGTCTAATCTTATAGTTTGGGTGGTTTTTATGCAGGCAAAAGTGAGGACTGCAGATGCTAGAAACCAAAATCTAGATTAGAGTGGTGCTGGAAAAGCACAGCAGGTCAGGCAGCATCCGCGGAGCAGGAAAATCGACATTTCGGGCAAAAGCCCTTCATCAGGAATGGAGGCAGGGAACCTCCAGGGTCGAGAGATAAATTTGGAGGGTGGGGTGGGGGTGGAGCGGATAGGTGGAAAGAAAGATTGGCAGGTAGGACAGGTCATGGGGACGGTGCTGAGCTGGAAGTTTGGAACTGGGGTAAGGTTAGGGGAGGGGAAATGAGGAAACTGATGAAGTCCACATAGATGCCCTGGGGTTGAAGTGTTCCGAGGCGGAAGATGAGGCGTTCTTCCTCCAGGCGTGGTTTTTATGCAGACTGCTAAGATATTCAGGATTGAGTTGCAGGCTGAAATCTAATTGAGGGTTTCAGGGTTGTTTATATGTAGAATAATTGTACTTGGGAGTGAGTTACAGGCTGCAAAATAATTGAGAGGTTCGAGTGGTTCATGTGCAAAATAACAGATCCAGTGAGCTGCAGGTTGGAATCTAATCAAAGATTTTGGTGTGGATGCTTTCTAATAAAGCTGTTATTACATACCACTGGGACAAGTGGGACTTTAACCTGGGCCTCTTGTTTCAGGGGTGGGGACAATACTTATAGCACAAGAGCCCCCAGGTTTTGGCATATGGATGGAAGACTGGGTGGGCGGGAGTTAAGGTCGAGAACCTAACCAACGGGTTTAAATATTTTATATATGGAATATTTGATATGTGGGCATGTGTTACAAGCTGAAATCTAATCAAAAATGTTTGAATGGTGTATGTATAGGATTAGATCTCTCGGATTGAGTTTCAGACTGGAATCTAATCTAAAACATTGGGGTGGTTTATATATAACAGATACCCAGGAATGATTTACAGAATGGAATATAATCAAGAGGTTTGGGATGTTTTATATATAGAATTACAGATATCCAGGAGCATGTTACAGACTAAATTATAATAAAGGGTCTGAATGATTTATCATAACCTAACAGATACCCGGGAGCGAGTTACAGACTGAAATTTAATTATGGGGATGGGTGAAGTTCCACTCCTAGTGATTTAGTAGAACAATAATTTGCATCAGGCATCATTCTGTCATGACTGGCTGCTTTATAAGGAGCTAGGCTGCAAGCAGCAGT
Organism: Chiloscyllium punctatum; assembly: GCF_047496795.1. Classification (NCBI taxonomy): domain Eukaryota; kingdom Metazoa; phylum Chordata; class Chondrichthyes; order Orectolobiformes; family Hemiscylliidae; genus Chiloscyllium; species Chiloscyllium punctatum. The sequence goes on along the minus strand of NC_092745.1, from coordinate 27,849,335 downwards.
TGGGAGCCTGTGTACAGTATACCATGTGTCTGACAAAATGGAATAATAATAACCTGTTCTGTCATCTGAAATTCTGTGTGAGTCATGCCTTTTATGGGAGACCGTCTGACGCTTGAGATGTGGGAAATCACTGCCTGCTGTGTTTAGGTCTTCTCCCCAATACCTTTCCTTACGTTGCTGATTAAATTAGTTTCTGCTTGCAGTTCAAGTGTTTAGCATACAACTGTAAGTGTCTTCCCGCTCGGCCTCGGGTGTTACTTTACTGAGATTTAGCTGTTAACCCTGTATCCATGACATGATGCGGGCGGTCATCACCTTATCTTCTCCAGTTAAACGTTTTAAAATTCTGTGCTACTAGAGCCCTGTACATTGACCTCCTGCTTCAAATGAATTTGCAGTTCAAATTATTGGCGCACTCAGAATCCCTAGCATGTGGAAGAGGCCATTAGGCCCATTTAGTTTGTACCGACCCTCCAAAGAGCCCCCCAAGACCCAACTCTTCATCCCATAGCTCCACATGGGTATGCAGGTTTGGTGGATTAACCCTGGATACTGCAGGGCAATTTTTAGTTCAGTCATACCTACACATCTTTGTGATTGTGGGAGGAAACCAGAGCACCTGGAGGAAGCCCACGTAAGCATAGGGAAAATGTGCAAACGGCCGCCCAAGTCTGGAATCGAACCAGCTCACTGGTGTTGTGAGGCAGCGGTGTTAACCACTGAGCCCCTGTGCCATCCCAAACTTTCGTGTTTGAAGGGGAGTAACTTCTTGAGCTGGAAAATCCATTGGGCATAATTGTCAATGAAGAAAAATGTTGATTGGAAGGCCAGCAGAAAGCAATGATTAGTAAAACAGCAGAAATGTGTTTGCCCTGGCTTTATTCTGTTGTCCAATCTATCTCTGCTTGCTTAGAAGTGCCGAGTGATCTAGGTACCTGATTCACAGAGCATAACCTGGAACCTTGTCTGATGCTCCTGCCACACTCCCAGTGTGATCTTTGCTAGCATAGTCTCTGCTGTGGTCTGATGGGAGGTTCCCAGTCACCTGGAAAGTATCCAGCCCTTGATTTTCCCCCACCCCATGTCCTGCTCTGTACCCAGAATAGCAGGAGAAAGACTCCAGACAAACTCTGCCCTATTTAGAGTGGGCAAAGAAACTTAGGCCTTGACCCTGTGCCATAGCCGTTACAGCTTTATGATGCCCCTCTGCTTCAACCCATAGCACAAAGTGTTGTCAGTGTGGAACACCACGCACAGGCATCTACTGACCCATGGTGCCTTCCACTCAGCAAGCCATTCAGCAAGATGATGCCTGGAGCTAGCTGCCCAATTTCAGGCCTGTGAGATGGTTCTTGGCACCTCTCATTGTCATGTATTTAAACAATTATTTCATGGGATGTTGGTGGCAGTGTTTGGGCCACCATGCGTTGTCCAACACCTGAGTGGCTGGTGAGATGTCATTGTGAGCTGCTGCAGTCTGTGTGGTGTACCTATAGCCACAGTGCTGTTAGGATCAGCAAGGTCTCTTCTTATAGAACCTTTACTGCTTCTGTAAATATATAAAAGTTTAGAAGTTTGCTGGTTATCAGAGCTATGCTGGAAAAACGCAGCTGGTCAGGCAGCATCCGAGGAGCAGGAATATTGACATTTCGGGCAAAAGCCCTTCATCAGGAAATGTGGCCCCCTTCCTGATGAAGGGCTTTTGCCCAAAACGTTGATTTTCCTGCTCCTCGGATGCTGCCTGACCTGCTGTGCTTTTCCAGCACCACACGCTTGACTTTAATCTCCAGCATCTGCAGTACTTCCTTTCGCCTGGTTATCTGAGCTATATATTTTGAAGATTGTCCTTTTACTAAGCAGGCTCATGTTCTATGAGTCACGATGTCTTATCCTGTTGTTGTTCAGTCCCTCCATGCTTGATGCTCCATATCAGGATTCCAATTCTGACCTCTTATCCAACCCCTGCTCCTTTCAATCCACCATTGGTGTGTGCCCACAGTTGCTAGGCCTTCCCCCAGTTCTCGAATTCATGCCCTTTTAATTTGATCTCCTTAAGATGTCTTTTAAAATTTACCACTTTCATAGTGCGCTGGGACATGTTACAATGTTAGAGATACAAATGCAAGTTGTTGTTCAGACAAACCCACAATCTCATTATTTCATAACACCGAGTAGCCTTGGGGATGACATGGACTGTTACTGAAGTGAATTGACAAAGGGCACGAAAAACAGACTAAATCCAACTAAAACCTCAGAGGTCAGTTCAGGGCAGGAATTCCAGCTCTCAAAGTGATGACAAGGTGGCAAAACTGAGAAGGGAAATCCTACACAGTAACTGGCTGGCTGGTATCATTTGTAATTTCAATTTAACTACAGTTGGTCAAAAATTATGTCATGAGAGCAGACTCTTTTTACAGCTGATGCGGTCAGTGACTGCCGGGTCTTGCAGTATATGTGACTCCCTTTTCTCAAGTGTTCTCGAGTTGTAAGCTTGGCACTAGCATAATAGAATACTGAGAAATTGGACAGTGTAGAAATACAGGATGCTGGACTTATGCCTATGGAAGATGGTCTTCCTTGGCCTGCTCAAGTTTGGCTGTATCCCTGATGAAAGTGAGGACTGCAGATGCTGGGGATCAGAGCTTAAAAATGTGTTGCTGGAAGAGGGCTCCTGAATGTGTTCCTGAAGAAGGGCTTATGCCCGAAACATCGATTCTCCTTCTCCTTTGATGCTGCCTGACCTCCTGCGCTTTTCCAGCAACACATTTTTAAGCTCTGTATCCCTGATGGTCAGTGATTTTGGTGTTGGAACTGTGGACCTGGCTCCAGTCTACGCCAGCTGCTCAGATCTGGCCCTGCTGTACTGCTGAGCTGTGCTGTTTTGTATTGCAGGTGTGGTGCTCAGCAGTGCTGCACAGAGCGTGCTGAGCAGGCCCATGCAGAGGAAGCTGGTTACACTGGTCCACTGTCAGCTAGTGGAAGAGGAAGGTCGGATCCGGGCAATGAGAGCTGCTCGTTCACTGGGGGAGCGCACGGTCACTGAGCTCATCCTTCAGCATCAAAACCCACAGCAACTCTCATCCAATCTCTGGGCAGCTGTCCGAGCCAGGGGCTGTCAGTTTCTTGGACCAGGTAGGGTTACTGAATGGCTCAGCAAGTTGACATTTCATACGCCCTAGATGTGTTAACCTGTCAGGATTTTAGACTCTCATCAAATAGATGTTTTCCTTTTGCAATTTTTGGATCAACATTTAATGCTGTAGAGTGCTGGGGAATGGAACAGTTCGAAGGCAGGGGTTAGATATAGAGTAAACTTCCCATTTCAATGTTAAAGGGCTGAATGGCCTAATTCTACTTCTGTGTTTTGGTCTTCTTTGTCCCTTGAAGTACGCACAGGACAGACAGCATGAGGTCAGATACACAGTAAAGTTGTATCTACACTCTTAAAGTGTCAGGCTTCACTGTCTTCCATCAAACATTCCCAGGACAGAGACCATATTTGGAGTTAGAGTAAAGCTCCTCTACACTGTCCCCATCTCTCACTTAGGACAGGGATAGCATAGGGTGAGGTTCAAAGCCGCCCACCGCTCTCTCTCCCCCCCCCCCCCCCCCCAAAAGAAAACTGAAAGTAAAGTCTTCTTTACCCATTTTACTAAAAGTAAAGCTAGCTCTACTTTTCTAAGTAGAAAATAAAGCTAATTGTGCTTTTTCAAACCAAAAAGTGAAGCTCTATCTATACTCTGCTCATCAATCTCTTTGTATGGGTTAGATACAAAGTAAAGCTGTGGCAATTGTATGCTTTCCTCTCAAAACCGAAAGAACATTAGAGTTAGAACTATTATTTGAAAGCACTATTCTCCCCTTCCTCTGTATCATATGAATGTTTCATTTATGTTAAATCTTACTCTTTATATCTGAATATCCTAATGAAGGCATTATGGGAATTGGACAGAGTCAAAAAATGCATAATAGAAAACAAATTAAATTAATTGGACCTGGAGCAGGGGCCTGGTCCAGTCTCAGATTGGGGTGAGCAGGAGTAGCTCTGATCTGGGGTTGGGAGGAGCCAGAGGACATACCAGATTGGAAATAGGAAGGTACTGGGCTGGAATTGGAGCAGAGTGTTGGACAGGTGTAACTACTTGTTCAGGACTGAATCTAAAATGGTGTGTTGTCAATCAGATTGCAAGTATTTTCTTGAATAATGACCTCTCTGGCTCCCAGCTATGCAGGAAGAAGCCCTCAAACTGGTCCTGCTTGCACTGGAAGATGGCTCTGCACTCTCTAGAAAGGTCTTGGTGTTGTTTGTTGTCCAGAGGTTGGAGCCTCGATTTCCTCAAGCCTCAAAGACCAGCATTGGACACGTGGTGCAGCTGCTGTACAGAGCCTCCTGTTTCAAAGTAGGTTTTGGTTTGGAGTGGGATATACAGACTGAAGGTTACTGATTTTAGGGCAACAACTAGTTACATAATTAATTTGTATTCTTGATTATGAAGTACATCGTTTCAAAGGTTTGCTGATGGCATCGGGCTCATTCATGTTGCATCTCTCGTAAAGTCATAGAATCATGCAGCACAGAAACAGAAGCTTTAGCCCAACAAGTTCAGGCCAAACATAATGCCAAACTGAACTAGTCCCACCTGAGTGGTCCTGGTCCACTTCTTCATTTCATATCATTCCTATTCATGTACACCTCCAAATGTCTTTTAAATATTGTAATTGTACCCACATCCCCCACTTCCTCAGGAAGTTCATTCCACGCATGAGCCACCCTCTGTATAAAAACATTTTCCTCCCCTGCTGTTTTTAAACCTCTCTCCTCTCACCTTAAAAATGTCCCCCCCTCCACATCTTGAAATTCTCCATCCTAGGGAAAAGACAATTACCATTAACTCTATCTATACCCTTTATAAACTTCAACCTCCTACCCTGCAGGTGAAAAAGTCCCAGCCAGTCAGCTTTTTCTTATAGCTCAAACCTTCCCTATCCAGCAACATCTTGATAAATCTCTTCTGGACCCTCTCCGGTTTAATATCCTTTCTATAACTGGACGACCAGAACTATACACAGTATTCCAGAAGAGGCCTCATCAATGTTCTGACAGCCTCGATATGACTTCCCAATTCCTATACTCAGTGGACTAGCCAATGAAGGCAAATGCACTAAATGCCTTTTTAACCACCCTGTCTACATGTCATGCAAGCTTTACAAAATTATGCACTTGAACCCCAGGTCCTTCTACAACACTCCCAACATATACATAGATGACTCGCCACCATCCTCACGCAACGTCTCCAATAGCCTGGATTTATCACCCTGTGTGTCTTTTGTCCAATATTGGTGCGGTAGAAATTTCCTGAGTTAACAATGGGAAGAATATAGCATTTGCCTTTGATCCTAGTCACCCTGACTACCTCTACTCCCCAGACCAATGTGTGATGGTCCACACTGTTGCCAACCTTGAGATCCTATGTTTCACAAGGTGAGCTTCAGACCTTGCATCCAGTCCATCATTAAAACCATCAAGTTGCACTTCCATAGCATCTCTCCTCCTCTCAGCCCTTCTGCTGCTGAACAGATCATGTCTTTCATTACCTTTGGAATCAGTGTTTCAATGCATATCTGCAGAGCTTTCCTGGCTTCTATCCTTGAGCTCATCAAAACACTTCTGCCTGTATCCTAACTCTTATCAAATCCCATTTATTTATCATGGATCTTCCTCACGAGGCCATATTGATCCTGCTCCAGAAACACTGCATGTTTTAGTTCTCATCCTTGTTTCAAATCTATGCATGGCCTCACCCCGAAATATGTCTGAAACTTCTTTCCAACCCTCTGAGATCTCTGTGCTCTTCCAGTTTTGACCTTCATTATTATCCCTCCAACAGTGGTGACCCTGCCCTAAGTTCTGGAAATCCTTCATTAATAAGCCTCTACATCTATCTCCCCTTTCCACCTTTTTAAGATGCTGTCTATTATCTACCTCTTCAACCAAGCTATTGTCATTCTTCTAATGTTATCCTTGGGCTCAGTAGTAGCATTCAAAATGGAATTGGACTAACGTTTGGGGGAAAAAAGACAAGGTGAGGGAAAAGCCTTTTAGTAAAATCTTTATTTGATATCATGCAGACATGATGGGCAGAACAGCCTTACTCCCTTCATTGTAGTGCTTCTGTGGTCGGTGGCCTGATTAACATTTGACTGCTAATGCTCCTGCCAAATGATTGGGGTTGTCCGACCATATCCCTGCCACTACATAATGTAAATTAGTGTATTAAACAATGAGAAGGATAGTAGCTGACTACAGAAGGGTACCAAAAGACTGGTGAAATGGCCAAGTACATGGCAGTTGGAGATACATGGAAGAATTAATCGCAGTTTCAAATGAGGCGTTCACAGTGTATATAAAGAAACACCGTTTCCAGTGGCAAGAGATCTGGTGACCAGTGGGACTTGGATTAATGAAAATTTGCAAAAGACCAGAGGCAGGATGAGGATTTATTTTACATAGTGTGTTGTGATCTAGAATGCTCTGCTTCAAAGGGTAATCCAAGCAGATTCTTTATCAACTTCCATGAATTAATTAGACAAATAGATTAAAAGAAAACATTGTAGGGGCCATTTGGAGGGAGAAGTTGGTTTAATTGAGGGATTTTACTAAAGGCACGGACACAATTGACCTCTATATGCTGTATGATTTTGTTAGAGCCAAACAAATTTCCTCACCATTTTTTATTGTTAATTTATTCCTGGTACTGTGTTCAACAGTTAGGTCTTGATTTATTTCAGTCTGTTTAATGGTTACTTAGTTCCTGAGCCTGCGTCTGATGCTTGCTTAGTTCCCAAGTCTTTGTTGCAGGTCACAAAGCGAGATGAAGATTCCTCTCTGATGCAACTGAAAGAGGAGTTTCGGACATATGAAGCACTACGGCGGGAGCATGACTCTCAGATTGTGCAGATCGCCATGGAAGCTGGCCTTCGCATTGCTCCTGACCAGTGGTCTTCTCTCCTTTATGGAGACCTGTCACACAAATCTCACATGCAGTCCATTATTGACAAGGTACGACAGCTTAAGCTTTTTGTTTTATCCAGAAAATTGAAGGAAATGCATAGCAAACTGCTAAGACAACTATCCCCTCTGAAAGAAAGGTCTGTGATAGGGGAGAGTGTATATGGAGTGAGAAAGGGGATTAAATGGATGGGTAGTGTGTGTGATCGGGGAGGGTGTACATAAGGCTGTTCCTGCAAATGCAGGACTTTTCTCGTTGCTTGTGGCGTGTGGAGTAGAGTCCCGGAAGCTCTGTTAACGAGAAAACCGGCCTGAAGGTGGGGGCAGGTATGACTGCATATATATATAACTCTATAAAATTCACTTCAGTCTATGTATATTGTTAGGCCGCAAGTATCTAATGGGTTCTTTTAAGGTCTGATCAAAATGAATACGTGACATGCACTTGAATGCGCATCAGTTATTAGCTTTAATTAATAGAAATGTGTACGTATATAAAAAACTACTGAGCGAATCTATTCGCTCAAACTACTTATACAGATCCAAGCTAATGCACATCACTACCTTTCTACTCGTCGGGGACTGGTGATGGTGGCACTTGGACCTCTATCTAGGATTCTACAGCACCAGCCTCACGAGCCCCAGTCCGCTGGTGAAGATCCGTGGACTGGGTTTGAGTGTCCTGGGCCAGTGATGACAGTCCAATGAGTGGGCAAAGCCCCTGCTATTAATGCTGGGCTGAATCTAATGTTGTGTGCTCTATCACGATTTCATAGCACTTCCAGTACATTCCCAGGTGTTCCATTGTTCAAATAATTACAGCCATCTTTGTGTTAGCTGTACAATAGCCTGATTTCCCAGTTCCCAGCCCACATTAGTGCAGTGACCTTCCAGCCAAAACCGGTTGCTTTAGCACTAGGCCTGCTTTCTGTATAATTTTCTACTTCCGTCATTACGCATTGACATGTCCAATTAACCCTTAATGATCTGGCTTGGAGATTTTTTTTTAAGCCCAACACTATGCCATGTGGAGTGGTCCCAAATCAGGATTGAAATTCAAACAGTAAATTAACTCCTCAGTAGTTTGCAGGGCTTTTTCTGCTAAACGCCTGCCTCTGGATGGCGAGTATTGATGGAGAGCTAGTTACGTTCATTCAAAAGAGACGGGCTTATCAGATATCTGTCTGATTCTGTACTGTGTTCTTTAACTGTTACTCGTGCTCTTCTGATTGAGCAGGTTTGCTCAAGACTTAGATGTCTTGTGATGTCAGCTGGATGATGTGGAGCTGTGGGGGAATTTTGTGAAGGTTGGTTATGATTGAGCTTCCCTGTGTGTTCTTTATTTACAGCTGCAGACGCCTGCCTCCTTCGCACAGAGCGTTCAGGAGCTGACAATTGCCCTTCAACGAACTGGAGACCCTGCCAATCTGAACCGGCTTCGTCCACACCTCGAGTTACTGGCCAACATTGACCCCAGTCCAGGTACTGAAAACAGTTGTTCATTTGTCAAATGTCTTAAAAACTAGTCACCTCTCACATTGCCCCAGCTCTCGGGAATTAACACATACCCATCAGTATCATCATTCTCATAACCAACAAGAGCAACGTATATTGATGTAGTGCCTTTAATATAAGAAAATGCTCCCAGTAAGTCTCATGTTAACAAACAAATGTTGACACTGAGTCACAAGGCAGTTATCAGGAAATAAGTAGCGAGGTGGAGAGTTTTATCGAGTAATACAACATGGAAACAGGCCCTTCAGCCCAAACTAGTCCATACTGACCATGGTGCCCATTCAGCTAGTTCCATTTGCTTCAAGATCCTTCCATTTGTGTACCTATCCAAATGTTTTTTTAAATGTATCTGTTATACCTGCCACTCTCTCTGGCAGCCCATTCCATATACGCACCACTCTGTGAATCGTGAAGTTGTCCCTCGGGTCCTCCTCAAATCTTGCCCTTCTCATCTTTAAACCTATGCCCTCTCTAGTTTTCAATTCCCCTGGGAAAAGAATATTAGCATTCATCCTATCTGTGTCCCTCATGATTTTATACACTTCAGTAAGTCACCCCTCATTCTCATACATTCCAAGGAATAAAGTTCTTTTCTGACCAACCTCTCCTTATAGCTCATGCCAAGTTCTGGCAACATCCTCGTAAATCATCTTTGCACTCTTTTCAGTTTAACTACATCTTTCTTATAACGGGGCAAACAAAACTGCACACGATACTCCGAAGTGCAGCCTCATCAATGACTTACACGACTCTAACATAGTATCTCAACTCCTATACTCGATGCTTCCACCAATGAAGACCAACATGCTAAATGCCGCCTTCATCACCCTATCTACCTGTAGTGAGCTTTCGAAGAACTATATACTTGTATTCCTCGGTCCCTCTGTTCCACAACACTCTTCAGGACCTTACCATTTACTGTATAAGTCCTACCTTGGTTTGACTTTCCAAAGTGCAACACTTCACACTTAGCTGTGTTGAATTGCATTTGCCAGTCCTCAGCCCACTTTCCCATCTGATCAAGATCCACCTGTTATTTTGGATAACCTTCCTCGCTGTCGATGATTTTGTATCATCCGTATACATAGACAATTACAGTGCAGTACTGGCCCTTCAACTCAATGTTATGCTGACCTGAGAAACTAATCTGAAGCCCATCTAACCTACATTATTCCACTTTAATTCATATGTCTATCCAATGACTATTTAAATGCCTTTAGTTGGCGAGTCTACTACTGTTGCAAGCAGGTAGTTCCACACCCCTACTACTGAGTAAAGCAGCTACCTCTGACATCTGTCTATATCAATCACCCCTCAATTTAAAACTATATCTTCTCATGCTAGCCATTGCTATCTGATGAAAAAGGCTCTCTCTGTCCACTCCATCTAACCCTCTAGTTTACTTCTATATCTCAACTAAGTCGCCTCTCAACCTTCTTCTGTCTAATGAAAACAGCCTCAAGCCCCTCAGCCTTTCCTCAAAGGACCTTCCCTCCATACTAGGCAACATCCTGGTAAATTTCCTCTGAACCCTTTCCAGTGTTTCCACATCCTTCCTGTAATGCGGTGACTAGAACTGTACGCCGTATTCCAAGTGGCGCTGCACTAGAGGTTTGTACAGCTGCAGCATGACCTCATGGATCTGAAACTCAATCCCTCTATGCCTTCATAACAACCCTATCAACCTGGTTGGCAACTTTCAGGGATCCACGCACATGGACACAGAGCTCGATCTGTTTATCTATACCACCAAGAATCTTACCATTAGCCCCATACTCTTTATTCCTGTTACTCCTTCCAAAGTGAATCACCTCACACTTTGCTGCATTAAACTCCATTTGCCACCTCTAAGCCTTGTACTAATACTTGTACATTTGCATCCAGACTATTTATGTAAATAACAAATAGCAAAGGTCCCAACACCAATCCCTGTGGCACACCACTCGTCACAGATCTCCAGTTTGAGAAACAACCTTTAGCTATCACCCTCTGCTTCCTACTATCAAGCCAATTTTGAATCCAATTAGCTAGCTCTCCCTGGATCTCATGCACCCTAACCTTCATAACTAGTCTGCCGTGTGGGACTTTGTCACAGGCCTTACTGAAGTCCATATAGACAACATCCACTGCCCTACCCTCATCCATCCTCTTGGTTATCTCTTTGAAAAACTCTAAAAGATTTGTCAGACATGACTTCCCATGCACAAATACAAATACACAAATACTGACTGTCCCTAATCAGACTTGATTATCTAAATGTTGGTCGATCCTGTTCCTCAGTATCCCCTCCAACAACTTGCCTACCACTGATGTCAGGCTCACTAGCCTGCAGTTTCCTGGCTTGTCTTTGCTACCTTTCTTAAACAATAGAAGAACATTAGCAACACTCCAGTCTTCTGGAACTTCACCAGTGGCTAAAGATGAAGCAAAACACTCTGCAGAGAGCTATGCATGCATTGGTTCATTTGGATAGGTATGTGGATGGGAAGGGTCTGGAGGGATACGGGCCAAATGTGGGCAATTGGAACTAGCTGAGTGGGCACCATGGTCGCATGGACTAGTTTGGGCCAAAGGGCCTTTTTCCATGCAGGGAATTCCAGAGCTTGCAGCCTGGATAGCCAAAGATTGTCGCCAATGGTGGAGCGATTAAATGAGGGTTGCTTGAGGCTAGATTTAGCAGAGAGCTGAGATACCAGAGTATTGAATGTTGAACAAGACTACAGCAACTTGAGGTTTGGGGGTGGGGAGAATAGGATGGAAGTGGGTCTGTTGAGTCCACTGGAAAAAAAGTGAAGTCGCAGATATATAGGATAGTGAAGAAGTCATTTGGTATGCTTTCCTTTATTGGTCAGAGTATTGAGTACAGGAGTTGGGAGGTCATGTTGCAGCTGTACAGGACATTGGTTAGGCCACTGTTGGAATATTGCGTGCAATTCTGGTCTCCTTCCTATCGGAAAGATGTTGTGAAACTTGAAAGGGTCAGAAAGGATTTCCAAGGATGTTGCCAGGGTTGGAGAATTTGAGCTATAGGGAGAGGCTGAACAGGCTGGGGCTGTTTTCCCTGGAGCATCAGAGGCGGAGGGGTGACCTTTTTGGAGGTTTATAAAATCATGAGGAGCATGGATAGGGTAAATAGACAGTCTTTTCCCTGGAGTGGGGGAGTCCAGAACTAGAGGGCATAGGTTTAGGGAGAGAGGGGGAAAAACTTAAAAGGAACCTAAGGAGCAACTGTTTCATTCAGAGGGTGGTGCGCAGTTGGAATGAGCTGTCAAAGGAAGTGATGGAGGCTGGTACGATTACAACACTTAAAAAGTGTCCAGATGGGTATACGAATGGGAAGGGTTTAGAGAGATATGGGCCAACTGCTGGCAAATGGGACAAGATGAGGTGAGGGTATCTGGTCTGCATGAACGAGTAGGGCTGAAGGGTCTGTTTTCGTGCTGTACATCTCCGAGATTTGAAGGGGACTGCTTCACTGGAGGAATGCACAGCCTGGGAGGGTAGTTGAGGTGGAAACTCTCACCCTTTTAAAAAATCGAGAACGTGTTGCTGGGAAAGCACAACAGGTCAGGCAGCATCCGAGGAGCAAGAGAATCGACGTTTTGGGCATAAGCCCTTCCTAAGGATTCATTTTCTAACTAAGGGCCTATGTCCGAAACGTCAATTCTCCTGCTCCACGGATGCTGCCTGACCTGCTGTGCCTTCCCAGCAATGCACTCTCAACTCTGATCTCCAGCATCCACAGTCTTTCACTTTCTCCGAACCCTTTTTAAAAGTACTTGGATGATCACTTAAAGTGTCATAGCGTTCAAGGCTGTGGGCCTAGTATGGGAAAGTGGGACTCGCGTGGTTAGTAGTTATACCTTTTTAGCTCTACAGATTCGATGAGCCAAAGAGCCTCCTTGGTACTACATGATTCTGTGAGCTTCAGAATAGCTCAGCAAGTGCAAGAGTGATGAGCAAAAAGAACTCAGTTCCATTTAAGATATAGGTTGCAGATAAGACCATAAGACATAGGAGTGGAAGTAAGATATGGCCAGCCTGAGACGGGTTGGATGAGCTTTGGAAGTTGGAAGCTGCACCTTATTGTACCCAGTTATAAATCTTGGCATTTTCTCGAGGACTTTACAGCGAAACCTCGACGTGATCATTCTGTGCCATAAATGTGGTCGTGATGCAATGGCCTCCATACTGCCTGAGTTTCCACCAGCTGCAGATGATAACTAATGGCGAAGGATGGCTGGCATGGATTGTACCATCCTCAGCCCACAGCAGCTGTCAGGTCATATTTATACCCTCTCTTTACCTTTGCTTACATACACCGCCTTCCTTAAAGCCTACTTAGTATTTTGGTCACTTGACCTAAGTGACCTTTGGCTTGCTATGTTTTGTTTGATAGTCAGTTCAGTGAAACACCTTGGGAATATTTTAGTCTGCTGCAAGGAGCTGTCCCATAAGATCTAGTAGCAGAAGCAGGCAATTCAGCTCCTTGAGCCTGCTCTACCATTTCACACGATCATGGCTGATCTCATCTCTGCCTCAGCTCCACTTTCCCATCCGTTCCCTATAACCCTTTAACCCAATAAGGATTAAAAGTCTATTTCCTCCTTACATTTATTCAGTATGCCAGCATTCTCTGGTAGTGAATTCCATAGGTTCCTGTCCCTTTGAGAGAAATGATTCCTCCTCATCTCGGTTTTAAACCTGCTACCCTATATCCTAAAACTATGACCTCTCGCTCTAGATTTCCCCACACGGGGGAGTCATCCTCTGTCCACTTTGTCATTCCCCTTTAACATCACCCTGCCGAAGGAAGGATGCTGTGAAACTTGAAAGGATTCAGAAAAGATTTACAAGGATGTTGCTGCGATTGGAGGGTTTAAGCTATGGGGGGAGGTTGAATAGGCTGAGGCTATTTTCCCTGCAGTGTCTGAGGCTGAGAGGTGACCTTACAGAGATTTATAAAATCATGAGGGGCATGGATAAGGTAAATAGCCAAGGTCTTTTCCCCAGAGCAGGGGAGTCCAGAAATAGAGAGATCTCTGTGACGTTTTCACCCAGAGGGTGGTGCATGTATAGAATGAGCTGCCAGAGGAAGTGGTGAAGGCTGATACAGTTACAGCATTTAAAAAAGCATCTGGATGTCTGTATGAATAGAAAGAGTTATGGGCCAAATACTGGCAAACAGGCCCAGATTAACTTAGGATATCTGTTCAGCATGGGCACATTGGACCAAAGCATCTGTTTCCATGCTGTACAATTCTACAACTCTATCTTAAATACCTCCATTATGTGTGTGATCTTTGAGAAGATTTGTAGTTCAGGTTGAGGTTCTGGATGCAAGTTTGCTCGCTGAGCTGGATTGGTTTTCAGACATTTCATCACCTTACAAAGTAACATCATCAGTGAGCCTCTGGTGAAGCGCTGATGGTATGTCCCACTTTCTATTTGTGTGTTTAGGTTTCTTTGGGTGGGCAATGTTATTTCCTGTTCTTTTCCTCAGAGAATGGTAGATGGGATCCAAATCGGCGTGTTCATTGATAGAGTTCTGGTTGGAATGCCATGCTTCAAGGAATTCTTGTCCGTGTCTGTTTGGCTCGTCCTAGGATGGATGTGTTGTCCCAGTCGATGTGGTGTCCTTCTTTGTCAGTTTGTAAGGATATTAGTGACAGTGAGTCATGTCTTTTTGTGGCTAGTTGATGTTCATGTATCCTGGTCTCGTCTGCCTGTTTATCCGATGTAGTGTTTGTTACAGTTGTTGCAAGGTATTTTGTAAACGGCATTCGTTTTGCTTGTTGCCTGAATAGGGTCTTTTAAATTCATTAGCCGCTGTTGTAGTGTGTTGGTAGGTTTGTGGGCTACCGTGATGCCAAGAGATCTGAGTAGTCTGGAAGTCATTTCAGAGATGTCTTTGTAGGGTAAAGTGGCGAGGGATTTTGGGCACGTTGTGTCTGCTTGTTTGAGTTTGTTGCTGAGGAATCGGCAGACTGTTTATGTTAGGTATCTGTTCGAATTGAATATGCTGTGTAGGTATTTCTGTTGTTAATAGCTCCTCGCTGCTACAGTGTGTGGTAGCTCATTGAAATGTCCTAATGCAGCTCCGTTTGTGGGTGTTGGGATGATTGCATCTGTAGTTAAGTATTTGGTCAGTGTGTGTTGTTTTCCTATAGGCACACGTTTGAAGTTCCCCGTTGAACATTTACTCTACTGTAACATCTAGGAATGGCAGTTTGTTGCTCTCTTTTGTGAATTTTATGCCAGTGAGGATATTATTGATGGTGTTGTAGGTTTCCTCTAATTTGCTTCGTTGGTGATGACAGGTGTCATCCACGTAGCGGATCCAAAGTTTGGTTTGGATAGTTGGGAGAGCTGTTTTTTTTCGAGTCTCTGCATTACCACGTCTGCTAGGAACCCTGATATTGGTGATCCCATGGGTGTTCCAAAGAAACACTGATGACGCTACAAGAGCAACCAAAGATACAAACACCAGACAGCGCCGATGTCATCTGCAAAGATAACATTGTCAAGCTCGTGGACCTGTGCCTTACCACCCACTTCACATTCAAGACCGACAAACAAATCAATGGAATACCCATGGGATCGCCAGTATCAGAGTTCCTAGCGGGCGTGGTAATATAGAGACTGCAAAGCAGTTCTCCCAACCATCCATCTCAAACTTTGGATCTGCAATGTGGTTGATAGCTTTGTCATCACAAAACGAAGCAAATTAGAGGAAGCCTACAACACCATCAATAATATCCTCACTGGCATAAAATTCACAAAAGAGGAGGAGAACAACAACAAACTGCCATTCCTGCATGTCACAGTAGAGCGAACAATCAACGGGGAACTTCAAACCTGTGTCTACAGGAAACCAACACACATGGACCAAATACTTAATGACAGAAGCAATCATCCCAACACCCACAAAAGGAACTGCATTAGGGCATTATTTCAATGAGCTACCCCACACTGCAGCACCGAGGAACTATGAAGAGCAGAAGAGAAATGCCTATACGGCATATTCAAGAAGATACCCAATAAACACAGACCACCAATTGCTCAGCAACAAACCCAAACAAGCAGACACAACACGCCACTTTACCCTACATCAAAGGCATCTCTGAAATGACTTCCAGACTACTCTGACCTCTTGGCATCACGGTAGCCCACAAACCTACTAAAACAGTGGCCAATGAACTTGGAAGACCTTATACAGACAACAAGCAAAACTAATGTCATTTATATGGTACCTTGCAAGGACTGTAACAAACACTACACTGGACAAACAGGCAAAAAACTAGCCACCAGGATACGTGAACATCAACTAGCCACAAAAAAACATGACCCACTATCACTAATATCCTTACAAACAGACAAAGAAGGACAACACATCCATCCTAGGATAAGCCAAACAGACACGGACGAGAATTCCTTGAAGCATGGCATTCCAACTGGAATTCTATCAATAAACACGTCAGTTTGGATCCCATCTACCATCCTCTGAGAAAAAGAACCAGAAATGACATCGCCCACCCAAACAAACCTAAATACACAAATAGAAAGTGGGACATATCACCAGCGCTTCACCAGAGGCTGACTGTTGAGGTTACCCAGTAAGGTGACAAAATATCTGAAAACAACCCTTGCAGCTCAGCGAGCAAACTTACGGCCAGAATTTCGTTCTTCTCTATTGTACAGTGTATAGGCCAGAAATGCTCAAAGTTTCCCCGTAAGCTGAGTTTTTCATCTCTGGAGCTAGTTTAGAGACCCTCCTCCGAACTGCCTCCAATACAATTGCAGTCAATCCTCCCTATCCGTGAGGATTCCATTTCTGAGAGCCTCAGCAAATGATGACATTTTGAGAATCTGGAGCTCATTTTACAATAAATGTTAAAGATAAGTTAGAAATCATGGATACGTGAGTTTTTCAGCAGATATTGAATTTTGTTGCCACTTACGTTTGGTGTGTTAGGCAAATTCACGAATCATGAATTTGAGATAGAGGATTAACTGCACATCCTTAAGGGATCAGAACTGTACACTGCTCCAGAAACGGTCTCCCCAATATCTTGCACAACTTCGACACCACTTTTATGCTCCATTCCTTCAGTAAAAATATGCCAAAATCCCATTTGTCCTCATTATGACCTGCTGTACCTACGTTAGTGCTTTCAGCCCAGGTCCCTGTCCTGTCAGTGAGAGGATTCTGGGCGTTCCTCTTGCTAAGTGTGAGTTCAATTTGCTAATTGCAATGTTCTCTATTGTTCTCTTTGTATAACTTCCTGATCTTCTGTTATTTCTGCAGATGCCCCTCCTCCAACATGGGAGCAGCTGGAATGTGGCCTGGTGGCAGTAAAGACTGTAGTGCATGGCCTGGTGGATTTTATACAGAACCACAGCAAGAAAGGCACTGACCAACAACAGGTAAGGAAACTGTGACCAACACTGAATGTGGACTTGACAAACAGTTAGAAAGCTGAATACCATAAATGCTAATAGTTCTGATGGTAGGTCATTGACCTGAAATGTTAATTCTCTTTCTCAACAAATGTTGGCTGATCTGAATATTTAAAGCTTTTCTTGTTTTCACATTTTGACGTGACTCCCATTTTCTGCACTGGAATCATTCTGTGCATGGGTCAGTGGAAACGCACTTGCCTTCAGGTCTGAGTATTGATCTTTCAGCTTCGCAGTTCAATGTCGCATTGCTGTCGGTCAGAACTCACTGTGCACAAATAGTCTGCTGCACTCCCAACTTCAAACGGGCGCAGACCAAGCTCTTTCTGAACTCTGTCTGTCTGTGCACAGTGCTGCCTGCTTCACAGTTAAAAGTCGCACAGCACCAAGTTATAGTCCAACAGGTTTATTTGGCAGCACTAGCTTTCAGAGCGCTGCCCCTTTACCAGGTGGTTGTGGAGTGTAAGGTCATAAGACACAATTTTCAGCAAAAGATTACAGCGTCATGCAACTGAAATGATACATTGAACAAATCTGGATTGTTGAGTCTTTTTGGAATGGGTTGCAAATTTCGGTTCATTAATATGTAAATCCCAGAACTACTTTTAAGTCGTCATTTTTTAGATTCCCGACAGTGTGGAAACAGGCCCTTCGGCCCAAAAAGTCCACACCGACCCTCCAAAGAGCAACCCAGCCAGACCCATTCCCCTACATTTTACCCCTGACAAAATGCACCTAACACTACAGGCAGTTTAGTACAGCCAATTCACCTAACCTGCACATCTTTGGACTGTGGGAGGAAACCGGAGCACCTGGAAGAAACCCACGTTTCTCACCCAAACATCACCCAGTCACAACACAATGCCATCCGTGCTCTCAAAACCAATCGCAACATTGTCATCAAGCCAGCAGATAAAGGAGGAGCTATCGTCATTCAAAATAACACCGATTACTGCAAGTAAGTATACCAACAACTGAACAACCAGGAACACTACAGGCAACTACTGGCTGATCTGATGGAAGAACACACCAGTGAATTAAACACATTGATCAAGACTTTTTGATCCAGTCCTTCAGGATTCCCTATTTGCTGTCATCCTGTGCAATTTGCGTGTAGGGGACTTCTCTTACCTCCTGAAGATATGCAGCGCCAACACACCTGGAAGCTACAATGTCTGAGAACCTCACTGGCTATGTCGAAGGCATCTTGAAACCCATTGTACAAGGGACCTCCAGCTTCTGTCGCAACACTACAGATTTCTCACAGAAACTCAGCACCCCCGGACTAGTCGAACCGGGAACCTTCCTCGTCAAAGTGGGCGTTCCCGCTCTCTACACCAGCATCCCCCACAATGACAGTCTCACTGCTACAGCTTCAGTACTCAATACCAACTACTGCCAATATCTGAGCACCGTCCTTCAACTCATCTGCTTCGTTCCTGACCACAACATTTTCACCTTTGACAACCAGTTCTTCATCCAGACACACAGAACAACCATGGGGACCAAATTTGCACACCATTATGCCAATATTTTCATGCACAAGTTGGAACAAGACTTCTTTGCTGCACAGGACCTCCAAACAATACTATACACCAGATATATTGACGACCTTTCCTTTCTCTGGATCCATGGCGAGGAGTCACTGAAACAACGACACAGTGATAGCAACAAGTTTCATCCCACCATCAGTCTCATTCTTGGACACTTGCATCTCCATCAAAGATAAAAGCAGCACAGTACCTCACTCAACTGCAAACCCCTTGATAACCTCACAATGCTACACTTCTTTAGCTTCCACTCAAAACACATTAAAATAGCCATCCCCCTACGGACAATCTCTCCACATGCACAGGGTCAGTTCAGATGAGGAGGAACATGACAGATGCCTGAAGGTGCTCAAGGATGCCTCCGTAAGAACTGGGTACAATGCTCAACTCATCAATCACCAGTTCTGACGTGTCACAGCGAGAATCCGTAATGACCTCCTCAGCAGTGAGACACACAGAACCGATAGGATACCCTTCATTGTCCAGTACTTCCCAAGAGCTGAAAAACTACATGTTCTTCACAGCCTGCAACACATTATCAATGAGGATGGGCATCTCTCCAAGATCATCCCTATGCCTCCACTTCTCGCTTTTTAATCAACCACTAAACCTTAAACAGGCGGTTGTTCACAGCAAACTGGCCGGCTTTCAGGACAACATCGACCACAACACTCTGCAACCCTGTCATGTCGAACATTGCAAGACGTGTCAGTGTCAACATGGATGCCACCATTACCCTTGGGGGCACCACCCACCGTCTACGCAGCAGATACTCATGTGACTCTGCCAATGTTATCTATCTCATGCGCTGCAGGCAAGGATGCCCTGAGGCATGGTACCTTGGCGAGACCAAACAGACGCTAAGACGGACTTCGCTTAACAATCAACAGACAGGGATGCTCCCTCCCAGTCAGAGAGCACTTCAGCGGTCAGGGACATTCGGCCTCGGATCTTCGGGTGTCTGTCCTCCAAGGCGGACTTCTTGGGTTTGTGTCACACTACAGGTGATCCCACTACTCTATACATTCTCTCTCTTTCACATGAGCGCACGTTCAGACACACTCCTACATACACTCTCTCACGTAGACACGCTCTCTCAATTGCCCCCCTCACTCGACACCCTCCCCATCCCGACAGGCTTATACTCCATCACATCCACATACGCTGTACCAAGCTTTCACTCGCGCAAACGGGCACCCTTTCACATACACATGCACACTTGCTCTATGTCTCTCTCATGCTTGTGCACACACAGAAATCTATGGGTTGAGTTTGTATATACAGAATTATATTTGCAGATATATTCTATTTTGCTCAAAAAGTGCATAATCTGCAGGTTGTCAATACATCTAAATTCCACTAGAAAATAGAACCAGTTTGACTCAAGATTGGGATACAGACAGACTCTAACCTCACCTTGAATGCATTGTCTGTGCTGAGATGTCACCTTTTGTTACAAAACCTAAAGTTATCTCGAGAAGATGACTTAAAAGGAAGTTCTGGGATTTACATATTAATGAACCAAACCTTGCAACCCTATAGGACCAAAAACTTAACAATTCGGGTTTGCTCAATATCTCATTTCAGTTGCATGACACTGTAATCTTTTGCTATAAACTCTGTGTCCTATGATCTTCCACCTGACGAAGGAGTAGCACTCCGAAAGCTAGTGCTTCCAAATAAACCTGTTGGACGATAATCTGGTGTTGTGTGATTTTTAACTTTGTCCACCCGAGTCCAATACAGACTTTACCACATCATGCCTTCTTCACAACTTATTCAGTACCTGTTTGCAGTGATGCAGCAGAGGTGTGGAGCTCACAAGAGTGAAGTAGAAACCATATCTCACTGCTCCCTGATGTAATAACTATAATGCGTTGCTTTTATAGAATACCATCGCATAGTTGATTTTATCTTTTCAGAACCAAAGAAAATCCTACATAAGTAACTGGAGTAGGAGTAAACCATATGACCCCTCAGGCCTATCCTGTCATTCACTTCAACCATGGCTGATTAGCAACTTTAACTTCATTTCCCACCCATCCCTCAAATTTCTTGATTTTTCCCCGGTTCTCCAAAACTCTCACCATCCCTGCCTTGATGCAACCTTCTGGGCTCAACGAAATCTAAAGATTCTCAACCCTTTAAGTGTGGATGTACCTCCTAGAGAAGGTGCAAAACTTGACCTACTCTTGGGAAATAAGGCAGGGCAGGTGACTGAGGTGTCAGTGGGGGAGCACTTTGGGGCCAGTGACCATAATTCTATTCGTTTTAAAATAGTGATGGAAAAGGATCAACCAGATCTAAAAGTTGAAGTTCTAATTTGGAGAAAGGCCAATTTTGACGGTAACAGGCAAGAACTTTCGAAAGCTGACTGGGGGCAGATGTTCACAGGTAAAGGTACAGCTGGACAATGGGAAACCTTCAGAAATGAGATAACGAGAATCCAGAGAAAGTATATTCCTGTCAGGGTGAAAGGAAAGGCTGGTAGGTATAGGGAATGCTGGATGACTAAAGAAATTGAGGGTTTGGTTAAGAAAAAGAAGGAAGCATATAGACAGGATAGATCGAGTGAATCCTTAGAGTAGAAAGGAAGTAGGAGTATACTTAAGAGGGAAATCAGGAGGGCAAAAAAGGGACATGAGATAGCTTTTGCAAATAGAATTACGGAGAATCCAAAGGGTTTTTACAAATACATTAAGGACAAAAGGGTAACTAGGGAGAGAATAGGGCCCCATAAAGATCAGCAAGGCAGCCTTTGTGTGGAGCCGCAGAAAACTGGGGAGATACTAAATGAGTATTTTGCATCAGTATTTACTGTGGAAAGGGATATGGAAAATATAGACTGTAGGGAAATAGGTGGTGACATCTTGCAAAATGTCCAGATTACAGAGGAGGAAGTGCTGGATGTCTTGACTTGGGTAAAGGTTGATAAATCCCCAGGACCTGATCAGGTGTACCCTAGAATTCTGTGGGAAGCTAGAGAAGTGATTGCTGGGCCTCTTGCTGAGATATTTGTATTGTCAATAGTCACAGGGAGGTGCCAGAAGACTGGAGGTTGGCTAAACGTGGTACCACTATTTAAGCAGGGTAGTAAAGACCAGCCAGGGAACTATAGACCAGTTAGCCTGACGTCTGTGGTGGGCAAGTTGTTGGAGGGAATCCTGAGGGACAGGGTGTACATGTATTTGGAAAGGCAAGGACTGATTAGGGATAGTCAATATGGCTTTGTGCATAGGAAATCATGTCTCACAAACTTGATTGAGTTTTTTGAAGAAGTAATAAAGTGGATTGATGAGGGCAGAGTGGTAGATGTGATTTATATGGACTTCAGTAAGGTGTTCGACAAGGTTCCCCATGGGAGACTGATTAGCAAGGTTAGATCTCATGGAATACAGGGAGAACTAGCCATTTGGATACAGAACTGGCTCAAAGGTAGAAGACAGAGGGTGGTGGTGGAGGGTTGTTTTTCAGATTGGAGGCCTGTGACCAGTGGAGTGTCACAAGGATCGGTGCTGGGTCCTCTACATTTTGTCATTTACATAAATGATTTGGATGCAAGAATAAGAGGTACAGTTAGTAAGTTTTCGGATGACACCAAAATTGGGGGTGTAGTGGACCGCGAAGAGGGTTACCTCCGATTACAACAGGATCTGGACCAGATGGGTCAATGGGCTGAGAAGTGGCAGATGGAGTTTAATTCAGATAAATGCGAGGTGCTGCATTTTGGGAAAGCAAATCTTAGCAAGATTTATACACCTAATGGTAAGGTCCTAGGGAGTGTTGCTGAACAAAGAGACCTTGGAGTGCAGGTTCATAGCTCCCTGAAAGTAGAGTCACAGGTAGATAGGATAGTGAAGAAGGCGTTTGGTATGCTTTCCTTTATTGGTCAGAGTACTGAGTACAGGAGTTGAGAGGTCATGTTGCGGACATGGTTGAGGCCACTGTTGGAATATTTCATGCAATTCTGGTCTCCTTCCTATCAGAAAGATGTTGTGAAACCTGAAAGGATTCAGAGAAGATTTACAAGGATGTTGCCAGGGTTGGACAATTTGAGCTATAGGGAGAGGCTGAACAGACTGGGGCTGTTTTCCCTGGAGGGTGACCTTACAGAAGTTTACAAAATTGAGGGGCATGGACAGGGTCAATAGACAAAGTCTTTTCCCTGGGGTCAGGGAGTCCAGAACTAGAGAGTGAGAGGGGAAAGACCTATGGGGCAACTTTTTCGTGCAGAGTGTGGTACATGTATGGAATGAGCTGCCCGAGGTGGAGGCTGGTACAATTGCAACATTTGAGAGTCATTTGGATGTGTATATAAATAGGAAGGGTTTGGAGTGATATGGACTGGGTGCTGGCAGGTGGGACTAGATTGAGTTGGGATATCTGGCCGGCATGGACGGGTTGGACCGAAGGGTCTGTTTCCATTCTGTACATCTCTATGACTCTAAGTGAAGAAGTGACTCATCAGTCCTGCCCTTCTTAACCTTAGGCTGTTAGCCTGTGTTCTGGATTCCTGCCAGCAGTGGGAACAGTTTCTATGTCAAGCTCCTTCAGGAATCTCGCATGTTTCAAGGAGACCCCTCTCATCTAGTTCTCATCTCTGGTTAATCCAGTGAACTTTGTTGTTTTACCATCACCAAGTAGTATAAGACTAACTGCTCACAGAATCCCAAGTGTGGCCCCACCTATGAAATTGTGCAGTCAACCTGATCCAAATATGGAGTGATTGGTTTTAGTTCATATACATGAAGAAAGAATGTTCCTTTTATAGAATTCCTTTCTCGTCATTGGGATGATCCAAAGCGTTGGAACATAGTTTTGTAATGTAGGAAATCACAAAAAATCAAATTGCGCACATATATTATGAGCATAATTATGAGTTTTGTGGTGTGTTGATTGAAGGAATAAATATTGACCAAGCTGGCTCATTCGTAAAGTCAGGAAGTATGGGATACAGGGAGATTTGGCTATCTGGATTTAGAATTGGTTGGCTGACAGAAAGCAGAGAGTAGTTGTAGATGGAAAGTATCCTGCCTGGAGGTCAGTGTTGAGTGGGGTCCCGCAGGGCTCTGTTCTTGGGCCTCTGCTGTTTGTAGTTTTCATAAATGACTTGGATGAGGAGATTGAGGGGTGGGTTAGTAAATTTGCAGATGACACCAAGGTTGGAGGTGTCGTCGATAGTATAGAGGGCTACTGCAGGCTGCAGCGCGACATGGACAGAATGCAGAGCTGAGAAATGGCAGATGGAGTTCAACCTGAATAAGTGCGAAGTGATGCATTTTGGAAGGTCGAATTCGAATGCTGAATATAGGATTAAAGACAGGATTCTTGGCAGTGTGGAGGAACAGAGGGATCTGGGTGTGCAAGTACGTCCTTCAAAGTTGCCACCCAAGTGGATAGGGTTGTTAAGAAAGCATATGGTGTTTTGGCTTTCATTAACAGGGAGATCGAGTTTAAGAGTCGTGAGGTTTTGCTGCAGCTCTACAAGTCCCTGGTGAGACCACACTTGGAATATTGTGTCCAGTTCTGGCTGCCGTACTATAGGAAAGATACAGAGGCTCTGGAGAGGGTGCAAAGAAGGTTTACCAGGATGCTGCTTGGACTGGAGGGCTTGCTTTATGAAGAAAGGTTGAATAAGCTCGGACTTTCCTCTCTGGAGAGGAGACCTGATCGAGATGTACAAAATAATAAGAGGAATAGGTAGATTCAATAGCCAGAGACTTTTCCCCAGGGCAGGATTGACTGGTACGAGAAGTCATAGTTTGAAGATATTAGGAGGAAGGTATAAAGGAGACGTCGGAGGTAGGTTCTTTATGCAGAGAGTTCTGAATGCGTGGAATGCATTGCCAGCCGTGGTGAGGAAGCAGAGTCATTAGGGACATTGAAGCAACTGCTGGACATGCACATGGATAGCAGTGAGTTGAGGGGTGTGTAGGTTAAGTTACTATATTTTACATTAGGATTAGATCTCGGCACAGCATTGTGGGCCAAGGGCCTGTTCTGTGCTGTACCTTTCTATGTTCTATGACCATGTGATTTGCTCATATGTAACTGAGAGGGCAGGTGGGAAGCTCTGTTTAACATCTCATCCAACAATACAGCACTCCCTCTGGACTGCGTGGGAGCATCAGCCCATGTTGAGCATCTCAAATAACACTCCTGCCACTGGCAATGCCTGCCTCAAAAAATGAACTGGGGCTAGCTCAGTTGATGGCTTGCAGAAATCCCACTCTCTTACTGCCATGGTTAAACCAGGGTGGCTCAGTGGTTTAGTGGTTAGCATTGCTGCTGCACAACACCAGGAACCGTCTTCGATTCCAGCCTCTGGTGACTGTGTGGAGTTTGCACATTCTCCCTGTGTGTATGGGTTTCCTCTGGGTGCTCCAGTTACCTCCTACAATCGAAAGAGGTGCAGCTTAGTTGAATTGGCCATAATAAATTGCCCATAGTGTTCAGGGATGTGTAAATTAGGGGTAAACATAGAGTCATAGGGTTGGGGAATGGTATTGTGTAGGATACTCTTCAGATGTTCAGTGTGGACTTGTTGGGCCAAAGGGCCTTTTTCCATGCTGTTAGGGATTCCATGAAACGATCAGTACCAGAATGCTTCTATAGTTTGAGCGGCTATGTGGATAAAATGAAGAAGCTGGGAAAATTTGCTTTGAGCAGAGAAGGCCAAGAGGAATTTAATGGAAATCTTGACCTTTTTGGTGGATTAAATTTTCTTTTAAAAATTTCTAAAGACTGGATGACAAGGCAGAAGCAGTGGCCTAACGGTATAATTGCTGGACTGTTAATCCGGAGACCGAGGTCATGTTCTGGGGGCCTGGGTTCAAATCCTGCCATTGCAGATGATGCAATTTGGTTCAATAAAAAGAAAATCTGGAATGAAGAGTCTAATGATGACCATGAAACCATTGTCGATTGTTAGAAAAATCCTCTGGTTCACTTATTCCCTTCTAGGGAAGGAAACTGCTGTCTGACAAACATGTGACTCTAGACCCACAGCAATGTGTTTTAAGTCTTAACTACTCTCTGGGGTGAGCGCCAAGTGTTGGCCTAAGTAGCAATGCCCTCATCCCGTGAATGAATGCATTTTTTAAAAAAAAAATCAGAGGGTGTAGATTTAAGGTTTGAAACAATAAATGGTTCAGAATTGAAATGAATTTCCCTGATACGTTGCGGATATGAATTACTTCAAAAGGGAATTGGCTTATCCTTGGGGAAAACCAGTCTCCGGTTTGTGAAAAGAGCAAGTGAGTAGGACCATCTCTGGATTTTATTTGGAAAAGCCATCGCAGACTCAGTCGGGATAGTCTGCTCCTGTACTGTTCTGAGAGTCTGTGAGATGATGGTGTTGTAACCAAGCCATGGCTGGCATTCTGTTCTTGGGCATCCCCTCCAAGTACTTCATTCATTATTCACTTGAGTCCTTACATGGTCTTTGGTCTGCTGTTTTACCACGAAGGTGTGTGACAGCCAAGCCAGGCCCCCCTCTCTACTATATCCGTCGCTCCCGATGAGGTCTCATCTACGTTGGGGCAACTGGACGCCTACTCGCAGAGCGCTTCAGACAGCATCTCTGGGACACCTGCACCAACCATCCCCACCACCCTGTGGCTGGGCACTTCAACTCCCCCTCCCGCTCTGCCAAGGACATGCAGGTCCTGGGCTGCCTCCATTGCCACTCCCTTACCACCTGATGCCTGAAGGAAAAATGCCTCATCTTCCACCTCAGGAGCCCCCAACCCCATGGCATCAGTGTGGATTTCACCAGTTTCCTCATTTTTGCCTCTCCCCACCTTATCCCAGTTCCAACCTTCCAACTCAGCACCGCCCTCATGACCTGTTCCACCCGTCCATCTTCCTTCCCACTATCCACTCCGCCGCCCTCTCCGACCTCCTCTCCAACCTATCGCCTTTACCCCCACCTCCATCCAGCTATTACACTCTCAGCTACCTTCACCCGCACCTGCTCAGATGCTGCCTGACCCGCTGTGCTTTTCCAGTGCCACACTCTTTATTCTAATCTCCAGCATCTGAGTCCTCACTTTCACCTGGGCCCTCCTCTTAGGCAAGTATCCAGTAGCATTAATACAGTCAGGGCCCCCTTTGGGGGATTTGGTTTCTCTCTAACCGTTTAACAACCCAGAGATTTTGTTTTTGTCGTGTTGTGCGCGCGTGTGCATGTCAGCAGGAGAGAGATTCAGTCACCTTAGGGAATGCTAAGGCTGTTGTCTGCGATGCCTGGTTCTCTGAACAAAGAAGTATTAATGCTACAGGCTCTGTACCTCCAAGTCAAGCTTTCTCTCTTTGTTTTTTTCAAAACGCAGTCAGCACAGAGCAGCAAATACAAAACGAGCATGTGTCGGGACCTGAGACAGCGGGGAGGCTGTCCTCGAGGAGCCAGCTGCACCTTCGCCCATTCCCAGGATGAACTTGAAAAGTAAGTGGCCTCCCAGTTCCTACTTTACCCCTACCACAATGCTGGGGGTGGGCTGCTCGCTGAGGGTGCAGCATCGACACTTGATCAAGGAGCATTTGATGCTGATTGTTCCCCACAGCTCCCATACATAATCCAAAGTTACAACATCAGAAACGGTCAGTGTTTGCCCCATTAGGAACTAATTGTGTTATCCCTTCAGAATAGATGTGAAAGGAATCATTACTCCCTCATATTTCATTCCCCCACCAGTGTCTGTCATATCACTCCCCATATTTCATTCCTCGGTAAGTGCTCATCATGTCACTCGACTTCCACTTCATCCCCTCCCCTGTCAATCCCAGTTATCCAGTGCTTTTCATGACATGCTCTTCCACTTCATTCTCCCACTACATCCAACCATATCATTCCCCAAACCATTGTACCATTTCATTTCTCAGTCAGTGCAGATTTACGTTGTATTTTGCTCACTAACTCCATGAATCCATGCAAGACTCTGTTAACTCACTTTTAGATTAGAATCAGTCTAAACATTATGACACAGACAGGGAACACTGGGCTAACACTTTCAATATATTATCTGGCTGACACCAATTGTTACATTTAACTTGAGAATGTAACTTAGAACGTTTTGTGATTTATGTATGAAAGAAGTGAAGCTATCAACAAACAATTGAGGTATTTTTCAATGTATAATTTCAGTTACATCGCACTGTAAACTTTTGCTATAAATTCTGTGTCTTACAACTGTGTACTCCACACCACCTGATGAAGGAGCAGTGCTTCCAATTAAACTTATTGGACTATAACCTGGTATTGTGTGATTTTTAACTTTGTCCACTCCAGTCCAACGGCGGCATGGGTGGCTCAGTGATGAGCACTGCTGCCTCTCAGCACCAGGGTCCTAGGTTCGATTCCCACCTATCTGTGTGGAATTTGCACATGCTCCGGGTGTCTGCGTGGGTTTCCTCCGGGTGCTCCGGTTTCCTGCCACAATCCAAAGATGTGCAGGTCAGGTGAATTGGCCATGCTGTATTGCCCATAGTGTTAGATGTGTTAGTCAGGGGTAAATATAGGGTAGGGGAATGGGTTTGGGTGGGTTTCTCTTTGGAGGGGCAGTGTGGACTTGTTGAGTGGACACTGTAGAGAATCTAATCTAATCTCCAGTTCATCTAGATCATTAATGTATAAAGTGAAAATTTGTGGTGCTAATAACTGAACCTTGTGGAACACACCGGCTGCCATCCCGAGAAAGACCATTTTATCCCCACTCTCTGCTTTCTGCCAGACAGCCAAGCTTCTATTCATGCCAGCACCTTGCCTCTAACACCATGGGTCCTTATCTTACTCAGTAGCCTCCTGTGAGGCACCTTGTCAAAAGCATTCTTGAAGTCTATGTAGATAACATCCATTGGCTCTCCTCAGTCTCACCTGCTTGTTACTTCCTCTAAGAATTCTAGCAGATTTGTCAGACATGACCTCCCCTTGTTGAAATCCTGCTGACTTTGCCATATTTTACCATGCACTTCCAAGTATTCAGAAAGCTCATCCTTCGCAACGGATTTCAGGATCTTATCCACGACAGAGGTTAAGTTAATCAGCCTGTAATTTTCCATCTTTTGCCTTAACTCCTTTTTTAAACAGGGATGTCATGTTAGCGATTTTCCAGTCCTCTGGGACCCCGATTCCTGAAAGACCATCACTAATGGCTCTGCTATCCCTTCAGCTATTTCCTTAGAACGTTGGGGTGTAGTCCATCTGGTCCAGGTGATTTAACCACCTTCAGGCCATTCAGTTTTTCTAGCACCACCATACTCAGCTTTGTCCCCTTACTTTCTTGAATATTTGGGATATTTTTCTTATCTTCCACCATGAAGACTGATGCGAAGTAATTGTTCACCATTTCCTTGTTTCCCACTATTATCTCTCCAGCGGCCCAATGTCCACTCTTGCCAGTCTCTTTTGCCCTGTACTTATTTAAAGAAGCTCTTAGATTTTTATATTACTGGCTAGCTTACCCTCCTGTTTAATCTTCTCCTTCCTTATTTCTTCTTTAGTTGCCCTCTGGTCTTTGTAACCCCCACCCCCCAGTACTCTGGTTTCCCACTGCCCTTCGCCACATTTAAATGCTTTCTCTTTTACTTTTATGCTGTCTCTGACTTCCCTAGTCCGCCATGGTTGCCTCATCCTCCCTATACCGAGCTCCTTTTTCATTGGGATGAATCTCTGCTGTGTCACCCAAATTACTCCCAGAAACTCCTGCCATTTGCTGTTCCACTATCTTTTTCTGTTCTCCTCTCCCAGTCTGTTCTACTCAGCTCATGCCTCTGTAGTTGCCTTCATTCTATCTTCTCCCTCTCAGATTGCAGAGTAAATTCAATCATGTTATGATCACTGTTTCCTAAGAGTTCCTTCACCTTAGCCAGTCAGATCACAGGCCTCTTGGAGGTCACTTTTCAGCTTCCCCTCAGAGCCTCTTGCTTTCCCAGGCTGCTCCCTGTTCGCTCTCACTCAGCTCCTGTTCCGAAGTGCACTGATCCTTGTCTGTCAATCAGATGACAGCAGCTTGCATTTGTATGGTGTTTAAATATAACTTTTGTTACCATGTCCCGTACGTTTTTTCACCCCTCTTAGATTTCACTCACTGCACCTGGTGAGAGTTTTGGATATAGGACCGATGGCAAGTCACTGATTTCTGGTCAGAAACCCAAGTCTGCAGAACATCAGCAAACAGACAGTTTATAATGAAATATGAGAATGATAGACTTACCCTGAAATAGCAGGGGATCTTCTTCCTCTTCATCTTCTGACTCCCTGTTAAACATTTATACTTCATGCTGCATGAAGAATTTTCAGGTCCAGAAATGTTCCCCATTGTCACCTTATGTGCTGACTCTTGCACACCGCCATCCCTCACTCACTATCTTGCTCTCCGACTGCATCTCTCTGCCACTGCCCCTCTCCCTGGCACTGATTTGAACTGGTCTGATTGAGTGGGTCAGGCTAGTTGCTGACTGTACTGAGTTACATCATTTAACTTCTGTCTCTCTGTCTGTCTCTCTGTGTCTCTGTCTCTCTCTCTCTCTCTCTCTCTCTCTCTCTCTCTCTCTCTCTCTCTCTCTCTCTCTCTCTCTCTCTCTGTCCCCTTCTCTCTCTCTCCCTCCCCCCCCCCCTCTCTCTCTCTCTCTGTCTCTCTCTCTGTCTCTCTCTCTCTCTCTCTCTCTCTCTCTCTCTCTCTCTCTCTCTCTCTCTCTCTCTCTCTCTGACTCTCTCTCTCTCTCTCTCTCTCTGTCTCTCTCTGTCTCTCTCTCTGACTCTCTCTCTCTCTCTCTCTCTGACTGTCTCTCTCTCTCTCTCTCTCTGACTGTCTCTCTCTCTCTCTGACTGTCTCTCTCTCTCTCTCTCTTTTTCTGAATGTCTGTCTCTCTCTCTCTTTCTGTCTGTCTGTCTCCCTTTCTGACTCTGTCTGTCTGTGTGTCTCTCTCTCTCTGTCTCTCTCTGTCTCTGTCTCTGTTCTGTCTGTCTCTCTCCCCCCGCCCCCCCTCTCTCTCCCTCCCCCCCCCCCCCCCCCCCCCCCCCCCCCCCCCTCTCTCTGTCTCTGTCTCTGTCTCTGTCTCTGTCTCTGTCTCTCTCTCTCTCTCTCTCTGTCTCTGTCTCTGTCTCTGTCTCTGTCTCTCTCTCTCTGTCTCTGTCTCTCTCTCTCTCTCTCTCTCTCTCTCTCTCTCTCTCTCCCTGCTCACCAGGTTTCGCATGCGGAACAAGAGGTTAGCAGCCGGCCGGCCCCTCAGCCAGTCCCTAACCCAGCTCAGCAAGGTCGGAGGGGTGCTGTCAGTCACGTCCAACACCTTATCAGACGAGGGCTCCTTGGAAACTGGCACGAAGCCTGTGTCCATTCAGAACGGCATGGTGGCAGCGAGCAGCAGCATTGCACAGCTGATCTCCCGTGGCACCGACTGTGCCTACGACCTCGCCATGAAGTCTGGCAAGATGAGTGACATGAGCATGAGCGCACCGGGATCGGTGTCGGGGTCGCCACCTGACTCGTAAGGAAACCCTTTTTAAAACCTTCACTCTAAAGTGCTCTTAACACGATCGCGGGCTCCATCACCTGGTCTAGCCATCAGGACTCTCTGTGCCACCTCTGGAGGTCATCCTGCAATCCCGGCCGGGACACTGATCACAGGTCCTGGTGGTGCTCCTGACAAGGGCTTCGAACCCACCACCTGGAAGCCGGTTCATGAGCCCTGATGGACCCTTTTTTGTCCTGGGCTTTGCCTGCAACACCGTACCGTTCCCCACCAGTTCCATTCACTGTCCCAGAGCCTGGGTTGGGGGGGGGGGGGGGTTGATCTCCCTCTGTGGTTTAATCATTGAATTATTACAGCATAGAAGGAAGCCTTTCAGTCTGTTCTGTCCATGCTAGCTCCCTGTGGGAGTTATTTATCTCGTGACTCTGTGAACCTTTTCAAATAATTATTTGATTCCGATTTTGAAGCTCATGATTTAACCTGCCTATGTGACGGGGTATTCCAGATTCTGAGCGCTCCCCACGTCAAAGTGCTTTCCTCTTACTAAAGATTTTCTCATGAGGATTAGTCATTCACATTGCAATTTTACAGGGGCTTTTCAAGCTTAGAAAGCCATCAAAAGAGAGCACTTGCATTTATAAAGTACCTTTCACAACCTCGAGCCTCCCAAATATGATCTGCAGTTTAATGAATTGTCACCACTGCAGTGTAGAAAACACAGCAACTGATTTTTACACAGCAGGATCCCACAAACAACCACAGGAAAACCAGATGCTTGTAATCTTGACCGTTTTGGTTGAGGTCGAGGTATTTGTTCAGGTCACCAGGGAGACCTCTTGCCACCACTCGTCAGGAACTAGTGTCATGGCACGTTTTGATATCAACCTGAGAGGTCAGAAATGGCATCTTAGCTATCACTGGACTGTCTCCGTCTAGTTTGGGAGCTGTGCTCACAACATCAAGATTCAGAAACTGGAGAGAGTGCTCCACCAAGCCACAGGTTGCATTTGCTGGATGAGAGAATAGTAAATTACAGAAGAGCTGTGTGCTGAGGATTTTGAGGGGTAACTCTGGGCTTTGGTGTAATCACTGTGCACAGACGCAGGTTCATTCAGATGGGTTGAGAATGTAATTGAGTCAGCTGGCAGACCTAGTTAATGAATTAGTAACCCAGGCCTGTGTGGGATGATAAGATGGATGGGGTGGGGGTGGTGTTGTGAAGGTGTCAGTATCAATAGCTGGTGAACTGAGGGACTAAAAACCTTGATGCTCTGACAAGATGAGGGAGAGAGACATGACTCACAGTTAACTAATGATGGAATTATTTCTCTCACACATATGGTGATTTACCTTGAAATCTGAGAGAAGGTTATCAAAATTGTAAGGGGTGGCACGGTGGCTCAGTGGTTAGCACTGTTGCCTCACAGCACCAGGGTCCCAGGTTCAATTCCATCCTTGGGTGACATTCTCCCCGTGTCTGCGTGG
The DNA here is from genome assembly GCF_047496795.1 of Chiloscyllium punctatum. Taxonomy (NCBI): domain Eukaryota; kingdom Metazoa; phylum Chordata; class Chondrichthyes; order Orectolobiformes; family Hemiscylliidae; genus Chiloscyllium; species Chiloscyllium punctatum. The sequence continues at coordinate 27,816,845 of NC_092745.1, read as the reverse complement.
GTTTCCTCCGGGTGCTCCGGTTTACTCCCACAGTCCAAAGATGTGCAGGTCAGGGTGAATTGGCCATGCTAAATTGTCCCATAGTGTTAGTGTTCAGAGGGAAATGGGTCTGGGTGGGCTACTCTTCGGAGGGTCGGTGTGGACTGGTTGGGCCGAAGGGCCTGTTTCCACACTGTAGGGAATCGAATCTTTTTAAATAAAAGACCTGTGTGTAAGCATGAGTGGTTGAATCAGTCCGTAATGTCAGACTGGAGCTGCTGGGCTTGTTGGAGGTGGGGAGTGCTGACCAAGGGCAATGAGAATTGTTGAAAGTCAGGTTACCAGGGGCATAGTGCTGTAGTTTCTTATGAAAGCCAGGTTCCTTGCCCGCATTCTTTTTGTTTCTTTGTCTGATGACAATCACATTCTACTCAAACCAAAATGTCGTAAGTGGTATTTCAACAAGTTTCTTTGGATTATTAGCCCAAACTTCCAGCATCTGCAGTCCTCACTTTCTCCAAACTTCCAGATTGCCAATAGCAAACCCACTGTGCTTTCAATCCCCAGTAAAGTGTTATAAGCAGTGAGCTTTATCACTAATGTCTTGAACTGAGGACTCACCATTCCAGTCTTGGGTCAGTCAATCTCTTGGCATTGTTTAGCATGAGCACAGGATGGTTGTCTCTGATGTCCTCGTCAGCATTTATCCAGCAGTCGCCATAACTGAAGCATTATCAGCGCATGATACAAACAAGGATTTGGAGGCCAGTCAGCCTTTCAAACTTGCTCTGCTGTTCGCTAAGATCATGGCTGACCTGATTTTAACTTCAGCTCCCAATTCCTACATATCCTTCATCTATCATCTCTTTGGTTATACAGAATCTTCCCCACTTCTGCCTTTAAATATTTTAAGATTCTGGAGTCACTACCTTTTGAGGAAGGGAATTCTAAAGACTCAGCCCGCTGAGAGAGGGTATGATTCCTCATCTCTGTTGTAAATGGGTGACCCTTCATTTTTAATGACCCCTGATTCTAGTTAAAGAATTATTATTTGAATTCATTACACTACTTTACCAAGACACAGTGAAAAGCTTTATTACCTCTTCCAGGCTTATAGTCTTGCTGTAGCATATTGCTACTTGCAAAATGGCAACGTGCTGCCTACTTTTCAAGGGTGATCACACTTTTATTGGTGGACAGGTACTTAGAGAGGCACTAAATTGACAAAGGCTGCTTTAGAACTGCAGGGGTCTTCCTTTATCTTGTAGCTAACGATGGGCTGTAATGAGTGTCCCTGCTAGCAATCACCCATATCCCCCAAGAGCAAAGAAATGCTTTCAAGAGCAGGATAAATGTCAGTCAAACCTCCAACACTGTTCGAGTCCCAGACTGTACCTAAGATTTTAATGTCCGTTGTTTAGTTACCACAGGAGTGGTGAGTAGCAGTTTCTCTATGCAACATGATGCTAGCTGCATAGATCCTGCACAAACAGTCCCGATATCTCCAAAACAGAAACACACTAAAGCTGTCTGCTGTGCCATTTTCCGATCCCTGCTATACCCTGACGAGATCACGCTTCTGCATTGACTCTTAATGTTAAAGTCAATCCACGGTATCCAATGAGTGCACAAGACTCATTGAGATACTGGTTTCAATCTTGGGGTGAGCCACTGTCACCTTCTCCCAGTGAGCTGTGAGCCACTCGCTGCCTTATCGACTGATTGTTGTCAAAAGCATTAAAATGACCCTGAGGCTGTTTTGTGGTCTGGGAAGGCGGTTGCGTACGAGGCTCTGACTGCGACGGCTCTGACAAGCTGATCATTAGTTTTGTGTGAGAATGTTGCAGGATGTGGAGCAGAGGAGGAGGAGAAATGGGGGTGGAATGTGGACCAGGCTCCCCCTGCACCCCTGATTTTGCCCTTCCTCTACTGTCAAAGTGAGTCTCTCCCGGTCAGCTCAAGCTCATCCTCTGTCTTCCCTTTCCCTCAGCAGGATGGAAATGTCCCAGAAGAATACTCTTGGTGCCTTGCCCATCAATACCCTGTCTGTGCCACCCCGGATCAGTGCAGAGATGCCACCCATGCCAGTCTCCAAGCCAATTCAGATGGTACCGCGGGGTTCGCAAATGTACCCACCTGCTCAGCAACCTGACATTTACTACCAGGACCCACGGAGCTCTGCAACTTCGTATGAGGCTGCGCAGTATCCACCAAGTGAGTAGTCTCCCCTTGTGAAAACACAGTTGGCATCATGTAACAGAGACTCGGTAAGGACCACCGACACAGATCCTGCAGAAACCACTTGTACCACATGCAGACAGAAGACCAAAGCTCAACCAGGTCACGTGGTAAACTCTTCGGTAGCTAAACCCTGTCCCAAGGAAGGCACCGCAGGGACTCTGGTTTCTAGAGCGAGAATTTCCATCTCCGCGCAGAGGGAGGCATTTGAATGCAGGCTTCCTGCGTTGGTGGAGGTGGGGAATGGTGAGGGAGGGAAAGGTCGGTCACAGGTTTTCAAGAGAGTGGATCAACCAATCCTGGACGTGACTGAGATTACTGGATTTTGCAGAACCAGCACATTGCAGGTGCATAAAAATGGCACCTACATCAGAAGGGCGGTAGCCATAGGTGACTGGTGCACAATTTGGAGACTGGGTATTGGGAGAGTCACTAATCTTTGTTACTTGTCAGATTAATGAGAAAAGATTTCTTCCGTTCTGAGGTTTTTTGAGAAGCAGTATCACTCCCTTGTGTTCCACGCTGCGACCACAAGGTGGTGCTGTTGTTGCAGTTGGCTCCTTTACGAAGCCACAACAACTCTGAGTCACAGAGCTGAACAGCATGGAAACAGACCCTTCGGTCAAACCCGTCCATGCTGAACAGGTATCCTAAACTAATCTAGCCCCATTTGTCAGCATTTGGCCCATATCTGTCCCTGTTCATCTACCCATCCAGATGCCTTTTAAATGTTGCAATTGTGTCAGCCTCCACCGCTTCCTCTGGCAGCTCATTCCATACAGGCACCGCCCTCTTCGTGAAAAGGTTGCTCCTTGTGTCCCTTTTTAACTCTTATCCCTCTTGCCCTCAAACGTGCCCTCTTGTTTTGGACTCCCCTACCCCATGGAAAAAATCTTGGCTATTCACCCTATCTATGCCCCTCATGGTTTTATAAACTTATATAAGGTCACCCCTCAGCTTCCAAATGCTCAGTAGCCCCAGCCTAATCAGCCTCTCCCTATTGTTCAAAGCCTTCAACCCTGGCAATATCCTTGTAGATCTTGTCCGAGCTCTTTCCAGTTTCACAACATCCTTCCAATAGCAGGGAGACCAGAATTGAATGCAGTATGCCAAAACTGCCCTAACCAGTGTCCAGTACAATGAAGAAAAGCAGTGAGCCTAGCACTGATCCATATGGCCTCTGGTCACAGGTCTCCACCTTTGTGTTTTAAAATGTCCATACCTTCGCCACCACCACCATTATCTCTGTAAGATGGAAATTTTTCAAGATATCACTATTTATTTCCCCAAGTTCTCTTGCTTCCATATTCTTCTCTACAGTAAACACTAATGTAAAAATACATGTTTAGTATCTCCCCCATCTCCTGCAATTCCACACAGAGTCAGCCTTGCTGATCCTTAAGGGGTCCTGTTCTCTCCCTAGTTACCCTTTTGTCCATAAAGTATTTGTAAAAACCCTCTTGGATTCTCCTTGACCCTATTTGCCAGAGCTATCTCATGTCCCCTAAAACCTCAGTTTCTCTAGTCTTCCAGCCTTCCCTATACTTACCAGCCATACCCTTCACCCTAATAGGAACATATTGTCCCTGGATCTCGTGATCTCATTTCTCAAGGCTTTCCACTTTCCAGCTATCCCTTTTACCTGTGAATATACACCCCTCATTGACTTTTTGAAGTTCTTGCCTAATACTGTCAAAATTGTCCTTCCTTTGATTTAGAACTTTAACTTTTTAGGGCTGGTCTATCTTTTCCATTACTATTTTGAAGTTAGAATTATGATCAGTGGCCCCAAATGACACCTCCGTCACCTGTCCTGCCTTCTTTCCCAAGAGTAGGCCAAGTTTTGCTCCTTCTCTGGTAGGTATGCACTTAAATTCCTCTCCATCCAAGCCCTTAACACTATGGCAGTCCCAGTTCATGTTTGGAAAGTTAAAATCCCCTACCTTTACCATGCTATTTATTCTTATTGATAACCGAGATCTCCTTACAAGTTTGAGTCTCAATTTCCTGCTGACTATTGAGGGATCTTGAGTCCAATCCTAATAGGATGATCATACCCTTTTTATTTCTCGATTCCACCCAAATAACTTCCTTGGACGAGCTCCCAGGAATATCCTCCCTAAGTACAGCCATAATGCTATCCCGCAATAAAAAATGCTGCTGCTCCTCCTGTCTCGCCTCTTTCTATCCTTATAGCTTCTCTACCCTGGAACATTAAGCTGCCAGTCCTGTCCATCCCTGAGCCATAGAAGTTTATAATTGCTATGATATCCCAGTCCCATGTTCCTAACCGTACCGAGTTCATCTCCCCTTCCTGTTAGGCCTCTTGCATTGAAATAAATGCAGTTTAATAGGTCAGTCCTACCTTCCTCTCTGCCTTATTCCTGTCTATCTTGCCTGTTTGACTTGCTCCTTTTCCCAATTGCGCAGACTCAGACTGATCTCTTTCCTCACTATTTCCCTGGGTCTTCCCCCTCTCCTCCGCCCCCAGAAAACCGAGTTTACGTTCTCCCGAGCAGTTGTAGCAAATTTCCCTGTCAGTATATTTGTCCCCTTCCACTTCCGGTATAATCTGTCCTTGTTGTACAGGTCACTTCTACCCCAGAATAGAGTCCAGCGATCCAAAAATATGAACCCTTCTCCCTTGCACCAACTCCTCAGCTACACATTCATCTGCTCGATCCCTCTATTTCTATTCACTAGCTCCTGACACAGGGAGTAATCCAGATATAACTACCCTCGAGGACCTACTTTTTTAAATTCCTGCCTAATTTCCTAAACACTCTCCTCAGAATCTCGTACTTTTCCCTTCCTCTATCATTAATCCAAGTGTACAACAACTTCCTGCTGGTCCCTTTTTCTCTTTGAGAATATCCTTGATCCTAGCACCAGGGAGGCAACGCAACATTCTGATATCTCGTTGGCCACAAAAACGTCAAGTCTCAGAGGGCGACTTCTGTCCAAAAACATTGCTCTGACCTTTGCAGTGTTCTCCTCTTGCCCCTGAGCTGTGTGAGATGATTCAATGAAACCGTTTGAGGCAGACTCGTGCTCCAATTAGAAGCATATGTGAATGTATACAAACGTCTCTGATAAATTTCAGATTTAAATCAAAATCCTGTCCACCCTGTCAGGTGCATATAAAAGATCCGATGGCACCATGTTGAAGAGGTGCCCTGGCCAAAATGTCCCCCTCAATCAACCACTGCATTAGGTTATCCAGTCATGACCATGTTGCTGTTGTGGGAGTTCTGTATTTCTTATATTAGAAGAATAACAGCAGTTACAAATATGTAAATTGGCTGCAATAGTTTAGGCTATACCGATGTGTCCATTTTTGTGCATAAACCATTCAGTTAGACTCCAGCCACTCTTCAGTATCATCACTACTGAGTATCGACTTTCTTTGTTGTTAACTGTTGCCAGGTTTTTTTTTTGCTGAAATCTCCTTTTTGTTTTTGCCAGACCTTTACTATCCTCACCATTCTTCAGGAACTGTGACTCCATACCTGCCACCGTATCGACGGACAAGCAACGTGCCAGAACCTCCAATGCCCCCTTCCACCCTCCAGTACCAGGACCATTACCCAGCCTACATTTCAGAGAGGATGGGAAGTTCTCAGTACTCCAGCCCTCAACAGTACCCACTGGCACAGCCGGTGTCAGGAATGTACCCGGCACATTACGATGGGCGCCGGGTGTATCATCCTCCACAATCCTACACGAGGGAGGAAATGCGAAGCAGCCCGATACCAGTCGATGTGCCATCTGCTGTCACCAACTATATCACAGAGCCCAGGGACCGCTATGCCCCTGAAAACTACTACACTGTGAGTCCTCACCCCAACCAGATCAGACCACCTTACAGGGTAAGCTGTGAGTCTGCCTTGGACCTGTTGTTTCTGTGTTTTGTACGATTATGTTGTCGATGCTGTCTGTTGTTGTCAGTCTGTACTACGCTGCCAGAGACTGTCAGGGTGAATCCTCTAGAGCCCAATTCCTCGCCACCATTCCACACAGTCGTCAAACACAGCCCCATACGTGCGGATAAACATAGGGCTGGCGTTTAATCCCAGCATCTCCATCGGGCAATGGGGAAGAGTTGGTCTATCATATGAAACGAATCCCTCAATTCCACCGACCTCCACCCTGACAGTGAGGGGGGAGAAACGATCCAGGCTATGGGCTAATCCAGTGGTGGAACACAGGATTGACCTGTTCAAATGCTGAAGCACTTGCTGCTTTTCCTTTATTGTTCAAAATGGTCTGAGTTCCGTTTTGGTCTTGCTGCTCTGTTCTACCCCAGTCCAGCATCACCCCACTTCTCAGGTGTGGCTGTCCTGCTCTGAACCACACGAGGAATCACATTTTTACCGTTGGTCCCTGCTGACGATTTGGGGGATAGCCTGGAATTTCATGAGCTATAAGAAGTACAAAAGATGGGGAAGGGAAGGGAAGGACTGATTTGAAGCAGAGGAAATCTTGGAGCATGAAGATATGGAGGACATACTAATGAGGGCATCTTCCAGTTTCCATTTGAAAATTACCTGAGTGAGAATGGAAGAGTGCAAGGGGCAAAAACAGAGCAATTTGATTGTGTAACTTTTTAAATGGGGGAGACATTGTTAAAAACAGAATGGGAACTAAGTGGAGAAGTCCGAGTCGAAATGGCTGCATCCTCACTAATGAGAGAGGTTTTGAATGTAAACCTTACAAAATCCTTGGAGGGAATGCTGGGTGATGAGAGATGTTGAGGGTTTGGTTAAGGAAAAGAAGGAAGCAGACAGGAGAGAGAGAGAGTGAATCCTTATAGTGTAAAGGCAGTAGGAATATACTTCAGAGGGTTATCAGGAGGGCAAAAAGGGGACATGAGATAGCGTTGGCAAATAGGGTTAAGGAGAATCCAAAGGGTTTTTACAAATACATGAAGGACAAAGAGTAACTGGGGAGATAATAAAGGCTCTTCAAAGATCAGGAAGGCAGCCTTTGTGTGGAACCGCAGGAAATGGGGGAGATACTAAATGAGTATTTTGTATCAGTGTTTACTGTGGAAAAGGACATGAAAGATATAGAATGTGGGGAAATAGATGGTGACATCTTGAAAAATGTCCAAATTACAGAGGAGGAAGTGCTGGATGTCTTGAAACTGATAAAAGTGGATAAATCCCCAGGACCTGATCAGGTGTACCCAAGAACTCTGGGAAGCTGGGAAGGTGATTGCTGGGCCTCTTGCTGAAATGTAGTCACAGGTGAGATGCCCAAAGGTTAGAGGTTGGCTAACGTGGTGCCACAATTTAAGAAAGTTGGTAAGGACAAGTTGGGGAACTATAGACCAGTGAGCTTGATGTCAGTGGTGGGCAAGTTGTTGGAGGGAATCCTGAGGGACAGGATGTACATGTATTGGGAAAGGCAGGATTAGGGATAGTCAACATGGCTTTGTGCATAGGAAATAATGTCTCATAAACTTAATTGAGTTTTTTTGAAGAAGTAACAAAGAGGATTGATGAGGGCAGAGCAGTAGATGTGATCTGTACGGACTTCAGTAAGGTGTTCGACAAGGTTCCCCATTGGAGACTGATTAGCAGGTTTGAATCTCATGGAATACAGGGAGAACTAGCCATTTGGATACAGAACTGGCTCAAAGGTAGAAGATAGAGGGTGGTGGTGGAGGGTTGTTTTTCAGACGAGTGGCCTGTGACCAGTGGAGTGCCACAGGGATCTGTGCTTTTCATTATTTATATAAATGATTTTGATGCGAGCATAAGAGGTATAGTTAGTAAGTTTGCAGATGATGCCAAAATTGGAGGTGTAACAGACAGCGAAGAATTACTGATCTCAGATTACAACAGGATCTTGATCAGGTGGGCCAACGGGCTGAGAAATAGCAGATGGAGTTTAATTTCAATAAATGCGAGGTGCTGCATTTTGGAAAGGCACATCAGGCCAGGACTTCTACCCTTAATGGTTAGGTCCTAGGGAGTGTTGCTGAACAGAGACTTTGGAGTGCAGGTTCATACCTCCTTGAAAGTGGAGTTGCAGGTAGATAGGATAATGAAGAAGGCGTTTGGTATGCTTTCCTTTATTGGTCAGAGTATTGAGTACAGGAGTTGGGAGGTCATGTTGCGGCTATACAGGACATTGGTTAGACCACTGTTGGAATATTGTGTGCAATTCTGGTCTCCTTTCTATCAGAAAGATGTTGTGAAACTTGAAAGGGTTCAGAAAAGATTTCCAAGGATGTTGCCAGGGTTGGAGGATTTGAGCTATAGGGAGAGGCTGAACAGGCTGGGGCTGTTTTCCCTGGAGCGTCGGAGGCTGAGGGTTGACCTTATAGAGGTTTATAAAATCATGAGGGACATGGATAGGATAAATAGACAAAATCTTTTCCCTGGGGTAGGGGAGTCCAGAACTAGAGGGCATAGGTTTAGGGTGAGAGGGGAAAGATATGAAAGAGACCTAAGGGGCAACTTTTTCATGCACAGGGTGGTACGTGTATGGAATGAGCTGCCAGAGGAAGTGGTGGAGGCTGGTACAATTGCAACATTTGAGAGGCATTTGGATGGGTATATGAATAGGAAGGGTTTGGAGGGATATGGGCCGGGTGCTGGCAGGTGGGACTAGATTGGGTTGGGATATCTGGTCGGCATGGACGGGTTGGACCGAAGGGTCTGTTTCCATTCTGTACGTCTCTGAGTCTACCACAGGCCTGAGCAGGACCAGCTTAACTGAGCAGAGTTGCTTCTTCACTGCACAACCTAACAGGCCAGTCAGCCCAGCAAGCTCATGCTAGTGTTCATGCTCCAAAAGCAGCTGTTCTCACCATACTTCTTCTGAACATGTCTCTGCCTTTTGTATTCCCTCCTTGTTGTGGTTCTGTTCGCCGAGCTGGGAATTTGTGTTGCAGACGTTTTGCCCCCTGTCTAGGTGACATCCTCCTGTGAATCTGTGGATGAGTGCCATGCCTTTAGGAATTCCCTGGCTGTTCTCTGTTTGGCTTGTCCTATAATAGTAGTGTTGTCCCATCAATAAGCTCATCGACTTGGACCCAATATACCGGCTACTGCAACGGACAGTTGGAACTGACAACTGGAAGCGGCAGAGACAAACCACTATAAATGCTGGAGGAAACAACACAGAAGCGTTTCACAGGAGGCTCCCCAGCACTGAGGATGTCACCTAGACAGGGGACAAAACGTCTGCAACGCAAATTCCCAGCTCGGCGAACAGAACCACAACAACGAGCACCCGAGCTACAAATCTTCTCACAAACTTTGTATTCCCTTCTCCCTTGCATAACTTATCTAGCATTTTCTTTCATTTGTTCGCAATATTTGTGTATTACCCATCCCTAATTGCCTTAGAAACAGTCGTGAGCTTCCATCTTGAACCACTGCAATCCATGTGATAGAGGAACACCATAATGCTGTCAGGAGTTTAATCCTGCCACATTTAAGGAATGGTGATATATTTCCAAGTCGGAACAGTGAGAGACTTGGAGGGGGGCTTGAAGATGATGTTCCCAAGTATCTGCTGCCCCTATCCTCCTCAGTGCATAGTTTTGGAAGGTGCTGTTATAAATCCTAAAAAACTCCTTAAATACATCTATGCTAGTTGTATCAATGTCTACTTGTAACAGCAAGTTCCAGTTCTGACAGATCTCTGGGTAAAAGTTTCTCTTCGCTTGTAACAGGACGTTGTTGTACTGTTTGCTTCTAGGATCCTCATGTCAGAGTGCCACAGCACCAACCTCAACCTCAGCCAAGCCTGGATTATCTTCACCGGCGCAGGAAAGAGTTAATGGCCCAGCTCGAGGAGAGGAAGACCATTTCCCCACCTCCCTTCCCCCCAACCGCAGCAATGCCATCTTCCTTTGTCGATGTTTCACCAGAGGTACTTGGAACTTTCTCAGGTTTCTCTTATCAAGAATGCACGACCACTGCATGGGAAAAGAAAGACCGTATCCTGCAATTGCATTAAAGTCTACCAGTGACTGGCTCATTCAGTCCACTGGCTTTCCTCCCACCTGTGATCCAGTCCAAACATTGGTTCTCCCCCAGTTAGTGTTGCAGTTCAATCACTGACTCCTTTGAATCTTGAATCCAACCCAATTCTTGGCTCCCTCAACCCCAGAATCTCGCTGTCTCTCAGTAAAACATGCAGGTCAATCATAGCCTCTGCAAGTTCAGTTTCCTTTAATATTTTCCGGGTTTCCTTCCACAATCCAAAGATGTGCAGATTAGGTGAGTTGGCTAAATTGCCCATAGTGTTCAGGGATATGTAGATTAGATGCATTAGCCAGGGGTAAGTGCCAAATAATAGGGGAGGGGAATGGGTCTGCGTGGGTTACTTTTCGGAGGGTCAGTGTGGAATTGTTGGGCCAAATGGCCTGTTTCCACACTGCAGGGATTCTATGATTTCGAATTAACCTGTTCAGAAATGCCATTTTCATACATGCATGGTACAGGTGAGACATAAATCTGGGGCTTCTGACTCAGAGGCAAGGGCCCTGTTTGTGCAGGTGCCAGTCTTTCATCTGTTGGTTTCAGTATAAATGTTAACCGTGTGCTTATATATTTCTATGCTCAGTATTCCGAAGAGGACCTGAAAGCAGTCAAGAAGTACAAGGATCATGAATACACTGCTCAGTACTCACCCTGGTCTTGCGATACTATTGGTTCCTACATAGGCAGCCAAAATGCACAACCTAAAGACGTTATGCCTTCCAGTGGAATGGAGATGAACGTAAGGCACACTCTTGCATTAGTTTACTAAGATACATAGTGAATAATGGCATTAATTCACCTCAATGGAGGTGAGTCCAGTGAAATACGTATAGGAAGTGCCTCTGAAATCCGCGGTCCATGCACACACACAACACCCCATTCAGGACAGCAGCACACTCCTGACATGCTTGAGCTAGGGAGGGAATCAAATCCACCAGGACTCATGGGAATAGAAGGCCTTGAAGCAAGAATTAGCCTATGATATTCATTGTACTGCTTACAAAGGGTAAAGCTTCCTCTGCACTGTTCCTATCAAACACTCCTGGGATAGGTATGGCACAGGGTCAGATGCAGATAAAGTTGTCTTTGTAATGTACCTCAACCTCAGAAAAGTTAACAGCACTTAACCATACTGTTCTCTTTGATTTGAGGGTTTCGTGTTGAGTTGCAGTGCCAAGTGTCAAAGATGTGTGTCCTGGAAGAAGCTGGGTTGGTTCCAATGTTGTCTCACACAAGTCCTTTACAGTGCTCAGACAATGAGCGAGGACTTGTTCATGCCACCAGTCAGGTGCTCGTCAGTCACAAACCTAGCAGTGAAAGTCTTTACTAACCACATTGTCTCGTCGTAACTGTTTACAAAGCATTAAACCCAAGGACATTGGGAAGGACAGTAATAGGATCATGTGGTTGGAACAGGTGGGTGTGTATGTTGACTCTGTGCTTGGCTTGTTTCACATGCCCTTAGAGATGGTGAATCATTGACAGGCAGCAGTGATTGTACAACTGCTTTTCTTGGAACTGCGTGTACAGGATGTCAGTGATAATCAGGCATTTTGGTACAAGTGTGTCGTAATGTGTGGAGTCCTTCCTCTTCTGTTTTAACGTGTGAATAGGATGTGCTTTGGGTTAAAAAAAGACCCCCTTCCTCCTAAAGTTGTGGCGGTATTTCAGTTCATCCAAGATTGAACTGGGTTTGCCATTGTGTGTAATGGTGGAGATGGGGTTCCAGTAATGATGATCATGATAAAAATCGCGTGTTTTCATGTTCAGCCTTAATCAGATAGTTTTGATGTTTCTGCTTGTGCAAATGGTGATAATTATAACACCACCATAATAACAGAGTTACTCTGCATCTTTATCTGGAATCCAGATTAGAGTAGTGCTGGGGAAGCACAGCAGGTCAGGCAGCTTCCGCGGAACAGGAAAAATCAACATTTCAGGCAAAAGCCCATCAGGGATGAGGCTGGAAGCCTCGGGTGGAGAAATAAATGTGAGGGGGGGTTGGGGCTGGGGGGAAGGGAGCTAAGAGTGCAGTAGGTGGATGGAGGAGGGGATGAAGGTGATAGGTCGGAGAAGAGGTTGGGAAGGAAGTTGACAGGTGTGACAGGTCATGAGGACAGTGCTGAGCTGGCAGGTTGGGGGAGGGGAAATGAGGAAACTGGTGAAAGTCCATATTGATGCCCTGGGGTTGAATTGTTCTGAGATGGAAGATGAGGCGTTCTTCCTCCAGGCGTCGGGTGGCGAGGGAGTGGCGGTGGAGGAGGCCCAGGACCTGCATGTCCTCCGCAGTGGGAGGGGGAGTTGAAATGTTCAGCCATGAGGTGGTGAGGTTGATTGGTGTGGGTGTCCCAGAGATGTTCTCTGAAGCGCTCTGCGAGTAGGCGTCCTGTCTTCCCAGTGTAGAGGAGACTGCATCAGGAGCAACCAATGCAGGAAATGACATGCAGAAGACTCCTTTGGGGCCTTGGATGGAGGTGTGGGCGCAGGTTTCTCAATTCCTACGGTGGCAGGGGAAGGTGCTGGGAGGGGAGGGTGGGTTGTCAGGGGGCGTGGACCTGACCAGCGAGTTGCGGAGGCAAATATATCTCTAGGGTCCGTTTGTTGGTGGAGTTCAAGAGAAACCTCTTTCCATAAGTGGTTAAACTGTGGAACTTGCTGCTGGAAATTGCAGTGGCCATAGGTATCATCCTAAATGAATCTATGGTAGGTAGGTTCATATAGCAGAAGGGTATGCTGATGATGAGCACAGATCATGTGCAGCATAAACCTTGGCACAGATCAGTCAGGCTGCATGGACCTGGATGTAATTTTGGTGTCTTTCTTGCCGTCTGCTCAATCGTGTTTCTTTTTCAGTACTTGAGGTTTTGATTTCAGGGTTGGTTTTGAGTGTGTGGAGGGCAGCTGTGCTGGTAATGGATGGACCTTTTGTAGCTTTTAAAGCAACCCAGTGTGATATGACTGAGTTGAACCCCTTTGGGGGAAGGTTTGTAAATCATTACCAAAATCAAAATATCTGTCTGTGCAAAAGTCTCCAAGTGCAACCACTCCCTGATGGAATCAGGCACTTCTGCCTGCTGTAGAGAATAATCCCCGCCACTAACCCCAACCTGGGTTTATGTCGAAATGCCTGAGTGAGCGATGGAGCAGAATGGCAAGGGCTTTACATGCACTTAGCTGAAGTACCACAGTGGTTCACCGATTGAGGCAATGCTGCAACAAGGCCAGCCGACCGACCGACCGACCGGTAATGTTTTAGAGCAGTATTTGTGTGAACGAAGGTAACTCACAGCTTCCTTGTTGTTTCACAGAACGTTGACAGTAAAGGCCTGAGGGAGCAGCTGATGAATCTGGACCTTCAGAGGAGAACAGCTGAGAGCAAGGAGGAGGATCCCATCATCCCCTTTGGAGAGTTGCCAACTGTTTCCAAATTCGGTGCTATTTCCCGCACCTCTAAAACCAGCTATCAGACGACAGGGCCGGTGCAGGCAATGGCCTCTCAAGGCATTGCCACAAAGCCCATCAGTGTTTCAGGTAACGGCAACTCCAGGCAAACATTGTGCAACTGCACTCACTGATATCCATTAAACCCACAAAGAGTGACTGCATTCTAAATATTCAGGACAATGCTGGTTATACCTCCTTCTATATTACAATCAGTGTCAGTTCTAATACCGTCCCGATATTCCCATCATTGACATCGTAATCACATTCAGATCGTCCCATCACTGACAAAATTCAATTCTGATATTCCCATCACTGACGTCGGAACCCCATCCTGACGTTCCCATTACTTAATTTCCAAAAAGAAAATCATATTCATCACATGATTAATCTTCAAAATAAGAGTTCATTGACTTGGTGGCATATTGTCATGGATAGAGGATTAGTTAACTGAACAGGAATCACAGTGGGTATATAGTGGAGTACTTTTAAACTGGCAGTCTGTCTCTCTTGTGCAAGGCTCAGTGCTGAGGCCTCAGCTATGAATAGATTATATGAGTCTTCACCTCATATTGCTGGACAGCAAGATATCAAAGTAAGGTGTAGAGGACAGAGAGAGAGAGAGACAACATAGAAGTAAAGACCAGTTAAAGGAATGGGCAGCATGGTGGCAGACAGATTATAATGCTGTGAAGTTTGAGATTATTTACCTGCCCCATAAAAATAGAAAAGCAGAATTTTTTTTTGTAAAAGCTGTGGAACCTCTAATTGTTCAGGTAAACCTGGGTGTGTAAGGAACACAAGTTAACATATAGGAAGACAAGTTGTGTTGTTTCATCGTTAGGGAATCTCAGTAGAAATTAATTCTTGCTAGATATCAGTGCCACGTGGAAGTGTTCTGTATCTGCACCCTGGTCACCCACCAAGATCTGTTCGAGAATAATATGATGAAGATGCTGTCTTTTATTTCTCCCTGACACATTGGTGTAACTCTCCCATCACAATGAGTATGAATGTGAGCGGTATTTACTTTAACCTGGTCCTGACGATCTGCTGTTTTCGGGGTTGGTTAGCTCAGTTGGTTGGATGTCCAGTTTGTGATGCAGAGTGACACCGAGAGCATGGGTTCAATTCCCACACCAACTGGGATTACCTTTAAAGGATCCTCTCCCTCTCCCTCTCCCTCTCCCTCTCCCTCGAGAGAGAGTAGTCCTATGATCGTCTGAGACTTATTTTACCTATCTGCTGCTTTGAGGTAATTAAAACAAAAACAAACACAGAAATTGCAGAAAAGCTCAACAGGTTTTCTGGCGAGAAATCGGAGTTAATAATGTTTCTGACACAGTGACCCTTCATACCTAATGGGGATGTTCCGAGGGTCAGCAAAAGTAATAGAGCACTGTGGAACTGTATGACCTCTGGGCTGAAAGCACTCTCTGGATAATGTCCACACAGGACAGAATTGCTCATGTACCTGAAATTTCACTCTTCACGTCAAGAACACAGCCTGCTTTCTTCTTCTGATAGTGAAAGCTTCTCTAACCATGTCCTTTTTTTTATTTTCTGTAGATTACAATCCATATGGAAGCCACAATAGTTGGGCAAGCTCGTCAGTCTCTTACTCGTCACACCAAGCCATGCCTACTCAGGGACATTTCATCGACAGGTAAGATCTACCTCACCCTATCACACCTATCATTTCCCATCCTTGACTCCATCTTCCCCAAATGGTCTCTGTATGTATCAATGCGTAGCACTATCACTGCGTATGATTAGACAGTGGTGCAAATATCAAACTGGCTCCAGTAAGGAGAGGCTGAACTGAAATAAGTAAAAGCATGTGAAGGAATGTGGAGCTAAATTGATACGGTAAGATGAAGGATCACGTGGAGTGTAAAGACCAGTTTAGAGTGCCCGTTTGTGTGGTCTGTTATGTAATCATGTGAGACTTGCGGTGAAGCTACCTGTAGGTGGTCAGCTCTGAGGCAGAAGGAACAATTTGTTGGACGCTATCTCATTCAGTGTGTGGAACTCAGAGAGAGAGAGAAGGTAGACTTCACAACCCAGCGCATCTTCACTGTCAGCAGATAAGTGAAGCTTGTGGACCTGTCCCCCAGTGAGGGTCAGCACCTTCAGGAGAGAAGGGAGAAAATTGGATTGTTTGTGTTTTTTAAGTGCACGCATGTTTATTGACCAATGAATTACTACATTCCAGAGAGAGACTGAACATTCAAGAAGTGGCTGCTTCTGGAAAACACACTGTGGCTCAAATGCCTCCAACAGACAGGGAGCAACTGAGGCTGGAGTTGCAGCAAGTGAACCAGCAGATCAGCCAGCAGAACCAGCTCCGAGGAATGGAGGCAAGTAACTAAACCCCATGTTCTGGCCTGTCTGTCTACCATCTGTTGATGAACACCCGGACAGAGGAGAGTATGCAGAAGCACAGTGGAATAGGTTAACAGAGGGCATGCACAAAAAAAGGCAAAAACCCATAGAGTAATAGGAAACAGACCCTTCAGTCCCTCTTGACAAGGTCATCAATTTACAACAGGATCTTGATCAGTTGGGGCAGTGGGCTTAAGGAGTGGCCGATGGAAATTATTTTAGATAAATGCCAGATACTGCATTTTGGAAAGGCAAATCAGGGCAGGGCTTATGCACTTAAAAATAAGGAGTGTTACTGAACAAAAAAACTTTTGGCATGCAGGTTCATAGCTTCTTGAAGGTAGAGTTGCAGATAGATAGGATAGTGAAGAAGGCGTTTGGTCAAACTATTGAGTAGAGAAGTTCGGAAGTTGTGTTAGGGCTGGACAGGACATTGGTTAGACCACCTTTAGAAGATTGCATGCAATTCTGGTCCCCTTCCTATTGGAAGCATGTTGTGAAACTTGAAAGGATTCAGAAAAGATTTACAAGGAAGTTCCCAGGGTTGGAGGATTTGAGCTATAGGGAGAGGTTGAATAGGTTGGGGCTGTTTTCCCTGGAGTGTCAGAGGCTGAGGGGTGACCTTGTAGAGGTTTATAAAATCATGAGGGACATGGATAGGGTAAATAGACAAAGTCTTTCCCAGGCTGGGGGAGTCCAGAACTAGAGGGCATAGGTTTAGGGTGAGAGGGGAAAGATATAAAAGAGACCTAAGGGGCAACTTTTTCACACAGAGGATGGTACGTGTGTGGAATGAACTGCCAGAGGAAGTGGTGGAGGCTGGTACAATTGCAACATTTTAAAAAGCATCTGGATGGGTATATGAATAGGAAGGGTTTGGAGGGATATGGGCCGGGTGCTGGCAGGTGGGACTAGATTGGGTTGGGATATCTGGTCGACATGGACGGGTTGAACCGACGGGTCTGTATGACTGTAACCATGTTCCCCAAACTAAACTAGTCCTTTGCCTGCATTTGGCCCATATTCCTCTAATCCTTTCCTATTCATGTACCTGTCCAAATGTCTCTTAAATGTTGTAACTGTACCTGTACTTACCACTTCCTCTGGCAGTTTATTCCACACATGCACCAACCTCTGTGAAAGCATTGCCTCTCAGTCCTATGAGGAAAGATTAAAAAGACTGAACCTTTCCCCTCTTGAGTAGAAGAAGCAGGGATATTGTCCATTCAAATATACAAATCTTTTACAGAGTAGATAAGATAGCTGTCGACAGGATGTTTCCTCCTGGCTACCAAGATAAAGAACAGTCTGCAAAATGCTGACTGCATCTTCTCTCTGATCTCCCCTGGCACAGAGCTCTAAAGAGAGAATCTGAGTGTTTAGAATCTAGGACACTTAAGGCCTGTTACAAATGGTGGAGCAATTTGAAATTGTACAAAAAGTTAGGGACAGAGTTATAGAACATAGAACAATACAGCGCAGTACAGGCCCTTTGGCCTCCGATGTTGCGCCGATCCAAGCCCACCTAACCTAAACTAGCCCACTATCCTCCATATGCCTATCCAATGCCCATTTAAATGCCCATAAAGAGGGAGAGTCCACCACTGCTACTGGCAGGGCATTCCATGAACTCACGACTCGCTGAGTAAAGAATCTACCCCTAACATCTGTCCCAAACCTCCCACCCCTTAATTTAAAGCTATGCCCCCTCGTAATAGCTGACTCCATACGTGGAGAAAGGTTCTCATGGTCAACCCTATCTAAACCCCTAATCATCTTGTACACCTCTATCAAGTCACCCCTAAGCCGCCTTTTCTCCAATGAAAACAGCCCCAAGTGCCTCAGCCTTTCCTCATACGATCTTCCTACCATTACCAGGCAACATCCTGGTAAACCACCTCTGCACCCGTTCCAGTGCCTCCACATCCTTCCTCTAGTATGGCAACCAAAACTGCACACAATACTCCAGATGTGGCCGCACCAGAGTCTTATACAACTGCAACATGACCTCAGGACTCCAGAACTCAATTCCTCTACCAATAAAAGCCAGTACGCCATATGACTACTTCACCGCACTATTTACCTGGGTGGCAACTTTCAGAGATCTGTGTACATGGACACCAAGATCCCTCTGCTCTTCCACACTACCAAGTATCCGACCATTAGCCCAGTACCCCATCTTTTTATTACTCTTACCAAAGTGAATCACCTCACACTTAGCTACATTGAACTCCATTTGCCACCTTTCTGCCCAGCTCTGCAGCTTTATCTATATCCCGCTGTAACCTGACACATCCTTCCTCACTATCAACAACTCCACCGACTTTTGTATCACCCGCAAACGTGCTTACCCAACCTTCAAGCCCCTCCTCCAGGTCATTTATAAAAATGTCAAACAGCAATGGTCCCAAAACAGATCCTTGCGGAAGACCGCTAGTAACTGCACTCCAAGATGAACCTTTACCATCAACTACTACCCTCTGTCTTCTTCCAGCCAGCCAATTCCTAATCCAAACCTCCAACTCACCCTCAATGCCATACCTCTGTAGTTTTTGCACCTTATCAAATGGGGCACCTTATCAAACGCCTTACTAAAATCCATATACACCATATCTACCGCTTTACCCTCGTCCACCTCCTTAGTCACCTTATAGGTAAGACCTGTCAGGCTTGTAGGACAGAAAGAGATTAGAAATGGGAGGTGGCGTGGGGAAGATAATAGAGTCTGAAAACAAGGCTGTGCATTATAAAAATTGAGGTGTTGCTGAGCTAGGAGTCCATTGAGGTCAGCAAACAGCAATTGGGTGAGCAGCACTTGGTGTGAGTTAGTGAGGCAGCGGGGGCAGTCAGACTAGTTTTGGACTGGAGAGATTTGAAAGTGCCCAGTGATTCTCTTTGACCTGTCCTTGTTTGGCCTTGCGTGTTTCAGCCTGCTAATAGCCCAGTGCTGTTGCCGAGAGAGGTCTCCAGCCAGCCACCTCCACAGCACACTTCATGGCCCAGCCTGATGTCCAGTGAGCAGCTGAGCTTGGAGCTGCATCAGGTCGAGAGGGAGATTGGCAAGCGGAAGCATGAGCTGGAAACGGTGAGTGAGAACATTTCAACCCAATCACTGCTTATTCTAATCCTCAGACTAACAGAGTTCTGTTACCATAGAGCAACACATTCCTGCCAAAAGCAGGATTAATTCTCCTGTGAGATCAGCACGTAACTCCTCGACTGTCCCATTGAAGAAGCTGATCCAGGGATGGCAGCGCTCTTTACTGTACATCTTTTTCCTGGCCATTATTTGTCCTTTTGGGGGTTCAAATTCCCCTGGGTCCAGTAACGGATGTATATGAGCCCCAACTACTAGTACAAACTACACATTTAAAGTTACTGGATTTATAGCCAATTCCTTAAGCATGCCTGCTCTTGGTTTTCATCAGTGGATCGTTGTTGTAATTTGGCTCCCAAGGTCTTGTTTGAAGCTCAAAATGACCCTTGCACAACTCCCCCACCCCCTCCAATGTTGTTGTTAGCATGAGTGAGCGAATAGGCAGCAGTAAGCAGTTTTTTTTTTGTTTGCAAGATTTTAAAAATGCAGAAAGGAGCAGGTCACTGTCTTCAGAGGTTAGTCTTGTGTGCACTGGACGCGAACCCTCCCACAAAATACACTTTGTCCTGCAGAAATGCACCAAGCTTTTCAGACAACACCTTCCAAACGTATGGTCACCACTATCTACAAGGACAAGGGCAGCAAATGTTTGGGGATGCCATAACCACCACCACCACCTGCAAGTTCCCCTCCAAGCCGCACTCCATCCTGACTTAGAAATATAGCACCGTTCCTTCACTGGGAAATGCCCCTTCTAACAGCATTGTGGATATTCTTACACCATATGGACTGCAGCAGTTCAAGGAGGCAGTTGTGCACCACCTTCAAAAGCAACTAGGGATGGGCAATAAATGACAGTGATGTCTACGTTTCCTGAATGAAGTTTTAGAATTGGCCCTTTCCTTTCCTTCTGTGCTGATTTTAAAAGCCCGACAACCTCCTTTTGAGCAACACGCTCCCTAAGTTGGCCAACTCCGCCACCTTATCCCTACTGACCTGGATGCAACCGTCCTTTGGGACTGGTAGTTATCTTGGAAGCACTACTTACCGACCTCTGGCATTGCTGGGACTGCTGGAGGTGCTGGATAATCAGACTGAACAGCTCTCGGGGCTGGGGCCTTCTCCTAATGAAGAGCGAGAGTCCTATAAAGCAACACCCTGTATTCTGGCTGTGGGGCAGGCTTGATGTGAATCTAGGAGAAAGTGAGGACTGCAGATGCTGGAGATCAGAGCTGAAAATGTGTTGCTGGAAAAGCGCAGCAGGTCAGGCAGCATCCAAGGAGCAGGAGAATCGACTTGCGCCCACACCTCCCACCTTACTTCCCTCCAAGGCCCCATGGGATCCTTTCATATCCGTCACAAATTCACCTGCACCTCCACACACATCATTTACTGCATCTGCTGCACCCGATGTGGCCTCCTCTACATTGGGGAGACGGGCCGCCTACTTGCAGAACGTTTCAGAGAACATCTCTGGGACACCCAGACCAACCAACCCAACCACCCCGTGGCTCAAAACTTCACTCCCCCTCCCACTCCACCAAGGACATGTAGGTCCTTGGACTCCTCCATCGCCAGACCATAGCAACACGACGGCTGGAGGAAGAGCGCCTCATCTTCCGCCTAGGAACCCTCCAACCACAAGGGATGAACTCAGATTTCTCCAGTTTCCTCATTTCCCACCCCACCCCCCCCCCCACCCACCTTGTCTCAGTCCCAACCCTCGAACTGAGCACCACCTTCATAACCTGCAATCTTCTTCCCAACCTCTCCGCCTCCGCCCCCGCCCCCACTCCGGCCTATCACCCTCACCTTGACCTCCTTCCACCTATCGCATTTCCAACGCCCCTCCCCCAAGTCCCTCCTCCCTACCTTTTATCTTAGCCTGCTGGGCGCACTTTCCTCGTTCCTGAAGAAGGGCTCATGCCCGAAACGTCGATTCTCCTGCTCCTTGGATGCTTGATGTGAATCTGTCAGGTTGGTGCCGACTTTCCTCCTAAAGGGGCAAGCTCCTGGCTCCAAACCCCTCTCTTCTTCCCCCCCCACTTTCTCCCTTCCCCCCCCCCCCCAAAACCATTGCCCGAAGTCATGCTTCTGATATTCGGTCTCAGTCCGTCTCCCACTTGTTGACAGTTTATGACTGGTCTTAGTTGCTTTTTAGCTTTAGCTTGTGACTGTGTGTTTCCTGGCTGACAGATCATTTTCATGGGCTCACAGGGAATCACAGAATGGTTACGCCAGACAAGTAGGCTGCTCCATCTATCATGTCTTTGATGAGCCTTTTGAAGGAGCAATTCATCAAGTGCCAATTCCCCCCTGAAAGCCTCAATTGAATTGGCCTCTGCCACACTCACAGGCAGCACATTCATATTCTAACCACTCGCTGGATGAAAGAAAACGTCCTCTCTGTGGCTTTTTTTCCCCTGCTCTCTAAATCGGTGCCTTCTGGTTCTAATCCGCCCACTGGTGGGAACTGTTTCTTCCTGTCCACTCTGTCCTCATGATTTTGAACAACTTGATCACATTTTCTCTCAACGATCTCTTTGCCAAGGAGATCATTCTCCAATTTACCTACATAACTGAAGCTTATCATCCCGAGGAACACATTCTGCCCCCTTATAAATCACATCTACCTCTAGTGTTGCGCCCAGGACTGGACTGAACTGAGTTGAATTCCCCATTCCTTCTGGATCTAATGGTTATCTCCACCTCACCCTTTTTTCCAGAGGGTGCCCACAATTAGAGTCTACATTATCAAGGAAATACTTCCAGGAATACACTCTTTGATAGTCTGTCCTTCAAAGAATTCAGATTTCACTCATCGTTCACATCTTCAGGGATTCGAGAGGGCTTTGGTTGATTATTTGGATAGTAATGGGATGTCGGGATATGGAGTAAAGGAATACTTTCAGATATTTCTGGTGTTGTGATCTTTGGTGGAATCGAGACAACATCTTGGTGATGCTCCATGTTGTGTGTCTCACTCACATCAACGTTATCCCATCCCAACCTCATGATTTGTAACTGGAACTCCTTTCTAATGTCCCCTTTATAGATTCTGAATGGACTTGACAGGGTAGATGCTAAACGCATATACCCTGTTGTGGGGCAATCCGAAACTCAGGGCTATATCGAAAAAGTAGGGGATTTCTCATTTGAGCGAGACATTTCTTCTCACAGGGTCATTCATCTTCTACAGTGGTTAGTCTTTTGTTTGCCTTTTCTCAGTTTCTCTACTTCCATTCTCTCTCTACCTTGCCTAGACTGCTCTCTTCTCTCATCATGTTTCATTTCTGAGCATCTTTGATGTAATCACCAACCCCTATCCCAAACTTCCTATTCTGCCAATGAACCAGATTGGCACCTCTTTAGAAAGTCAATATCTTCCCACTTGGCATCCCTTGAGGAATCAACTGAGACACTCATTGTGGTCTCCCGGTAACACCACCTGAAGCTGCACTCTCACCAAACTCTTCCCTGCCACCCCTCCCCCATGTCCAATGGGTGCCCATGTTTTCCACCTTTCCACTTCCCATCCGTACCCAGTCCTGGATCAGTTGTTATTGTCCATCTGTCCACTAGGGCGGCGCGGTGGCACAGCAGTTAGCACTGCTGCCTCACAGTGCCAAAGACCCGGGTTCAATTCCCACCTCAGGCAACTCTGTGGAGTTTGCACATTCTCCCCATGTCTGCGTGAGTTTCCTCCGGGTGCTCCGGTTTCCTCCCACAGTCCAAAAATGTACAGGTTAGGTGAATTGGCCATTCTAAATTCCCCATAGTGTTAGGTGAAGGGGTAAATGTAGAGGAATGGGTCTGGGTGGGTTGCTCTTGGGAGGGTTGGTGTGGACCTGTTGGGCTGAAGGGCCTGTTTCTACACTAAATCTAAATCTAAGTAATCTAAATCTCTTGTGACCAAAGCCTGTGTCATTACAGGAACATCATACACTGGCATGGCTTTTACAGGTTCCTGGTTCAGGACTGAATTATGTTGCAGATTGTGAAAAATGGCACAGGAGCCTATCTACATAGTTTTATAACCATTTATTTACAGATGTGCACATAACGAGCACGCTCATGGACAATCGTTTCAATTTGGCAAAAGTGAGGACTGCAGATACTGGAAATCAGAGTTTAGATCAGAGTGGTGCTAGAAAAGCACAGCAGGTTAGGCAGCATCCAAGGAGCAGGAAAACTGGCGTTTTGGGCAAAAGCCCTTCAATTTGTCTATTTATAAGGGTGCAGGTGAATTCCCATTTAATGTGTTTTACCTGCATGTAACTGAAAAATTAAAATGCAATTCAAAACATTTTCCCCTTTTTAGTAATTCCTTCCTGGCTTGACTGCCCTTTGTCCAAACCACTGTGGTGGCAACCATCACCAAAATCGCAGTCTGTCCCAACCTCGTGCTGTTCCAGCACTTTCTCATCTCTTGGATTACACACCTTCCTCCACCCGTCTCACCTCCTGCAGAAATTCCTCATTCTCTACCAACCACTCACGTTACCACACCAGATTACCCACTGAAATTTCTTCATTGCTTTCATCCCTCATCCTTTCAGCCTCTGTACTGTGAACGCTCATCCTCAGTGATTGCAGCATTCATCTCAATTCTGAATTCACTGTCCTCTCATCCTCCCAAAGTGTCTCTTGCCCTATGATCTCTACAACTTGTGTCCTGAAACTGTAGTCCCATGCTGTAGACTTCCTGTTGAGGGGAAACATTCTTTCAGCATTCCTCCTGTCAAGCCTCCTCAGAATGTTAAATCAATCCTCTATCCATGTTAACACAGAACCCTGGACACCATGAGCTGTTGCTTTGTTATTCCGTTTATTTATTTATGTATTATCACTTGTATTTATTTACAAAATGCAGTGAAAAGGATTATATAGTGTTGCCACTCTCTGGTGTCCTCTTAAAACACAGATTAACCAAAACATTGAATATAAAGGTAGAAGAATAAACAACTAAAGAAACAGTGCAGTAACCTTTTCTGTGGCACCTATTGGAAATCCAAATACAGCACATCTTCTCATTCCACCTCATTGACCCTGCTTGTTACATCCTCCAAGAACTCTAAGTTTGGTAAACACGATTTGTCTTTCACCAATCCCTGTTGACTTTATTGTCTTCTGATTTTCCTCATGTCCTGCTCCTAGTAATGGCATTTTCCCAATGGCAGATGTTAGATTATCTGGCCGATTAGCTTCCCGTCTCCCTCCATTTTCCAACAGTGGTGTTGCATTCACATTTTTCCAATCTGCTAGAGCCATGACAGAATCTGTGGAATTTTGGACGATTACCATCAATGCATCCGCTATCACTCTGGCCCCTTCTTTCAAGTGTCTGAGGCACGCCAACAAGTCCAGAGGACCTGGAGAAAGGTCACTGTTTGCCTAATACTTGTCCTCCAGTGATAACGATTGTTTGACATTGCTCCTCTCTTCCCCTTGATATTATACTATTATTGAGATGTTCATGGGCTTTCCACTGTGAAGGCTAATAAATGCTTGCAAGTCTTTGCCATTTCCTTGTTTTGCCTGATGTAATTCCCTGTACCATCCTCCAGCTCTTACTGTCTATAATAATGTTGTGACAGCATTCCGAGCAATGTCATTTGACCAAAATGCATGACATTTGTGATGGATCGTAATTCTTTATATTTAATACGCAGGAAAGTCGTCCCTCGCTTGATATCCAGTATAAACTGGCATCTAACAATCAGACTGAGAATGGACAGTCTGAGCAGCAGCATAAGGCCCCTGAGGACCTGCAGCCTTCCCTCAGGTAACAACTCTGAGCCTAGTGTTTATCACCGTGGTTCAATCAGTTAGCAAGCTTTGACACCCTCTCTGAGTAAGGACCATGTCCCATTCTGATGAGTTTCTTGGCGAGTGTTTCCATGAGCCAAGAGGTTTTGCCATTGACAAAGTGTAGGCTTTTGGTAGAGACACATGAAGACACAACATCGAATGTCTGCAAGTGAGTGACACTGACTGTAGTAACCTCAGGTATGCAGGCCCGGTTCCAAGTTCTGTTTGGCCAAGCTAGCCACTGTCATACTTGTAAAGGCAGTATGCATTGAGCTAATCTTCCAATCCAGATCATGGCATCTGGTGAATCTAATCTAATAGCCTGCAGTCTCTCAGACTGACCATTTTGACAAAGTAGCACCGGAGGTGAACAGTTCTCTAGTTTTAAAATCCTGAGAGAGACTGGATTGAAGAGGGTTAGAATATTCTGACTGCACAAGGTCGGAAGGTTCAGTTGTGAACATGGCAGTGTAAGAACTGACTGTATTCCAAATTTGATGATCAACACCACTTTGGTTGTGGTGTTAAGGATAGGTTGTACTCTAACTCCTGTCAAGATGGGCACTGTTTTTGCCACAGTTGCGTTCCACAGTATTCCGGGGGCATTGGCGTTTGGGATGGCACTCCCTAAATTCCACAATTGGACTCCCTTATTCCACTGGATGTCCTGTTGCAGCTTTAAAGGGTCGACAGTCTCAATCACAGATGCTTTCAATTGTACTTTTACCATTGATCAACTTAATTCTCTCCCAATCAGAGAGCACGTGGTGCTCTAGAGGCACGTCAAGACACTGCTGAGTGTTTTGTGTTGCCTATTGTATTTCTGTGAGGCACTTTAGATAGCTCTAGTCTTGAGGCTTGCCTTGTCATGTTATTTCCAATGAATTTAGGTTGGGTGTTTGTGTCAATGAGTGTACGTTTAACACTGGCCTGTTGTAGTCCTCATTCAGCCAGAGAGTAATATCCAGCGGCAGCTCAGTGGTTTGCACAGCTGCTTTGCAGCAGCAGGGATCTGGGTTCAATTCCAACCTCTGACGACTGTGTGTGTGTAGAGCTTGCACTTTCCCCTCGTGGTTCTGCGTGGGTTTCCTCCGGGTGTTCGGTTTTCCTCCCCGAATCCAAAGATGTACAGGTCAGGTGGATTGACCATGCTGAATTGTCCCATGTTGTTTGGCGATGTGCAGGCTTAGGTAGGCTTGCCATGGTAAATGCAGGGTAACAGGGATAGGGTGGGGGTGGGTCTGGGTGGGATGCTTTTCGGAGAGTCGGTGCAGATTCGCTGGGCCAAACGGCTGGCTTCCACACTGTAGGGATTCCATGATTCTAGTAGTTAGAGGCTAAGAAACACCGGGTTGAAGAGAGTGAATTTTCTGTGTCCACAGGATCATTAAAAGCAAAGGTCAGTCATGTCTGTGCACCAAGCTGAAGCCCTTATCTGTTCTT
Organism: Chiloscyllium punctatum; assembly: GCF_047496795.1. Classification (NCBI taxonomy): domain Eukaryota; kingdom Metazoa; phylum Chordata; class Chondrichthyes; order Orectolobiformes; family Hemiscylliidae; genus Chiloscyllium; species Chiloscyllium punctatum. The sequence goes on along the minus strand of NC_092745.1, from coordinate 27,790,448 downwards.
CTCTTTGTGTAGTGAGGGATCAAAGGTCGGGGCCTCCAGCTTTATGACAGAAAGCTCTATCAACACTCTAACCAGCAAGAGCAACTCTCTCAACCTGCCCCCTGACACTGAGGGGGCAGGGGACCGCTGCGACAACAAGCAGAATGGGATTTAAACGAGTAACCAGCTCTGGGCAAGCCTGCCCAAACGTCTCATCGAAAGTAAAACAAACGCAGCACTGCAACCCAACAAACTTGACATGCCACTCATCTAGATGCAATGCGTCAAAGTAGCATCAAATTTATTTTTTTTTGTTGTTGTTGTTGTTATGTGTGAATTAACTTTGTTTTATTAGCATGCATGCCTTGGCTCGCAAGGCATGGGACATATCTTTATGATTACCTGGTTAATCTTAGTGAAGTAATCTCACCCTATTGTATACCCCTACTTCAGAACTGTGCCTGCAACAGCGCAAGTTGATGAAGTCACATTCCCATGGGATTCTGAGATGATGTGACGAAGGACAACGTCACAGATGGAACCTTTTTAGTTCCACCGCAGTGAGGAGAAAATCCTTCCACTAACATACTTACTGAAAGGTTGTTACTTCCCTGGAGGGAGAGCGCTCCGGCATCTCTCCCTTATTCAGGACCTTCGCCTGAAGGTTTTACAGCCACAAGGAGGAAAAGTCAGGAATCCTCTCAACCAGAAAAGTAACACTCTTAAATATTGTCATTTTGCTTTCCACAGGGTGGAAATTAACTAACCCAAGAGCAACCTTACTGGAAAAGGTTTTATTGCTTTTTGAACATATTCTCTGTTGAAGACATTGCATCCTTTTGCTTCACCTGGCTCTCGAGAGTCTCATGGAAGCTGATGCCTCACTCAGACTGGAGAGATGGTGATTTGGTCATGAGGTCCCCAGTGTGGAGGGGTTTGGCAACAGGGTCTTAATGTGGGACAGTGAGGGTGGAGAATCCATCTCCTGAACTGTGACTGCATGTTTTTGCATCTGTTGGAAGTGTGCCATGCAGAGGACAGACCGGCTATTTAAGATGCTCTCTTTAAGGTATGCCCTTACACCGCTATCTTCAAAGCATTGAACAGTCTGTCAAGCAATTTCCATGCAGGGGAGCAGGGAAATCAGGAGCATTGGTAGACCAAGTGTGGGAAGGAGCTGGGACACTGGGGCCCCTCAATGGGAGGGACTAAGACCCAGAGCCTTCGCTCTGGGAGGGCCTGGAGGAGCTAGAAATAGGATCGAGAGTCCGGCTGTCTCCTATCTGCACTCTTAAACACTAGTCAACAGCAGCAAAAGTCACAGGAATCCATGTATCACCAGTGGAAAATGATGAAATGAGATAGAACTTGAGAGAGAAGTCGTCATTCACATGGCATGTTTGGAGCACCAATGGTCAGTGTTGCTTCTCCTCGATATGCAATGAGCTTTGAACAAGTTTGGTATTTAATCATTAGTTTCTCTATGGCTCTGATGAGTTATATTGAGAATCCAGTCACCCCCAAGCCTCGAGTCTGTTGCATTTTCATCTGGTGTTGTGTGGACATGAACTTTGAAATGGCCATCAGGGTCCTGGCTCTCCATGTACCCTGCTCCCCAGCAGGGTCTCAGTTTTATGACCCCCCCTCCTCTGCAAAGTCCCCACTGTCTGTGACTCCCCTGATGGTGTGCACTTAACTGGCCAAGTCAGGCTATTGTGTGGGAGGGCTATTGGTGACTGACTTCTGCTTGGCATTTGAGCTTTGTGCAGTTATTGTGTGTTTTTTAATGCAGAAAAGTTCTTTTTGACACTGCTTTTAAAAGTGGACAAAGGCTGATTTTTGTTTGAGTACACTTCAGGAACCAAAGTGGTTTTATTTTAGACCTGACCCTATTGTTTGGCAGCTTGATTCAGCTGGTCTCAGTAACTGTGTAGAACTGGCTCAAGACTAAATGTGACAGCTAGGACCTAGCAAGCTGGGCAGTGTTCATCACAGCAGTGCCCAGTGAACCCACCACAACTTCCATTCCCAGTACTGCATTCAACAGGATGGGACCTGATGAATCCTGTCAACTGGAGGGGGCATCACACAGCAAGGGGTTTCCAGACTGTGTGTTGAGAATAGTGGATTTCATGTTTCTCAAGACCCCCCCTAGTTGGCTTGAGTTCAAACTTCTGAGTTCATGCCTGACCTTCACCCTTCCTCATCCCAAACACGTGCTACCTTCAGTTTGCTACTGGCCCTGTTCAGTACTTTGCCCGCAGGTTTAATGCCCCTTTGTATGGTGTGTAGCATTTGTGCCACCTCAGAGATTAAATCAACAAGTCTGTATTGTTGTCCTCATACATGCTGGGGACATAGGATGATTCCTAAATGTCTGGAAATGGACCTGTATCAGGGAGACCTTCCTGATTCCAAGCTAGTGGTGCAGTCCCATTTTTTTGCTTTTTAGGCATTTTCTCACTGAGGGTTGAGTCCTGTTCCACCCTTTCCCTGCTGCACCAGCTCTCATATCTCATAACCTTCAATTGCTGCTCCTTAGCTGCAATGCAGTGTTCAGGCTGCTGTTCTCTATCATTGAGAGCGTGATAAGTCACCCGGGGTAGGCAGCATCCAGGTTCACTTATTCCTGAAAGGTCTGCAGTGTCACTGTTTAAACAGGAAAGCTACCAGACGGGAGGGAACTTTGCAAATTCCCCTATTTCAAGGAATGGATGAAGAGCTAGACTGTACAAACTGGGCTGTTTGTTGATGGGAGGGAGAGAAGATGACACATCCATCAGAAACCTCTTTCTCCAAACATACTCGGGATATGGGCATCTCCCCGTTTATTTCCAAATTCTAGGAAGTGCAGTTTTTTGTTCCTTCTCACTGGGGGTTAGTATGAATGAAGGAAGGAAGCACAGTGTAAATACAACCTCGCAAGGTGAAAGTGCACATCTTTTGTTGATCCCAGAAATGAGAGGGGCAAGGTCAGTTCACTTTGGGGACTGCTGCCCAGAGAGTTCTCGCATTTTCTCTGGGATGTTTTAAACTGAAAGGTTTCCTGAGCAAAACGCTCCCCGTTAAACTACTGTTGATCAATGCTTTGTTAATAGTATCAGTCACAAATCAAATGTTTTTAGATTGCTTTTGCAGCAGGGTGTGTAACTCTTTCCTTCAGAATACCAAGTACGTTGATCTCCACTGTGTTGCTACAACAACCGTGGGAATGTGTTAGCATCTGGGCTGGTAGAATACATAGGGCATATATACCTATCCCTCCTTCACTCACTGTGTTGGGTACATTGTTTGAAGGGTATCTCTTGCAGTGTCGAATACCAGGGTGTGAGGGTATTCCTCGCGGTGTTGGATGCAGTGACTTTCTTTTGAATGTTTAATCTGTGTCCTATCAGCTGTTTCACTCCCTTGATCTTGTCAATAACTTCTGTGAAGTTGTTTTACCCAATAGGAAGGAGTTGATGATTATTTGGGTTTGGAGAGGGGAGGGTACTGCTGATTGCCAATATTAAAACAGGCGTAATATCCACAAATTCAGTCTTTGGCTACTCGGATTTCCCTGGGGGCACATTCAGCTGGAGGTTGGGCACCAGAATGGGCCACAGGATACCAACTCTTAGCACTCGGTTCCAAGTCCACAGTGGCCCTGAACTGTCGTTCACGACTGACTGACTGACAGAACCTGCATAATTTCACCCAGCTCGTTTCACTGGGTGATCTCCCACACCATGTGTGTCACCCTCTCACTATAGACTTGGCTCTGCTGAATTCTGGCAGGTTGAGGCTGGAGACACCAAAGGAGAGGAGTTATCACTGTCACAGGTCCAGACTAGACTGGATGAGGCTTCCCAGTACATTCTGCTGACTTTGAAATGTTGGATATGTTCACAGATGCAATTCCACCCTATCCCTCCCGAATCTCTTCCCCACCCCACCCCCATCCATTCCATTCCTTCTGACCCTTGTCTCTCCAGTGTCCTTGTGGCTTCAAGAAGCTCCAGCTCTCTGGAACCAAACCTGCAGACGGAGGCCTGGTTTGTTTGTCGTCTGTCTGGATCTCGGGCAGAATATTCCAGGTTCTGTCAGTTTTGATTCGTCTATGACTACCTTTTTTCTTTTTAGAGATGCGGTGCACCCAGTCTGAACAGAGAGCTAGATTGAGCGAATGTCTTTAATTGTAGCTTGTCCGGCTGCTACTGATGATCAGTGAGGGCCTCAGAGTGTACATGCACCACTGGTTGCACCTGGCCATCGTGGGGATGGGAATTGTTACCACAAATGGCCAAATGTTGACCGAGTGTGATTTTCACACTGTGTGGGGTGCTGTACAGTTTAGATTGACAATGGCACTTTTGGTTTAGTTTGTAAACCGCTGCCAGTCGCAGTTTCTAACTGCTCTCATCCCGTCTCAAGGCTTGGAATGTTTCTTTTTGAGATGCCAGTGCAGAAAAGTCAGCAGTGAGTGTGTTTGTGAAATTGCATCAGTTAATCTCAGACCAGCTGTTTTCTGTACTTTTAATTCAGCTGTTTGCTCTCAGCAGAGGTATGAATTTTATCCTACAATTAGGCTGCGCTAGTGCCAGGGACTGGCTGTCATCCCTCACCAGGTTTTTATTGTCTCGCTGCTAGACTGCACATTTCTAACACAATGCTCCCACACACACCCTAAACTGTTGCCTCACACTCCCAAGCCAGCAGACTTGAGATAACCCCAAGATTCTCCTAGTCTACTCATTTTTGCCGGCACTAGTATCTCCCTCGATGTCTGTTCATCTCATGTTCTCCTAAACTCTATCTCCATCTTGTTCTCACTTTGGCTTAGTTTCTCTTTGTCTTTTTTTAAATTTCTGTCTGTACCTCCCTTCTCCGCTCCAACCCCCCCGTCTCTCTCTGCCTGTCTCTCTCTCCCTCTCTGCCTGTCTCTCTCTCTCCCTCTCTGCCTGTCTCTCTCTCTCTCCCTCTCTGCCTGTCTCTCTCTCTCTCCCCCTCTGCCTGTCTCTCTCTCTCTCCCTCTCTGCCTGTCTCTCTCTCTCTCCCTCTCTGCCTGTCTCTCTCTCTCCCCCTCTCTGCCTGTCTCTCTCTCTCTCCCCCTCTCTGCCTGTCTCTCTCTCTCCCCCTCTCTGCCTGTCTCTCTCTCTCTCCCTCTCTGCCTGTCTCTCTCTCTCTCCCTCTCTGCCTGTCTCTCTCTCTCTCTCTCCCTCTCTGCCTGTCTCTCTCTCTCCCTCTCTGCCTGTCTCTCTCTCTCCCCCTCTCTGCCTGTCTCTCTCTCTCCCCCTCTCTGCCTGTCTCTCTCTCTCCCCCTCTCTGCCTGTCTCTCTCTCTCCCCCTCTCTGCCTGTCTCTCTCTCTCTCCCTCTCTGCCTGTCTCTCTCTCTCTCTCTCTCTCTCTCCCTCTCTGCCTGTCTCTCCCTCTCTGCCTGTCTCTCCCTCTCTGCCTGTCTCTCCCTCTCTGCCTGTCTCTCCCTCTCTGCCTGTCTCTCCCTCTCTGCCTGTCTCTCCCTCTCTGCCTGTCTCTCCCTCTCTGCCTGTCTCTCCCTCTCTGCCTGTCTCTCCCTCTCTGCCTGTCTCTCCCTCTCTGCCTGTCTCTCCCTCTCTGCCTGTCTCTCCCTCTCTGCCTGTCTCTCCCTCTCTGCCTGTCTCTCCCTCTCTGCCTGTCTCTCCCTCTCTGCCTGTCTCTCCCTCTCTGCCTGTCTCTCCCTCTCTGCCTGTCTCTCCCTCTCTGCCTGTCTCTCCCTCTCTGCCTGTCTCTCCCTCTCTGCCTGTCTCTCCCTCTCTGCCTCTCTCTCCCTCTCTGCCTCTCTCTCCCTCTCTGCCTCTCTCTCCCTCTCTGCCTCTCTCTCCCTCTCTGCCTCTCTCTCCCTCTCTGCCTCTCTCTCCCTCTCTGCCTCTCTCTCCCTCTCTGCCTCTCTCTCCCTCTCTGCCTCTCTCTCCCTCTCTGCCTCTCTCTCCCTCTCTGCCTCTCTCTCCCTCTCTGCCTCTCTCTCCCTCTCTGCCTCTCTCTCCCTCTCTGCCTCTCTCTCCCTCTCTGCCTCTCTCTCCCTCTCTGCCTCTCTCTCCCTCTCTGCCTCTCTCTCCCTCTCTGCCTCTCTCTCCCTCTCTGCCTCTCTCTCCCTCTCTGCCTCTCTCTCCCTCTCTGCCTCTCTCTCCCTCTCTGCCTCTCTCTCCCTCTCTGCCTCTCTCTCCCTCTCTGCCTCTCTCTCCCTCTCTGCCTCTCTCTCCCTCTCTGCCTCTCTCTCCCTCTCTGCCTCTCTCTCCCTCTCTGCCTCTCTCTCCCTCTCTGCCTCTCTCTCCCTCTCTGCCTCTCTCTCCCTCTCTGCCTCTCTCTCCCTCTCTGCCTCTCTCTCCCTCTCTGCCTCTCTCTCCCTCTCTGCCTCTCTCTCCCTCTCTGCCTCTCTCTCCCTCTCTGCCTCTCTCTCCCTCTCTGCCTCTCTCTCCCTCTCTGCCTCTCTCTCCCTCTCTGCCTCTCCCTCCCTCTCTGCCTCTCCCTCCCTCTCTGCCTCTCCCTCCCTCTCTGCCTCTCCCTCCCTCTCTGCCTCTCCCTCCCTCTCTGCCTCTCCCTCCCTCTCTGCCTCTCCCTCCCTCTCTGCCTCTCCCTCCCTCTCTGCCTCTCCCTCCCTCTCTGCCTCTCCCTCCCTCTCTGCCTCTCCCTCCCTCTCTGCCTCTCCCTCCCTCTCTGCCTCTCCCTCCCTCTCTGCCTCTGCCTCCCTCCCTCTCTGCCTCTGCCTCCCTCCCTCTCTGCCTCTGCCTCCCTCCCTCTCTGCCTCTGCCTCCCTCCCTCTCTGCCTCTGCCTCCCTCCCTCTCTGCCTCTGCCTCCCTCCCTCTCTGCCTCTGCCTCCCTCCCTCTGCCTCTCCCTCCCTCCCTCTGCCTCTCCCTCCCTCCCTCTGCCTCTCCCTCCCTCCCTCTGCCTCTCCCTCCCTCTCTCTGCCTCTCCCTCCCTCTCTCTGCCTCTCCCTCCCTCTCTCTGCCTCTCCCTCCCTCTCTCTGCCTCTCCCTCCCTCTCTCTGCCTCTCCCTCCCTCTCTCTGCCTCTCCCTCCCTCTCTCTGCCTCTCCCTCCCTCTCTCTGCCTCTCCCTCCCTCTCTCTGCCTCTCCCTCCCTCTCTCTGCCTCTCCCTCCCTCTCTCTGCCTCTCCCTCCCTCTCTCTGCCTCTCCCTCCCTCTCTCTGCCTCTCCCTCCCTCTCTCTGCCTCTCCCTCCCTCTCTCTGCCTCTCCCTCCCTCTCTCTGCCTCTCCCTCCCTCTCTCTGCCTCTCCCTCCCTCTCTCTGCCTCTCCCTCCCTCTCTCTGCCTCTCCCTCCCTCTCTCTGCCTCTCCCTCCCTCTCTCTGCCTCTCCCTCCCTCTCTCTGCCTCTCCCTCCCTCTCTCTGCCTCTCCCTCCCTCTCTCTGCCTCTCCCTCCCTCTCTCTGCCTCTCCCTCCCTCTCTCTGCCTCTCCCTCCCTCTCTCTGCCTCTCCCTCCCTCTCTCTGCCTCTCCCTCCCTCTCTCTGCCTCTCCCTCCCTCTCTCTGCCTCTCCCTCCCTCTCTCTGCCTCTCCCTCCCTCTCTCTGCCTCTCCCTCCCTCTCTCTGCCTCTTCCTCCCTCTCTCTGCCTCTCCCTCCCTCTCTCTGCCTCTCCCTCCCTCTCTCTGCCTCTCTCTGCCTCTCCCTGCCTCTCCCTGCCTCTCCCTGCCTCTCCCTGCCTCTCCCTGCCTCTCCCTGCCTCTCCCTGCCTCTCCCTGCCTCTCCCTCCCTCTCCCTCCCTCTCCCTCCCTCTCCCTGCCTCTCCCTGCCTCTCCCTGCCTCTCCCTGCCTCTCCCTGCCTCTCCCTGCCTCTCCCTGCCTCTCCCTGCCTCTCCCTGCCTCTCCCTGCCTCTCCCTGCCTCTCCCTGCCTCTCCCTGCCTCTCCCTGCCTCTCCCTCCCTCTCCCTCCCTCTCCCTCCCTCTCCCTCCCTCTCCCTCCCTCTCCCTCCCTCTCCCTCCCTCTCCCTCCCTCTCCCTCCCTCTCCCTCCCTCTCCCTCCCTCTCCCTCCCTCTCCCTCCCTCTCCCTCCCTCTCGCTGCCTCTCGCTGCCTCTCCCTCCCTCTCGCTGCCTCTCTCTCTCTCGCTGCCTCTCCCTCCCTCTCTCTCTCTCTCGCTGCCTCCCTCCCTCTCTCTCTCTCTCGCTGCCTCCCTCCCTCTCTCTCTCTCTCTCTCGCTCTCTCTCTCGCTCTCTCGCTGCCTCCCTCCCTCCCTCTCTCTCTCTTGCTGCCTCCCTCCCTCTCTCTCTCTCGCTGCCTCCCCCCCTCTCTCTCTCTCGCTGCCTCCCTCCCTCTCTCTCTCTCTCTCTCGCTGCCTCCCTCCCTCCCTCTCTCTCTCTCTCTCTCGCTGCCTCTCTCTCTCTCTCGCTGCCTCCCTCTCTGTCTGTCTCTCTCTCTCTCTCTCTCTCTCTCTCTCTCTCTCGCTGCCTCCCTCCCTCCCTCTCTCTCTCTCTCGCTGCCTCCCTCCCTCCCTCTCTCCCTCTCTCTCTCTCTCTCTCTCTCTCGCTGCCTCCCTCTCTGTCTCTCTCTCTCTCTCTCTCTCTCTCGCTGCCTCTCTCTCTCTCTCGCTGCCTCCCTCCCTCTCTCTCTCTCTCTCTCTCTCTCTCTCTCTCGCTGCCTCCCTCTCTGTCTCTCTCTCTCTCTCTCTCTCTCTCTCGCTGCCTCCCTCTCTCTCTCTCTCGCTCTGCCTCCCTCTCTGTCTGTCTCTCTCTCTCTCTCTCTCTCTCCTTCACCCCACATCTGTTTTCCCAACATCTACCTTTCTTTGTATCCAATGCTCTTTTCCCGTTTCCCTCAATGCATGCCTCTTTCACATGCTGAGATGCCATTCCCAGTCCTGTAGCAGGAGCTTGGAGTTCTGCATAATTTGGACAGTGCGCTGAGGAATGAACGTGCTGCAAAGAAGTTGGGATTTGTTTTGATGTGTGGGGAAACTGCCACCACCCACATGTAGGGAGCTGCCAACCTCAAGACAGTTGAGGGCTCCACCATGTGCTAGCCCTTTTTTATCATTCATTTTGGCGTGAAACCTCCCGATGGACGAGGGATGTGTTGGGCCACCCGGCCCTTTCAAGTGAATTACACTTCCAACCAGATACTAGCCCAGTTAACTATGGGCATTTTATGTATGATCTCTATTGTGGGCACTGTGTGCTCAAGGGGTTTGAGATCCAGAGGAAGATTCTGAGCATTAATGTTGGAAATGTACCATTTCTTATATCCTGCTGGAAGTGCAGGATGTGGAAGCTGGCAGCTGAGGAACCTTTTTGGATGGCTGCGTCCCTTCACTGCCTGTCACTCAACTCCTCCCCTCAATCTCAGGCCTCCCATTCTGTCTCAGCCCCATGATCAGTCTCATTTTATACACTGGCTCTTAGGAATTACTCTGTGTGAAGTACTTTTAGATCGACGGTGGCACATGGCCAGTTTCCGCTGCCCAGTCATGTTTGGTCTTTGCCAAGGGATCTGAGGAAGAGAGTGTACCGATGGTTGTTAGGAGGGTGTAATCTAACCACCATTGCTGCAGCCAATTCTCGCAGTGAGAATGTTGCCTTTCTCACACATCAGCTTGTTTAGTTTTCTTAAATTAAGGTTAAAAAAAAAATTTCCTGAAAATTTTGTTTGATATACTCCAGTATGGAATGTTTTAGAATATCTTTCTCCAATGTGGAATGTAGCTTTTTTTCCTTTGTAAAGAATTCACTGTGTGAACATTGTTTTTTGCCTTTGTATAGTACAATAATATTCAGCTTCAGGATTGGGGAGATTTAAAAAAAAAGGGGGAAAATAAACTGTACATGAGATTGTTCTGCTTGTCAGAAGATGAATGCAGTTCGTGCAACGTGAGAAGTTCAAAAGGACTTCAAAAAATTGTTTAAAAGAAAAAAAAAGTTAAATTACATCTGGTGTCCTTGGTGCTGTTTATTTACATTTGTTAACTGATTATCCAACTGCCCTATCTTCCTGTAGCTATCCTGCAATGTCAAGTCTTTGCCCTCTGTGGCCTCCTCCAGCGCAACACACTCTGAGCATGGGTTCCCAACTCAGCCCTGATGATGATTCACTTAGTAAGGTCCTCCACAAAGTTTTCACCAGGGTATTGTCCCCTGACCTGTGGTCCATCATAGATCACATGATCCACTCTGACTACTTGTACGTGGTCCCAGGCCAGAGGATCCATGACAACGGGTGGCACGATGGCTCAGTGGTTAGCACTGCTGTCTCACAGCGCCTGGGACCCAGGTTCAATTCCAGCCTCGGGCAACTGTCTGTGTGGAGTTTGCACATTCTCCCTGTGTCTGCGTGGGTTTCCTCCCACAGTCCAAAGATGTACGAGCTAGGTGAATTGGGCAGGCTAAATTACCCTTGGTGATAGGTGCACAAGTCAGGGTGGGTTGCTCTTCGGAGGGTCTGTGTGGACTTGTTAGCCTGAAGGGCCTGTTTCCACACTGTAGGGAATCTTAAAAAAAATCTATCTGGTCTAGGACATGATTTTTTTTTCCCCCCCAGTTGATCGGTCCCCCCAGCTGTACAGCATGGAAACAGACCCTTTGGTCCAACCTGTCGAGAAGATATCCCAATCCAATCTCCTCCCACCTGCCAGCGCCCGGACCGTATGCCTCCAAACCCTTCCTATTCATATACCCATCCAAATGCCCTTTAAATGTTGCAATTGTACCAGCCTCCACCACTTCCTCTGGCAGCTCATTCCATACATGTACCACCCTCTGAGTGAAAAAGTTGCCCCTTAGGTCTCTTTTATATCTTTCCCCTCTCACGGGTGGCACAGTGGTTAGCACTGCTGCCTCACAGCACCAGAGACCCGGGTTCAATTCCTGCCTCAGGCAACTGTTTGTGTGGAGTGTCAGCATGGGTTTCCTCTGGGTACTCTGGTTTCCTCCCACAGTCCAAAAATGTGCAGGTTAGGTGAATTGGCCATTCTAAATTGCCCGTCGTGTTAGGTGAAGGGTAAATGTAGGGGAATGGGTCTGGGTGGGTTGCTCTTCGGAGGGTCGGTGTAGACCTATTGCGTCAAAAGGCCGGTTTCCACACTGTAAGTAAACCTATGCACTGTAGTTCTGGACTCCCCAGCCCCAGGGAAAAGACTTTGTCTATTTACCCTATCCATGCCCCTCATAACTCGATAAGGTCACCCCTCAGCCTCCGACGCTCCAGGGAAAACAGCCCCAGCCTGTTCAGCCTCTCCCTATAGCTCAAATCCTCCAACCCTGGCAACATCCTTGTAAATCTTTTCTGAACCCTGTCAAGTTTCACAATATCTTTCTGACAGGAAGGAGACCAGAATTACACGCAATATTTCCAACAGTGGCCTAACCAATGTCCTATACAGCTGCAACATGACCTCCCAACTCCTGTACTCTGACCAATAAATGAAAGCATACCAAACGCCGCCTTCACTATCCTATCTACCTGCGACTCCACTTTCAAGGAGATACAAACCTGCACTCCAAGGTGTGTCTGTTCAGCAACACTCCCTAGGATCTTACCATTAAGTGTATAAGTCCTGCTAAGATTTGCTTTCCCAAAATGCAGCACATCGCATTTATCTGAATTAAACTCCATCTGACACTTCTCAGCCCATTGGCCCATCTGGTCAAGATCCCGTTGTAATCTGAGGTATCCGTCTTCGTTGTCCACTACACCTCCAATTTTGGTGTCATCTGAAAACTTACTAACTGTACCTCTTATGTTCGCATCCAAATCATTTATGTAAATGACAAAAAGTAGAGGACCCAGCACCGATCCTTGTGGCACTCCACTGGTCACAGGCCTCCAATCTGAAAAACAACCCTCCACCACCACCCTCTATCTTCTATCTTTGAGCCAGTTCTGTATCCAAATAGCTAGTTCTCCCTGTATTCCGTGAGATCTAACCTTGCTAATCTGTCTCCCATGGGGAACCTTGTTGAACGCCTTGCTGAAGTCCATATAGATCACATCTACTGCTCTGCCCTCATCAATCCACTTTGTTACTTTTTCAAAAAACTCAATCAAGTTTGAGAGACATGATTTCCCACACACAAAGCCATGCTGACTATCCCTAATCGGTCCTTGACTTTCCAAATACATGTACATCTTTTCCCTCCAGATTCCCTCCAACAATTTGCTCACCACCGATGGGCAGTTCCCTGTCTTGTCCTTACCACCTTCCTTAAACATAGGCACCACATTAGCTAGCCTCCAATCTTTCAGCACCTCACCTGTGACTATCGATGATACAAATATCTCCGCAAGAGGCCCAGTAAACACTTCTCTAGCTTCCCACAGAGTTCTCAAGTACACCTGATCAGGTTCTGGGGATTTATCCACCTTTGTGTTTCAAGACATCCAGCACTTCCTCCTCTCTAATATGGACATTTTGCAAGATGTCACCATCTATTTCCCTACAGTCTATATCTTCCATATCCTTTTCCACAGTAAACACTGAAGCAAAATATTCATTTAGTATCTCCCCCATTTTCTGTGGCTCCACACAAAGGCCACCTTGCTGATCTTTGAAGGGACCTATTCTCTCCCTAGTTACCCCTTTTGTACTTCATGTATTTGTAACAACCCTTAGCTTTGGCAAGTTGGATTCTCTTTAATTCTATCTCATATCCCCTTTTAGCTCTGCTGATTTCCCTCTTAAATATACTCCTACTGCCTTTATACTCTTCTAAGGATTCACTCTCTCTCCTATCTATACCTTACATATGCTTCCTCCTTTTTCTTAACCAAACCCTCAATTTCTTTAGTCATCCAGCATTTCCCTGTACCTACCAGCCTTTCACCCAAACAGGAATATACTTTCTCTGGATTCTTGTTTTCTCATTTCTGAAGGCTTCCCACTTTCCAGCCTTCCCTTTACCTGCGAACATTTGCCCCCAGTCAGCTTTTGAAAGTTCTTGCCTAATACCGTCAAAATTTGCCTTCCTCCAAATTAGATCTTCAACTTTTAGATCTGGTCTATCCTTTTCCATCACTATTTTAAATCTAATAGAATTATGGTCGCTGGCCCCAAAGTGCTCCCCCACTGACACCTCAGTCACCTGCCCTACATTATTTCCCAAGAGTAGGTCAAGTTTTGCACCTTCTCTAGTAGGTACATCCACATACTGAATCAGAAAATTGTCTTGTACACACTTAAGAAATTCCTCTCCATCTAAACCTTTAACACTAGGGCAGTCCCAGTCGATGTTTGGAAAGTTAAAATCCTCTGCCATAACCACCCTATTATTCTTACAGATAGCTGGGATCTCCTTACAAGTTTGTTTCTCAATTTCCCTCTGACTATTAGAGGTCTATAATACAATCCCTTTCTTATTTCTCAGTTCCACCCAAATAATTTCCCTGGATGCATTTCCAGGAATATCCTCCCTCAGCACAGCTGTAATGCTATCCCTTATCAAGAATACCACTCCCCCTCCTCTCTTGCCTCCCTTTCTATCCTTCCTGGAGCATTTGTATCCTGGAACATTAAGCTGCCAGTCCTGTCCATCCCTGAGCCATGTTTCTGTAATTGCTATGATATCCCAGTCCCATGTTCCTAACCATCTTGTTAGGCCTCTTGCATTGAAATAAATGCTGTTTAATTTATTGGTCCTGACTGTTTGACTCGCTTCTGTTCTCAACTGTACCAGTATCAGATTGATCTCTTTCCTCACTATCTCCCTGGGTCCTCTCATCCCACTTGTTTAAATCTTCCCGAGCAGTTCTAACAAATTTCCCTGCGAGTACATTAGTCCCTTCCAATTTAGGTGCAATCCGTGCTTCTTGTACAGGTCACTTCTACCCCAAAAGAGATTCCAATGACCCAAAAATGTGAATCCTTCTCCCATACACCAGCTCCTCAGCCATACATTCATCTGCTCTATCCTCCTATTCCTGCCCTCACTAGCTCGTAGCACCGGGAGTAATCCAGATATTACTACTCTTGAGGACCTTTTTAAATTTCTGCCTAAGTCTCCGTAATCTCCCTTCAGAATCCCAACCTTTTCCCTTCCTATATCGCTGGTACCAATGTGGATAATGACCTCTTGCTGGCCCCTCTCCCCCGTGAGAACATTCTGCACCCTCTCTGAGACATCCTTGATCCTGGCACCAGGGAAACAACACACCATTCTGCTTTTTCGCTGCTGCCCACAGAAACACCTGTCTGTACCTCTAGAGAATCCCTGAACACAATTGATTTCTTGCAACCCGATATACCCCTCGTTGCATTAGAGCCAGTCTCAATACCAGAAACTTGGTTGTTTGTGCTACGCTCCCCTGAGAATGCATCACCCCTGACATACCTATTTGAAATGTGTATAGCCACAAAAGACTCCTGCACTATCTGCCTACCTCTCCTCTTTCCTGGAGTTAACCCATCTATGTGATTATCTGAGACTTTTTCCCCCTTTCCTATAAATTGCCATCCATCACATACTGTTACTGTTGCAAATTCCTCATCGCTTCTAACTGTCTCTCCAACTGATCCAATCGACATGATGAGATTCGCAACCAACAGCATTTATGGCAGATATAATCCGCAGTAACCCTTAAACTCTCTTTAAATTCCCACATCTGACAAGAAGCACATATCACTCCATTAAAGGCCATTTTTACTCCTTCACAATCTACACATCTAGAAAATATCACCATCTTATTCCTCTACAAATGCTGCCCCAGGTTAAACTTAAAATATAAGCCATAACTATTAATTTAATCAAGAGACATATTTCCAAGAGCATGTAATCAAGAAAGAACCCACTCTACTCACAACTGCAGATATTGTGTAGTCCACTTTAAACAACAATTAACTTATCTGATTCTGTGCTGTGAACTTCACCCAGCAGTTCCTCCAAGATCACTTGTGAATTTCACTGTTTGATCATTTTCCCAGCTGCACTCCAATATCCAGAGATACATGAATTCAAACAGCAAGGCAGTGTCAGTCTCTGTCTCTGTGTGTGTGTGTGTGTCTCTCTCTCTCTTCCCCTTTCCCCCCCCTCCCCCACAGTGACCTCACCATGTGCTTCCTTTGCTCTTCTCCCTTTTAAAACTGCTGTTGTTTTGACTTTTTTTTTCCCCAAAGTTCCAAAACAATGCGACAGCATATGAAGCAGTAATTGCTGCTCCTGGAATGCCCCTGTAGTTTTGGGAGTGTGAAAGATTTAAGGCCTGGCCTATGTTGATTTCGCTGCTCGTTGGATGCTGCCTGAACTGCTGTGCTCTTCCAGCACCACTAATCCAGTACTCTGTCTTCACTGGCTGAGGCATGTGACAGTCTGAAACAAACATGGACCGTTCATTCACACTTTCCAACTATGCATCGAATAATCAAGACAGAATTGAGCACACACCGTGGAATTCTAGGGAATGATGATGTGATTTCACAAGTGTCATCAAGTTTGATGCAGGGTATAACATTGAAACCGAGGGGCTGTTGGAAAAATATGAGGAATTCGATTCTACAGATTCCAGCGAACTCTAGACTGGCACTGGACTCGGAAAAACTGATTCAATATTTCTGGGGCTAAGGGAATTGTACTGGGCTCCCCACATCAAGGAACTGCATTTGAAAGTGATGATATCAGCTTAAAAAGACCATAAGGCATAGAAGCAGAAATTAGGCCCTATAGCCCATTGAGTCTGCTCCGCCATTCAATCATGGCTGATTAGTTTCTCAACCCCATTGTCCCCGTAACCCTTGATCCCCCTAGCCATTTCACTCTTAAATATACTCAATGACCTTGGCCTCCACAGCCTTCTGTACTAATGAATTCCCAACAATTCACCACTCTCTGGCTGAAGAAGTTTCTCCTCTGTTCAGAAAGGTCTTCCCATTAACGCTGTGCCCTTGGGTCCTAGTCTCGATGGAAACACCTTCCCAACATCTACTCTGTCCAGGCCATTCAGTGTACTATATTTTTCAATTAGATCCTCCCCCCCCCCCACCACTGCCCCCACATCCTTATAAATTCCATCGAGTATAGACCTAGAGTCCTCACGTTAAGCTTTTCATTCTAAGAGCTAAGAGATTGACAATAGAGATTGTTACTGCAAGAGACACTGAGTGTTTCTAAAGGCGACATGGATACTGATAGGGAGTGCTGATGGTTTAATGCAAGGTCCATAATGATACTGAGGGTTTAATACAGGAACAGTAAGGTTACTGAGGGTTTGACATCGTGATGATGAGGATACAGAGGGTCTGACACGGGCAGTGAGGATACAGAGGGTCTGGGACAGGGACGGTGACAAACCGAGAGCGCTTGACACTGTGTGTTCCGATTGTCATCGTGAGCATGGCAACCTGTTCTGAGATGTTATGACAAACCTCTGGTGAGACTTCATCTCAGGCCTCCTGGGCCCACAAGTTGGACACTACCACTACACCACAAGAGCTCTCTTTGTTTTTAACAGCTGCCACCTCGGAATTCAGACCCATCTCCACAGAACATGAGGATGAGGAGCTCAATAATTCATCCAGTGACCTTACCACAATGCCACCAGCTCTTAAGAGGGATGAAGCCAGAGGTAATCCTATCCTGTCTCCCAACCAGCATTGCTCATTGCAAATATTACTTTTCAGGTGCCTTGTTTTGCCAAGTCATTGATTTGATAATATTTGCCCAAAACGCAACCACTACCAGCCCTGAAACTCATCCAGCATTCCAACTTCCTTCAAAGTGCGGTGTGCATTTGGTCTGTGCCCCAGTAGCCCTGCAATCAAAATAACTGAGGTTCACTGCAGATAGGTCTGTACAACCAAATGTATTGCTAAGAAAACTGACACAATTTGTCTGATCCTTTCGCCTGACACTCAAGACGATAAGAATAGCAATGTAAATTAGGGAAAAGAACATTAACTTAAACACATTGGTATTTTTTCAATTAACATTCTTAAACAATCATTCATGGGATGACGGTATCACTAGCTGGACCAGCATTTACTGCCCACTGCTAATTGCCCAGGGGGCAGTCAAGAGTCAACCATACTGCTGTGGGGCTGGAGTCACATATAGGCCAGACCGGGTAACGACTGCAGATTTCCTCCCCTAAAGGGCATTCATGCATCCAATGGGTTTTTCAAACAATCGACAATGGCGTCACGACCATCATTACACTCTGAATTCCAGTTTTTAAAAATTAAATTCAAACGCCACAGTGGGATTTGAACCCATGTACCCAGACCTGGTCTAGTCATAATACCACTAGGCCATCGCCTCCTACTGGTGGTTGTTAAGACACTCAAGGTTCTCCACTGAATACTGAGATTGCGGTACCCTTGAAACAGCTTCCAACCACATCCAAACACTGTCAGAAGATGGATGCGGTTATACAGCTCTCAGTGGAACTCCAGACCAAGGGGAACACTGAAGCCTAGCTCCCAATGCTGGGCCTGACTGTGCAATCCAGCAATACAGGCCAGTGCTGCTTTTAACCAGAATATTTCAGCTTTGAGCCAATCTTCAGTAAGTCAGGGCGTGACCCATTTAAGGGTCCAGAACAGGTAACTCGGTAAAAACCAGGGTTAAGGCAGGAGTCTTGAGGGACACAGTAATATTGAAGGTGGTATGATGGTTCAGTGGTTAGCACTGCTGCCTCACAGTGCCAGGAACCCAGGTTCAGTTGGGCAACTGTGCAAACTCCGCACATTCTCCCCACGTCCTCTGGATGCTCCAATTTCCTCCCACGGTCCAAAGATGTGCAGGTTAGGGTGGAGTGGCCATGGGAAATGCATGGTTACAGGGATAGGGTAGGGGATGGGTCTGGGTTGAATGCTCTTCAGAGGATCGGTATGGACTTGATGGGCTGACTGGCCTGCTTCCACACTGCAGGGATTCTGTGACATTTGAGTTGAACCTCTAATTCATGTACTCACCTCCAACCAAAGTTTGTTATGAGGGACCACAAATATTCCTCAACTATTAAATTGTCACCAAATGAATCCAGCCTGAATTAACCCCCTGTGATCCATTCTCCTGTATATATGGGTAGAATATGTCCCTCCTAATTACCAAATGGAAGGGTCCAATTTGTTTGCCTGTCAGGATTCAGATCATCAGCCACTGAAAACCTCAGCCATGTCTTTGGAACTCCAAATGTCACCATTCCAGTGTTGTCCAAGCCTACATCACAGCCACCGCCCTCCGTACACTTCATCCCAAACTCTGCTGCCCATTCGCCCATCGTTCCCTGAGTTCACTGACCTATGTTGGCTCCTGGTCCAGCAACCAGGATGTTAACCTTTGACATTAAAATTCTTATCACATTCTATGACTTTGCCCTCTCCCTATCCCTGGCACCTCTTCCAGCCCCGGGAAGCCTTTGAGATATCTGTGCTCCTCCGATTCTGACCTTGATTGTTCCTGGTTTTAATTAATCCACCCGTGTTGACCACACCTTCAGCTGCCTGGGACGTTGACTCTCAAATTCCTCCCTAGACCTCTCCTCCTTTAAGTCACCCCCTTTAACCCTATTCCTTTCATAAATTCACACAGCGCAGAAAAGGCCCTTTTGACCATCGAGTCTGCACAGGCATAGCTACTGCTAAAGGCACACCAATCCCAATTTCCTGCATTTGTCCCATGTCCTTGAATTTTATGATGTTTGAATTGTTCATACAAATGTTTTTTAAAGGTTGTAAGATTTCTGGCCTTCACTACCTCACCAGGCAGTGCATTCCAGATTCCCACCGCCCGTGAAGTGAAAAAGGTTTTTCCTGAATCTCCTCTGAATCTCCTGCCCCTTACCTGAATACTGTGCCCTCTCATAATTGACCCCTCAACTAAGGGGACAGTTTTGACCAAGCTTACCAATCCCAATATGTCCCATTGCAAACCAGTATTGTTGGAGGTTAGGGGTTATGCAGCATTTTCCTTCACCCTTTGGAGTTGTCGATTACTTATCGAGGAACTTTAACTTCCTCCTAAGTTCCCCTTGCTCCCTCTTTTCTTTCATGCTGCTTCCCTTAACCTGAACCCTCTCACCTTTGCGGCCTCTAAATGATCATTAAATGGTCTCTCTGCCTCTGAGATCTCGATCAGGGATCCAGCAGCTCACTCCATTTCCTCATTTTACAGACCATCCCAACCTCCCTGTAAATATCCACCCTCTTGTCTGCTCTAGGCCTTGGCCCATTCACCCTCAAACTCCACCTCCCAAGCATAATGCTGCTGTTGCCCTGTCAATCTATTCATAGAACGATACCACACAGGAGTCCATTCAGCCCACTGTAACTCCACTTGTTTGAAAGTCACAGTTCCCTATCTTTTTCCCACAACCTGGAAAATCCCTCCTGCTCGCGGTCATGTCTTTTGAAAGTTACAGCTAACTTTGTGTCTACTCATCTTTCTGGGAGTCTAATCCAGACCGTAACTGCATAAAAGAAACATTGCCTCATCCTCACTAGACTTTTATGATCATTTTGTAGTGTTGGCTGGACCAGCGAAATTCATCCTGCGCCTGTTATTTTTGGCCATATTCCTGCGTTGGGGCTCAGGGTGGTACCACTCAGGAGTCAGCCGGCCTATCTACTTTGTTAGCTGATGGCAGCATCTGGCCAGCTGCCTCTGAAGCTCAGTAGAAGTGCAGTCACATGTCTCACCAGTGCAAACACTACTGACCAAAGTTGTCACAAGCCATTTTTAAATTGAAGGTTAATCATTTATAAGAATGGCAATAACCTCAGTGACCAGTAACAGGATTGATTAACCAGAGAATGACACAGAATGAAAATTCAGTACAATTGGTGATTCTCAACACACCTTGGTCAGGGTGGAATCCACTACAACAATTTTTGTCTCATTGTTTTGCTTCTCACTAGTGTCTTGAAACCCCTTGTTTACATCTCCCCTTGTTCTTTGTTACATTACTCAATTCCCAGCAGATATGCGTTTTTATTAGTAATGGTTCTGTCTCTTCAGATGTTGTCTCCCTCTCTTCCTCTTTAAATCTGCTATCATTGCCATTTCCCTCAAGAACCAATCCTTTATCCCTGTGTCCATGCAAACTCCTGCCCCAAGTCCCCTTTCCGCTTCAAACTCCTCGAACATGTCGTCACCTCTCAAACTCCGTTCCCAGAACACTTAATCCCAACAAAAAGGGATTTCTGTCCCTGCCTCAGGATGGAGACAGCTCTTATCAAAGCCACATCTGACCTCCCGTGTGACTGCAGTAATGTCTTCCCTCCACCTCCCTTTCGATCTGTCCCCAACCAATCCTCCTCCAGCCCTCCCTCTCTAGCTTTCACCCGGTTCCATTCTTATCCATCTCATTGGAGCGAGACAATTCCCTTCAATGGATTCTCTCCCTGCTACCGCACCGGTCCCTCTGGCACACCCCAAGGGTCTACCCTTGGTCCCTCCTATTTCTCACCTATACACTGCCCCTGTGCTCCGATAGTGCAGTGTTGGTGTTTCCTGTATACGGATGACGGCCAGTTCCACCTCACCACCCACTCCTCCAGTGCTGCTAAATTGTCAGACCACCTAACCCACAGTCAGTGCAGCCGAACTCGGCCTATTTCTATCTCTGTTAAATTCAGCCATTTCCCCCATCTCAGTTTACCTGCTGCTGAAATCCTCTATTATTATTTCCAGTCTCAATTGCTCCAATGCAATGCTGACTAGTTTGTATTCTAGAGGTTAAAAACAATGACTGCAGAGGCTGGAAACCTGATTCTGGATTAGTGGTGCTGGAAGAGCACAGCAGTTCAGGCAGCATCCAAGGAGCTTCGAAATCGACGTTTCGGGCAAAAGCCCTTCATCAGGAATGTGGGCTATTCAAAACTTCACTGCCCCCATTTTAATTTCCTCACGAATCCTGTGCCCTGTATGAATCTGCACTTGCGAGTCTGTACTAGTCCCTGGTCAACTTTATTTTGAAACTACCTTCTATGTCTTCTCATCCTTCCCCTCCCTGTCTCTGTAACCTCTTCCAATCTTGAGCACTCCTCTAGTTTAGGTCTCTCGAGCTCCCCAAGTTTAATCACTTCAGATGCTGAGCTCCCTACATCTCTTCCTCTCCTCACCTCACTTTACTCCTTAAAAACTTTCTTTAAAATTTGGACCAAGTTTAGTTACCTGAGCCAATATCTCCTCATGTGACTTGATCCCAGGTTTTGTTTTACAATGGCCAGGTCAGGTACCTGCAGACTTTGTACTATATTAGCATAATGTTGTTACTATTCAGCTGGTATATCTTAGAACCTCAATATGACGTCCCAAGTCCAATACTCAATGGCCTTAGCAGTGAAGGTAAGTGTGCTAAATGCCTCCTTAAACTCCCTTTCAACATGCAACTGGAGATGCAAGTTTTAGAGAATTATATTCCTGAACCTTTCTGTTCTACAACATTATCCTGGGACCTACCATTAATTGAGTAAGTCCTGTCCTTGTTTATTTTACTAAAATGCAATGGTAGAAACATCTCTGTCTCGGGAGAAAGTGAGGACTGCCGATGCTGGAGAGTCAGAGTCGAAAAGTGTGGTGCTGGAAAAGCACAGTGGGTCAGGCAGCATCCGAGGAGTCAACGTTTCGGGCATAAGCTCTTCAACAGGAATGCGGCTCTGATGAAGGGCTTATGTCCGAAACGTTGACTCTCCTGCTCCTCAGATGCTGCCCGACCCGCTGTGCTTTTCCAGCACCACACTTTTCGACACCTATATCTAGAAACATTCTGGGTCAGGTGGCCTCAATGGAAATAGGAACAGCGTTATATTGTTTCAGGTCAATGTTCATTCATTGGGAAGGAAAGGTGGTAAGCATGGAAGAGATTTTAAGCAAGTACAAAGACAGAGAATTAACAAAGTCAGGGGCTGGGATGCGGCATTTATCCAAATTCAACTCTTTCTGCTACTCCTCAGGCCATTGAACCAAATGATCAAAATCTCTTCTTCACTGTGCACTATACCATTAATTTTAGGCGTTCGTTGGCTACCTCTTGTGTTCAAGATACGTAATGCCCAGAATGTTCCAGAGAAACTGGCGATTAGATGATAGATATTTAAGAGAAATAGGAGAAGAACCAAAGTGAGAGGTGAGGAGATATTTCTGGACAGTGAGATGTTGTGATCTGGGACACACTGTCTGAAAAGATGGCCAAAGCTGGGTTAATTGCAACTTTCAACATGCAACTGGAGAAATCCTTCAGAAGGAACGATTTGGAGGAATATGGACAATGACAGGAGAGAGAGAGAAAAAAACAAAATTGAGAGAAGATCCAGTACAGATGGGACAGGCTGAATGGTCTACATCAATACCCTGTGATTCTAAAATTCTAAGGTAAATACTCTTGGATTTAAAGCCTGGGAGACCAGGAAGACACTGGCGATCGTGAAGGATTTATGGAGAAGATGATTCGTGTCAAAGAAACCCTGCAGCGCAAGAAAGAAGCAATCGGTTCACATTTGTTCAAATAAATAGAAGGCATTAAATTTGATTCAGATATCAGTTTGCTCAGTTGATGGGTGACAAGAATGTGCTGCTCTTGGTCTGAATCTCAGCTGTTCTGCTGTTCCCGCGCGCTGCTACACATTATATACCTTTCTTTGTCAGGTTGTGAGGATTTTGAGTATGAATGGGATGATAGTTCCCCATCATTGCTGGTGTAGGTGCAAATGGTGGGTTTCCTGCTGTCCCAGGAGAGTTGCAGTGTGCACACAATAGGGTGCTAATTGGATTATGTAAACGGGTCCGGGTACTATCTGCTTGTCTCTCTCTGTGAGGGCTGGAGGCCAGCACCCCCCTTTGTTCCCTTGGGGTGCTGGTGTGTATTAGTCTGTTTGTTCCTGTCTGGTGGATGCCTGTCCTTTGTGTCAGGATGGTTCTGTATTGATGAATATGGGTGTGTTTCAGGCAGTCTCTTGATTTGATTAGGAGATGGGTCTCCATATTAATTAGCTCCGGAGTTTCGGTCTATGAGTCATGGTTAGTGTCTGGCCTAGTGTGGATTTGATCTGTCCTCTGGCTCCCATCTCCTGGTCACGTGGGTGGACTGGCAGCTGCTGCGTTCTGTGGGTTTAAGCTGTGGCTGCCGTTTAAAACACAAAATGAATTCCTATAGTTTTACCGATGTAGGCATAGTCCCGTGGCAAATGCAGGGCGGCTCTGATGCCCGCTTGCAGTACTGACCCCTCTGACAGTGCAGCACTCCCTCAGTACCGAACCTCTTACAGTGCAGCACTCCCTCTGTCCTGACCCACTGACAGCATGGCACTCCCTTGGTATTGAACCTCCGCAGTGCAGCACTCCCTCAGTACTGACCCTCTGACAGTGCAGCACTCCCCCAGTACTGACCCTCCGACAGTGCAGCACTCCCTCATCACTTACCCTCTGACAGTGCAGCACTCCCTCTGTCCTGACCCTCTGACAGTGCGGCACTCCCTCATCACTGACCCTCCGACAGTGCAGCACTCTCTCAGTACTGACCCTCCGACAGAGCAGCACTCCCTCAGTACTGACCCTCCGACAGTGCAGCACTCTCTCAGTACTGACCCTCCGACAGTGCGGCACTCCCTCAGTACTGACCCTCCGACAGTGCGGCACTCCCTCAGCACTGACCCTCCGACAGTGCAGCACTCCCTCAGCACTGACCCTCCGACAGTGCAGCACTCTCTCAGTACTGACCCTCCGACAGAGCAGCACTCCCTCAGTACTGACCCTCCGACAGTGCAGCACTCCCTCAGTACTGACCCTCCGACAGTGCAGCACTCTCTCAGTACTGACCCTCCGACAGTGCGGCACTCCCTCAGTACTGACCCTCCGACAGTGCAGCACTCCCTCAGCACTGACCCTCCGACAGTGCAGCACTCCCTCAGTACTGACCCTCCGACAGTGCAGCACTCTCTCAGTACTGACCCTCCGACAGTGCGGCACTCCCTCAGTACTGACCCTCCGACAGTGCAGCACTCCCTCAGCACTGACCCTCCGACAGTGCAGCACTCCCTCAGCACTGACCCTCTGACAGTGCGGCACTCCCTCAGTACTGACCCTCCGACAGAGCAGCACTCCCTCAGTACTGACCCTCTGACAGTGCAGCACTCCCTCAGTACTGACCCACCAACAGTGCGGCACTCCCTCAGCACTGACCCTCTGACAGTGAAGTACTCCATCAGTGTTACACTGGAGTTTCACCCTGGTTTAGGCTCTGAAGTTCTGAAACAGGAATGACTCCACAATTTCCTGACTGAGTTAGCACTACACAAACCGAGCCACCTCTCATTGTTACCTCCCCCCCCTCCGTGCTCATCGTTGTGCCAGGTTTGAAAGCCTCTCCCTTCCCCCCATTTCTCTATCAAGCTGAGTGTATAAGCACAGGAAAGATCAAAGGAGCATGTCCTAAGGGTTAAGTGCAGAGGAGAGGAGTTTGTTTTGGATTCGAATGCATCTGCTATTGGATGTTGTTATTTACACAGGTTTTGTACCTTGGGCAGTACTCTGAAGCAGCCTAACAGACACTGACCTGGTCTCGAGCACACTTTTCTGGGCTTTTTTCTCGTGAAATTACAGGACTTGCAATTTTGTTTGAAACTTTATCAGAGGACTGAGATTGGAGAGAGCTTTTAACAGGTATGTGGCTGAATCTCGATTTTATTATACAGAGAGAATCAGGAAATCAAGAGAATCTTGAATATAATGGTGAACCTACCAGTGGGATTGCGGACTGGAAGCTCTCCGACAGCTCAGTGACCTCTGGCTCGAATACAATCCCGGCTCCTCCTGGTTAACAGCCCCAGGATATGGTGGGAGCGTATTGGGTTGAGCCTCAGATTCCACCCCCCCCCACCTCCACCAGCCAACTAGCCAACATCCAGGGAATCAAACCCACTCTGGATCCAGTTTCTAGTGACCCTTTGGGAGTGTATCCGGGTGTGGAAGGAATCACGGAGGAAAGGGTTCCCCAGGGAAAGATTGTGTAAGGACGGGATCGAGTGAAGAATCTCAAAAGGATCACCGAGAAGGAGATCGGGTTAAGACTTGATCAAGTGAGGGCGGATTGAACTGAAGGAAGGAATACAAAGGGAAGGTTTGTGTGAAACTCGATTGTGTGGGGACAGTGTTGGCTGTCACGGGGAAAGGTTTGAGTGAGGATAAGGGATCGGCCGAAGAAGGGTCCTCATAGGAAGGAATTGAGTGAGGAATGGAGCACAGGGGAAGTGGTTGCATGAAGGATTGATCCCAAATGAAGGGATTAGGAGGGGAAGGGATTGATTGAGGCTTGGTTCAGAGGATGGGATTGTGGAGGGAGTTGATTAAGATTTGACCAGGGGTTTTAGATTAGATTAGATTACTTACACTGTAGAAACAAGTCCACACCGACCTTCCGAAGAGCAACCCACCCAAACCCATTCCCCTACATTTACCCCTTCACCTAACACTACGGACAATTTAGCATGGTCAATTCACCTAATCTGTACATTTTTGGACTGTGGGAGGAAACCGGAGCACCCGGAGGAAACCCACGCAGACACAGGGAGAACGTGCAAACTCCACACGGACAGTTGCCTGAGGTGGGAATTGAACCCGGGTCTCTGACGCTGTGAGGCAGCAGTGCTAACCACCGTGCTGCCCATAAACAGGATTTATTCAGGATCAAATCAGATCAGGCAGGACAGGATTGACCTTGGCTGTGATGGCTCCTCGAGTTGACCCTCATTGCTTTGAAGCCTAGCACATGAAAACTGGTCTTTTGCTTCTCTTGTTTGTGTTCCCAATGGAGAAGCCGTGAGCACAATATTTACTGATCACTTCTTGAACACTAGCTGCCTTGGAATTGACTGCCAGGAGCTGGATTGACCACAGGACTCAGGACGGAGGTGGTTCTGAAGATGATCAATGCCCCCTGGGTGACATTCCTTTGTACCTTTCCGCCAACCTTTTCAAGTCCTGGATGCACATTCAGATTTTGGATAGTAAGCTCATTATGAGCTATGTATAGATTATCCTGAAAATGGCAGATTAGTTTAACTCAGTGCATGTCAACAGTGATAAGTTTTTGTCTGGAGAAACTTCATTTATGAAGGGTGAGATGCACAGTAGCTGATGATGAAATGTGGTTGCTCCTATTACTCAATCTACCCTGTGGTGGGGAGGGGGGTGGAATATGACATTGCACTTCTGCTTTCCCCACTTCCCCACTTCCCCACACCCCTTCCTGCCCTCCTTCCCCAGTACCGTCTTCCTTCACCCTATATCCCCAGTTTCCTCTTCGCCAGTCAAGTGCTTGTACTGCCCTCATGTGGAGGCTTCACCCACTGCAGGAAGGGTCATTGTCAGCATTCTGAAGAATCAAGGTTTAAATTAATGATTTTTAGATTAGATGAGGTTCCCTACATTGGGGAAACAGGCTCTTCTGCCCAATGAGTCCACACCGACCCTCCGAAGAGTAACCCACCCAGAACCATTTCCCTCTGACTAATGCACCTAACATTACGTGCAACTTAGCATGGCCAATTCACCCGACCTGCACATCTTTGGATTGTGGGAGGAAACCAGTGCACCCGGAGGAAAACCACGCAGACACGGGGAGAATGTGCAAACTCCACACAGACAGTTGCCCGAGGCGGGAATTGAACCTGGGTCCCTAGCGCCGTGAGGCAGAAGTGCTAACCACTGAGCCACCGGGCTGCCCCCAAAACAGTGTCCCCCACAAAACAGTGATCTTGTCAATGCTTTCAGCATTTAATACCCTTCCCCCCCACTTTCCCAATGTGACATTGGTGGGACATTTAACCAGGAGGGTGAGTGCCAGGTAGCAATAGCGACCTTCCCAGCTTTGCCCCAGTTAAAGCTGAGGCGGGAAGATAATTGATGTACACTCGTCCCAAGCCTCATCTTCCCCACTGCCAGCATCCAACCTTCACCAAGTAGGGCTGATACAAGGTGGGGAGTCTGAAGAGCAAACTGCGCCAGAATTTTCCCCTGAGGGCAGATGATGATAGGGAAGGAGGGGAGGTAGTAGGGATTTGGTCCCTCAATTTGGTGCCTGCTTGAGGGTGTCAGCATCAGGGAGCAGAAGTCCCACTTCCAGTCATCTCTTTGTTCTTGCTTCCCACACCCCCCCCCCAAGCCTCACTCCTGGTTCCCACCTGACCCTATGACAGACACCCTCCCATTCCGCACTCACTTGCCTATGGCATGGCTCCCTTGGTAACCCTAGGACTGGGTTGTATGGCACATTACCCATGCTTCTCCAGTGGCACTGCTAACTGACCAATCGGAGGTGGGTAAGGGGATAGATAGGGGAGATATCTGCTCCATGGTCTTTTATCAGAGGAAAACTTGCTACAATCTGCTCAAGAGCCTGAGAAGTGTTAATATCACAGTCCGTTCCAAAGGAGGTAATATGGTTGCTGATTTCATAGTTTCATAGTATTGGAAGCAGAAGTAGGCCATTTGTCCCCATCAAGCCTGCTCTGTCATTTATTAAGATCAAGGCTGATCTACCCATCGTCTCAGCTCCTCCTACCTGCATTATCCCCATAACCCTTAATTCCCCTAACATGCAAAAACCCATCCAACTGGGTCTTGAATATATGTAATGAAGCTTCCTTGGGCACAGAATTCCATAGATCCATTACTCTCTGGGAAAAGCAGTTCCTCCTCATCTTTGTCCTAAATCTATTCCCCCTAATCTTGAGGCCATGTCCCCAGTCCTAGTCTCACCCACCATGGAAACAACTTGCCTGCCATTATCTTATCTATCCCTTTCAGAACTTTATATGTTTCTATAAGATCCTCTCTCATTCTTCTAAATTCTAGCGAGTAGAGTCCCAGGCAGCCAAACCTCTCCTCACAGGGTTAACCCCCTCATCTCCAGAATCAACCCGGTGAACCTCCTCTGCACCGACTCCGAAGCCAGGATATCCTTCCTCAAGTAAGGAGACCAGACTGTACACAATACTCCAGGTGTGGCCTCACCAATACCTGGTACAATTGCAATAGAACCTTGCTGCTCTTAAATACAATCCCTCTCGCAATGAGAGCCAATATTCTGTTTGCCTTCCTGATTACCAGTTGCACCTGCAAATCTACTTTTAGCGATTCATGTCACTAAGTCCCCCTGCACACAGCATGCGGTAATTTTTCACCATTTAAATAATACTCTGACCAATATTTTCACTTCCAAAGTGGATAACCTCACATTGATCAACTGTCAGAGAATTGAGCCCAATTGAGTAGAGACCACACAAGCCAAATCGGGTGAAATTCACAAGCTGTTTATTCCAAGTGATATAGCTGGAAGAGAAATTGACCAGGCTGACACAGAACTGACAGTCTGTCCATATCGATCAAGGATTCTCTTCCCTGAGCTGAGAATCAAGCCAGTTTTTATAGGAATACTGTACAGTGATGCTAATTAAAAATAGGGAAAATACAATGGTCTTGATAATCAAGTAATCCAGTTCCGATGGTGATAATCACAAAGCAGTTATCAGAATAATGTCCTGAACCTAGATCCAATGAAGCATTCTGTCAGCATTAACCAGTTCTTAGTGGGATCAGGAGATTCCAGTTCTCTTCGAGAGTAGGTGAGAATGTCCCTTTTCCTGGCAGTAATGTGACTCCATTGTTTCCCTCCTGTGAGTGAGGTATTCTGGTGTCTCTACGTCTGACCTGTCCTTTGTGTGGCTTTGGTATGAGACTGCCCTTAGGGCTTTGGGACAGCTGTGTTTATCGAGTCCAGGAAGCTTATTGTCAGTTTGTCTTGGGAAGTGTATTCTCTGGTCTGTGAGTGACTATGTTCATGTCTGGTTTCCCTTGTCAGCCTGTTTGGATAATGCTGAGGCATTCTGGATGTTTCTTGTTTGGTTTGGACAGGCTTGATTTTCAGTGTTCTGTGCGGTTAATACTGTGGGTAGGCAGGGTTGCCTACCTTATGTCACCTTTGAACTTTCCCCCCTCACCTTAAATGCTTGCCCCATAGTATTAGACATTTCAACTCTGAGAAACAGATTCTGACTGTCAACCCTATCCATACATCTTATCATTTTATAAATTTATATCAAGTCTTTATTTTGCATCTGCCGCTCATGAGAAAGAAATTTGAGTTTTTCCAGTTTCTCCTTTTCGCTCATAATCTTGATTCCAGGCAGCAACCTGGTCAACCTCTTCTGCACCCTCTCCAAAGCCTCCACTTCCTTCCTAAAATGTGGCAAACATAATTAAATGCAATACTCTAAGTGTAGCCTAACCAAAGTCTTATAAAGCTGCATCATGACATCCTGAATCTTATACTCAATTCCCCGACCAATAAAGTCGAGTATGCCACATTCTTTACCACTTCTTTACCACTCTATCTACTTTTGTGGCCACTTTCAGTGGGCTATCAACTTGAACCCCAAGATTCCTATGTACTGGATACAGAACTGGCTCAAAGGTAGAAGACAGAGGGTGGTGGTGGAGGGTTGTTTTTTCAGACTGGAGGCCTGTGACCAGTGGAGTGCCACAAGGATCGGTGCTGGGTCCTCTACTTTTCATCATTTATATAAATGATTTGGATGTGAGCATAAGAGGTTTAGTTAGTAATTTTGCAGATGACACCAAAATTGGAGGTTTGGTAGACAGCGATGAGGGTTACCTCAGATTACAACAGGATCGTAACCAGATGGGCCAATGGGCTGAGGAGTGGCAGATGGAGTTCCATTTAGATAAATGCGAGGTGCTGCATTTTGGGAAAGCAATTCTTAGCAGGACTTATACACTTAATGGTAAGGTCCTAGGGAGTGTTGCTGAACAAAGAGACCTTGGAGTGCAGGTTCATAGCTCCTTGAAAGTGGAGTCGCAGGTAGATAGGATAGTGAAGAAGGCGTTTGGTATGCTTTCCTTTATTGGTCAGAGTATTCAGTACAGGAGTTGGGAGGTCATGTTGTGGCTGTACAGAACATTGGTTAGGCCACTGTTGAAATATTGAGTGCAATTCTGGTCTCCTTCCTATCGGAAAAATGTTGTGAAACTTGAAAGGTTTTGGAAAAGGTTTACAAGGATGTTACCAGGGTTGGAGGATTTGAGCTATAGGGAGAGGTTGAATAGTCTGGGGCTGTTTTCCCTGAAGCGTCAGAGGCTGAGGGGTGACCTTATAGAGGTTTATGAAATCGTGAGGGGCATGGATAGGATAAATAGGCAAAGTCTTTTCCCTGGAGTCAGGGAGTCCAGAACTAAAGGGCATAGGTTTAGGGTGAGAGGGGAAAGATATAAAAGAGACCTAAGGGGCAACTTTTTCACACAGAGGGTGGTACGTGTATGGAATGGGCTGCCAGAGGATGTGATGGAGGCTGGTACAATTGCAACATTTAAAAGGTATCTGGATGGGTATATGAATAGGAAGGGTTTGGAGGGATATGGACCGGGTGCTGGCTGGTGGGACTAGATTGGGTTGGGATATCTGGTCGGCATGGATGAGTTGGCCCGAAGGGTCTGTTTCTGTGCTGTATGTCTCTATGACTCTATAACTCTATGACATCAATGCTGTTCAGCGTCCTGCCATTAACTGCATAGTTTTCCTTAACATCTGATCCCCCAAAGAACACTTACACTTACCTGGCTTAAACTCCATCTGCCATTTCTCCAACCATATCTGCCACTGAGCTATATTCGCTGTAACCTTTGACAGCCTTCTACACTGTCCACTCCTTCTCCACCGAGCTTTATCTCGTCCACAAACTAACTAACCACTCGTCCACATATTCAGCCAAGTCATTTATTTATATAGATTACAAACAGCAGAGGTGCCAGAATGGATCCTTGCAGAACACGACAGGTCATGGACCTCCAGCCTGAAAACACCCTTCCGCCACTATCTATGGGCAAGGCAATTCTGAATCCATGCAGCAAGGTCACCATGGATCCCATGCACCTTAATCTTCTGGATAAGCCTACCATGAGGGACTTGTTAAAAACCTTACTAAGTCCATGTAGACATCATGCACTGCTCTACCCTCATCAATCACCTTCGTCACCTCCTTGAAAAATTCATTCAAGTTAGTAAGACATGACCTGCCCTGCACAAAGCCATGCTGACTGTCCATAATTAGGCCATTCTTTTCCAAGTGTGCATAAACCCCATCCTGAAGAACTCTCACCAATTAGTTTCCCAACCACCGATGTGAGAATCCCAGGTCTGTAGTTTTCTGGATCATCACTATTTCCATTCTTGAACAGAAGAACAACATTAGTACTCGCCAGTCCTCTGGGACCTCTCCAGTGGTTAATAAGGATACAGAGATCTTGGTCACCCAGCAATCTCCTCTCTTGCCTCTCTCATAAACCTGGGGTAGATACTATTGAGCTCTGGGGACTTGTCCACCTTAATGCTCTACAGGAGATCCAACAACACTTCTTTCTTGATCTCAAAATGCCCTAGCATATTAGCATGCTCCACACAAATCTCACTGAGCTCCTTCTCCTTCTCCTGGGCAACTACTGATGCAAAGTACTCATTTAGGGTCTCACCCACATCCTCTGCCTGTTGCAGTATAAATTGTCATTCCCTTTGAGATTTTGCATTCTTGCAATTCTGTCGCACAGAAAAACTTCAGCTGCATATCCCTTTTTCCCTCTGTAATTTCAAAATTACTTCATTGACTGTAAAGCACTTTAGGACCATCCATTTCACTTCAGTCACAAGAGCTATATCTACTTCCTTCTTGAAAACCCAATGTTTTGGCTTCAAACACTTTCTGTGGGAATGAATTCCACAGGCTCACCATTCTACAGATGAAGACATTTCTCCTCAGTTCTGTCCTAATAGGTTTATCTTTTATCCTTAAACTATGAGCCCTGGTTCTGGACTCCGTAATCATCAGGAGAATCTTCCTGCATCTATTCTATGTATTCCTTTTTTAAAAATTTTATAGGTTTCTGTCAGACTCCCCCCTCATTCTTCTAAGCTCCAGTGAACACAATCCTAACTGACTCAATCGGTCCATATAGGTCAGTTTTGCCAATCAATGTTTCAATTGGTTCAACCTTCGCTGTACTCGAGAGAGAGAGAGAGAGAGAGAGAGCAAGAACATCCTTCCTCACATAAGGAGACCAAAACTGTACATAATAGTCCAAGCGTGGTCACACCAGTGCTTTGTATAATTACAGCAGGACATCTTTATTCCTGTGAACTCTCTGCCTGTGAAGGTCAACATACCATTTACCTTATTCACTGCCTGCGGCTTACTTTCAGCAACTGGGGTACAACGACACCCGGGTCTCGTTGAACATTCCCCTCTCTCAATCAGCTCCGAGTACTGAGTACTGTATTCTAAGGAAGGGTCACTGGATTCGAAACGTTCACTCTGATCTCTCTCCATAGATGCTGCCAGACATACTGAGCTTTTCCAGCAACTCCTGTTTTTGTTCCAAGCACTGCCCCCTGCAGTATTTCAATCGTCAATGCTTGCCATTCAAAAAGAGACTCATTTTA
Source organism: Chiloscyllium punctatum (assembly GCF_047496795.1). Classification (NCBI taxonomy): domain Eukaryota; kingdom Metazoa; phylum Chordata; class Chondrichthyes; order Orectolobiformes; family Hemiscylliidae; genus Chiloscyllium; species Chiloscyllium punctatum. The sequence continues at coordinate 27,758,073 of NC_092745.1, read as the reverse complement.
TTCCTGTGGGGGTCGCTAGGTGTGAAGCTAGAAGTGCACAGCAGGTCAGACAGCATCTGAGGAGCATGTTTATCGGACCAAAATCCTTCATCATTCCCCCTCTTTGTTCCCTGTCTTCTAGTTTTCTATCCATATCAATACACGACCCTCAATCCCATGTGCTTTACTTTTACACATTAATCTCTGATGTGAAGCTAACCACCTTCGTAACCCTGCCAGCCCTCCCACTCCATGTAAATGCCAGTCCAGATTCACTGCCTTGGCCCTCCCATCTCACTTGCCCCCACTGTCTCAATCACAGTTAAGGAGATTTCTAACCCCTTCTTTGCACTGCACTGTACATACAAGGCTCCCCCTTAACCTCCCCGACCCCCAAGCCCTATTTCCCATCTGCATCCATTCCTGGAGGCAATTCTGCTCCATGTTAGGCTTAAATTCTCAACCTTACAGCCTCCGGCCTGGCGTTCGCCTTGCTCCAGCCTTGCTTGCCCTTTTCCAATGGAGACTATTTGTCCCCTGTCCAAGGCTGGATGAGCAGAGCCTTCCTCCAACTTAAGTGCTGGGAAGCCCCAAACCGTCTTCCCTGACACAAATCCCAAAGAACAAAGAACATTACAGCACAAGAGCAGGCCCTTCTGCCCTCCACATCCTCTATCTCAACCTGTCACCTATTTTTGAAAGATCGGGATCTCTCTGCTCCCTGCCCTTCATGTATCTGTCTAGATATATCTCAAAGGAGGCTATCATGCCCACCTTTACCACCTCCGCTGGCAACGCATTCCAGGCACCAACCACCCTCTGTGTAAAGAACGTTCCATGCATATCTCCCTTAAACGTTTGCTCACTCACTTTGAACCCATGACCCCAAGTAATTGAGTCCCCCACTTTAGGAAAACGTTTCTTGCTATCCACCCGGTCTAGACCTCTCATGATTTTGTGGACCTCAATTGGGTCCCCCCCTCAACCTCTGTCTTTCTAGTGAAAATAATCCTAATCTACTCAACCTCACTTCATAGCTAGTGCCCTCCTTAGCAGGCAACATCCTGGTGAACCTCCTCTGCACCCTCTTCAAAGAATCCACATCCTTTTGGTAATGTGGCGACCAGAACTATACACTGTATTCCAAATGTGGCTGAACCAAAGTCCAATACAACTGTAACATGTCCTGCCAACTCTTGTACTCAATATCCTGTCTGATGAACGAGAGCATGCCGTATGCCTTCTTGACCACTCTATTGACTTGCGTTGCCACCTTCAGGGTACAATGGACCAGAACACCCAGATCTCTCTGTAAACCAATTTTCACCAGGACCTTTCCATTTACGGTATAGTTTGCTCTTGAATCTCACATTTGCGAACTTCATCTGTCATTTCTCTGCCCAACTCTCCAATCTATCTGTACTCTGACAGTCCCCTTCATTATCTGCTACTCCACCAATCTTAGTATTACCTGCAAACTTGCTAATGAGACCACCTATACCTTCCTCCAGATAGTTTATATATATCACAAACAACTGTGGTCCCAGCACGAATCCCTGGGGAACACCACTGGTCACAGTTTTCCATTTTGAGAAACTTTCTTCCACTACTACTCTCTGTCTCTTGTTGCCCAGCCTGTTCTCTATCCATCTAGCTAGTACACCCTGGGCTCCATGCGGCTTCACTTTCTCCACTGGTTTACCATGGGGAACCTTAACAAACACCTTACTAAAGTCCATATATATGACATCTACAGCCCTTCCCTCATTAATCAACTTTTGTCACTTCCTCAAAGAATTCTGTTGAGTTGGTAAGACATCACCTTACCCATACAAAACCATGTTGCCTATCACTGATAAATTTTCTTCCAAATGTGATAGATCCTATCCCTCAATATCTTCTCCAGCAGCTTCCCTACCACTGACATCAGGCTCACCAGTCTCTCATTATCTGGATTATCCTGGCTACCCTTCTTAAACAAGGGGACACCATTAACCATTCTCCAGTCCTCTGGGATCTCCAAGGCGGCTACAAAGATATCTGTGAAGGCCCCAGCTATTTCTTCTCTCACTTCCCTCAGTAACCTGGGATAGATCCCATCCTGACCTGGGGACTTTTCCACCTTAATTCTTTTTAAAATACCCAACACTTCCTCCCTTCTTATGCCGACCTGACCTACAGTAATCAAACATCTGTATCCAACTTCAACATCCATCATGTCCCTCTGCTTGGTGAATACCGATACAAAGAATCTCACCCATTTTCTCTGACTTCACGCATAACTTTCCTCCTTTATCCTTGAGTGGGCCAACCCTTTCTCTAGTCACCCTCTTGCTTCTTATATAGGAATAAAAGGCTTTGGGGTCTTCCTTAACCCTGTTTGCTAAAGATATTTCATGACTCCTTTTAATCCTCTTTATTCATCGTTTCAGATTGGTCCTATAATCCCGATATTCTTCCAAAGCTTTGTCTGTTTTCAGCCACCTAGACCTTATGTCTGCTTCCTTTTTCTTCTTAGCTAGTCTCACAATTTCACCTGTCATCCAGGGTTCCCTTATCTTGCCATTTCAATCTCTCATTTTCACAGGGACATGTCTGTCCTGCACTCTAATCAACCTCTTTTTAAAAACCTCCCACATATCAAATGTGGATTTACCCTCAAAAAGCTGCTCCCAATCTACATTCCCCGGCTCCTGCTGAATTTTGCTATCATTGGCCTTCCCCCAGTTTAGCCCTCTTCCTTTAGGACCACTCTCAGGTTTGTCCATGAGTATTCTAAAACTTAGTGAATTATGATCACTGTTCACAAAATAATCCCCAACTGAAACATCAACCACCTGGCCGGGCTCATTCCCCAATACCAGGTCCAGTATGGCCCCTTCCTGAGTTGGACTATTTACATGCTGCTCCCAAACTGCCAACTCTGTCTCTCCCACTGGATATTTTCTGAAGCTCTACCTGTTTGCATTTTTGATCCTGGATTTAATGGCTCCACTGCCTAGCAGGGTGTGTTTTCGATGAGTGCAGCTGGATGGTCAGATAACTGTTATCGGGCCTAACCCCAACCCAATCCCACGATCCAGTGAGGGGGGGGGGGGGGTCAAAATCATACCCACTTAATACCCTTGATGTACCATCATTGCCATATCATGCTGGCAGCGGAAGGTGGGCAAAAATGAAAATGCTATTTTTGAGACAAGTTTGGAGAAAGAGCATGGTGGAATAGTATTCAGGAGGGGGAGCGGTCTTTGTCCATCAGGGACTTTCACAAGATGTGACCCTGTCATCGTGCCTCATAGCCTGGCTTCCAAAATATTCATCCCTTCAAATCTCTTTCCCAAGCTCACCCTCTGGCCAGGCTTACCAACCCTTCCCTGTGAGAAACCTCAGACTTGGTCCTCTCCGGATGCCATGCCCTCCTTATCCCGAGGCCTCCTTGTGGTCACTGTAGTCCCCACTCCAGGGTAAGGACAGAAATCACAAGTCTAGGGGCTTCTTCTGACTCGGGCATCCTGAACCTCTAGCCTAAGTACAGCAGGATCTCAGTAGAGAGCCAGGCCGCTGTATTTGGGCCCTGATGTACACCGTCCCATCCCTGGTCCCAGTTATATTTGATCCTGAGATAAGGACATAAAATGTAAGAACAAGATTGGAGCACTCAGACCCTCTAATCTGCTCTGTTCTTCATTACTATCAAGGTTGTTCTTCTACATCAGCTCTACATTCCCAACATGTCTATACAATCCCTTAATTTCCTAAGGCCCAATAATCTATACTCAATCTGTACTCAATTGCTGAGCATTCACAGTTTCCTCCCACAAAACATCTCAAGGGCTTTCTATCTCATTCCTCAATGGTCTGTTCTTTATTCGGAGGCTGAGCCCCATGTCCTCAACTCCCCTCAACTGGGGAAAGATCCTCCAAGCATTCACTCTGTCAAATCATGAAAGCATTTTATAAGTTTCACATCCTTTTAACCTCTGGAGAATATAGCCCCTGTCTCTTCAATCTCTTCTCATATGCCAATCCAACCATCACAAGGAGCACTTTAGTGGATCTTCAATAACCTGGAAGGTTATTGGATCCTGGATTATGTGAGGAAACCAAAGTTCTACACAGGTCTCCAGCTGTAGGCTGACAATAGCTTTATACAATTCTAGTAATATGTCTTAAACTGCAAATCCCTTTGACATCAAAGGTAGAGAATCATTTGCTTTTGCAATCGCTTGCTGAGTGTGACGTAACCAAGGTTCAATACTATTTTCAATTCTATCCCTTTGGAAACAAATCCCAAGCTTTTTCATGGCCTTGCTAACCTGGGGGACAACTTTTAGTAGAAAGTGAGGACTGCAGATGCTGGAGACCAGAGTTGGAAAATGTGGTGCTGGAAAAACACAGCAGGCCAGGCAGCATCCGAGGAGCAGGAGAATCGACGTTTCGGGCTCGAAACGTCAATTCTCCTGCTCCTCAGATGCTGCCTGGCCTGCTGTGTTTTTCCAGCACCACATTTTTCAATTCCGGACACCTTTTAGTGACTGGCACAGTAATCCAAGGGCTTCATTCTCCCACCTAAACTCACACCTTCCAAATAACAAATGACTTCCTTATTCTTCCCACAACCTGGTATTTATCTATGTTCAACTTAATTTCCAATTATTTACCTACCTGTAATTTGTTGAACCCTCCTCAGTATTGACCATCATCCTAATTTGGTGTTTTCCCTAAATTTGTAACTTGTGTTTTTGACTCCTGAGTTAGAATCGTAAATGGTGAAAGCAATGATCCCAGCACTGTCTCACTGTGAACCACTTCCGACCTTCTCACACTCTGAATAACTCCTCTTTACTCCCACTCTCTGCTTTCAGTATGGAAGCCAGTTAGCTATCCATTTTGTCACTTAGAGTCACAGAGTCATACAGCGGAAAATGGACTCTGGTTCAACTTGTCCATGCTGACCAGATTTCCCAAACTAAACTAGTCCCACTGCCTGCTTTTGGCCCATATCCATCTAAACCTTTCCTATCCATGTTCCTGTCCTAATGTATTTTAAATGTTGTAATAGTACCCATCTCTAACACTTCCTCAGGCTGTTCATTCCATCTATGCATCTATGGTTGCCCCATAGGTTTCCTTTAAAACTTCCCTCTCTTACCTTAAACCTATATCCTCTAGTTTTGGACTCCCTTACCCTGGGAAAAAGGCCTTAATTATTTATCTTATCCATGCCCCACATAATCTTATAAACCTCTATAAGGTCACCCCTCAAACTCCTCCGCTCCAGTGAAAAAGATCCCAGCCTATCCAGCCTCTCCTTATAACTCAAACCCTCCAGTCACAGTAACATCCTTATAAATCTTTTCTGCACCCTTTTCAATTTAATAATATCCTTCCTATAGCAGGGTGATCAGAAGAGCCTTTTGGCTTCGGAAAATATGGTTGAGCTGAAGGGAGGCAAGAATTGCAAACATTTCAGTTCATCTCTGGCTGCATGAGAGATTCTGGAGGACAGCCAGTGTGATACCATTATTCAAGATAGGAGCTAGGTGGTGGGGAAACTGCTGGATACTATCCTGAGGGACACAATTAATCTGCATTTGGAGAGGCAGGGATTAATCAAGAGCAGTATGGTTTCCTGATGAAGGGCTTATGCCCGAAACGTCGATTCTCCTGCTCCTCAGATGCTGCCTGACCAGCTGTGCTTTTCCAGTGCCACATTTTTTGATTCTGATCTCCAGCATCTGCAGTTCTCACTTTCTCCAACAGCATGGCTTTGTTAAGGGGAGGTCAGGTCTGACCAACTTGATTACATTTTTCAAAGAGGTGACCAGGTGTGAAAAATGCAATGCTTCTGAAGTTGTCGACTTGGAACAAGTCTTGAGATAAGATCCTCATGGGGGACTGAGAGCAAAGGTAACACCCCTCGGAATCCGAGGAAATTTGATAAGTTGGATCACAACTGGTTGAGGGTCAGGAAGCAGATGATGGTGGTTGAGGGGTGTTTTTCGGACTGGAAGTCTGTAACCAATAAGGCCCCACAGGGGTCAGTGCTGAATCTCTTGCTTTATCAATAATTTAGAATTGAATGCAGGTCGGTTAATCAGTAAGCTCACAGATGATACAAACCTTAGTAGGTGGTAAATAGTGAGGAGGATAGCCTTAGATTACAGGAGCGTAGAGATGGACTGGTCAGATGGGCTGATCAGTGGCAAATGGAATTCAATCTGGATAAATATGATTCTGGATTAGTGGTGCTGGAAGAGCACAGCAGTTCAGGCAGCATCCAAGTAGCTTCGAAATCGACGTTTCGGGCAAAAGCCCTTCTTTGCCCAAAACTTCGATTTCGGAACGACTTGGATGCTGCCTGAACTGCTGTGCTCTTCCAGCACCACTAATCCAGAATCTGGTTTCCAGCATCTGCAGTCATTGTTTTTACCTCCTGGATAAATACGAGGCATGACAAACAACGCAAGGGAATACATGATGGATGGTAGGACCCTGGGAAACACAGAGGATCAGAGGGATCTTGGTGTGCATGTACACCAGTACCTTAAGTTATGGGGACAGGTGGATAAAGTGGTTCAGAAGGCATATGGGATATGCCTTTATTAGCTGAGGCATGGAGTTTAAGAGCAGGGAGGTGGTGCTGGAACTGTATAAAACATTGTTTACGCCACAGCTAGAGCCTTGTGTGCAGTTCTGGAATTCACATTATAGGAGGGATGTGATAGCACTGGAGAGACTGCAGAGCAGATTTACCAGGATGGTGCCTGGGCTGGACATCAGTTTATGAGGAGAGATTGGATAGACTGGGGTTGTTTTCCTAAGAGCAGAGGAGATTGAGAGGGGACATGATTGAGATGTATAAAAGTATGAGGGGCAAAGATGGGGTAGACAGGAAAAAAACCTTTCCCTTGATGGAGGGATCAATGAATAGGGGTCTTCAATTGAAGGTAAGGGACAGGAGGTTTAGAGGGGATGTGAGGAAAAGAGTTTTCACTCAAAGGATGGTGGGGATTTGGAATTCACTGCCTGTAAGGGTGGTAGATGGAGAAACCCTCAGAACATTGAAGAAGTACTTAGTTGTGCGCTTGCAATGCGAAGGCACACAGGACTATGGGCAAACTGCTGGAAAATGGGATTAGAACAGGCAGGTGCTTGTTTTTGACTGGAGTAGATGCGATATGCTGAAGAGTCTTTTTTCTGTGCTGTGGTTCACTATAACTGTATGACTATGCATTTCAGTAAGCAACATCCTTGTAAACCTTCTCTGCACCCTCTCCAAAGCGTCCACATCCTTTTGGTAATGTGGCGACCAGAGCTGTACACAGTATTCCAAATGCGGCCACACCAAAGTCTTGTACAATTTTAACATGATCTGCCAGCTCTTATACTCAATACCCCGCCTGATGAAGGCAAGCATGCCATATGCCTTCTTGACCACTCTATCCACCTGTGCAGCCACTATCAGAGTACAATGGACCTGAACTCCCACTTCTCTCAGCTCATCAACTTTTCCCAAGGCTCTTCCATTTACAGTATCGTTCGCTCTAGAATTAGACTTCCCAAAGTGCATCACCTCACATTTGCCTGGATTGAACTCCACCTGCCACTTTTCCGCCAAACTCTCCACTCTATCTATATTCTCCTGTATTTTTTGACAATCCCCTATGCTTTCTGCTACTCCACCAATCTTCGTGTCATCTGCAAACTTGCTGATCATACCAATGCCCTCTTCCAGATCATTTATGTATATCACAAACAAAAGCAGCCCCAGCACTGATCCCTGTGGAACAACACTAGTCAACTTTCTCCATTTCGAGAAACTCCCTTCAACTACTACTCTCTGTCTACTGTTGCTCAACTTGTTCTTTACCCACCTAGCTAGAACACCCTGCACACCATGTGACTTCACATTCTCCGTTAATTTACCATGGGGGACCTTATCAAATGCCTTACTAAAGTCCATGTATATGACATCTACAGCCCCTCCTTCATCTATCAACTTGGTCACTCAGTACCTTCTCCAGCAATTTTCCCACAACTGACGTCAGGCTCACTGGTCTGTAGTTATCCAGAATATCCCTACTACCCTTCTTGTACAGGGGGACTTCACCTGTGATTAAGGATGTTGCAAAGATATCTGTCAAAGGCCCAGCTATTTCCTCTCTCGCCTCCCTCAGCAACCTGGGATAGATCCCATTCGATCCTGGGAATTTGTCCACCTTAATATCCTTTAGCCTACCCAACATCTTCCTGTCTTATGTCAATGTGATCCAGAGTAAACAAACTTCTCTCTCTAATCTCAACATTCATTATGTTCCTCTCCTCAGTGAACACTGATGCAAAGTAATCATTGAGAATCTCACCCATTTTCTCTGGTTGTGGAACAGGACCACAAAATACAGAATTTATAGTAAAAGGGTTACAGTGTCATAGAGTTGTAATGATATATTAAGCAAATTTATTTAAAAATCACATAATTTAACATCTTTTAACACCTGCAGATGTAATCCAACTGGACCAGGAATTGTATCCTTTATGAGTTTGATTAGTTTTTAAAAATATAATCTTTCTGATGTTGGATACAGTTATCTCAGTTCCCATGTTGTCATTCAACATCATGTTAACCTATCCTTATCCCTGATTATTTAATATTTATACCATTTCCCTACCATAATCTGTGGGGTGATCCTGTTGTCCCAGGACCCGTTCCCTTCACAGCCTTCCTTTTGTGTTACTCTTTCTATTAATTATGTTTCTAATGTTTTATACTCCATAATAATTTAATGCCCTTGATTTTTTTCTTTGCTTTCTTAATTGCTCATATTTTTACTTTGTCCCTAATCTCTTTGTGTTGTCTCTTATCCATCGCTCCTCTGTGTATCTAATGTCTTCCTCTTTCCTAACGCTCAATTATTCCCTTATGTACACATTCATCAGGACGTTGCTTAGCTCAGTTAGCTGGCTGACAGTATGGGTTCCCATGGAGACTGAGGCTACTGTGAAAGTCCCTCCTTCTCAACCTCCCCCTTACCTGAGACGTGGCGACTGTCAGGTTCAACCACCACCAGTTGTCTCTCTCTAGTGGGACAATAGTGACTTCACATTTATATATTCAAAGATTGTCGCGATCATTTCACCAGAGAATTCCTGCAGTAAGAAAACAGACCATTCGGTCCATCAAGTCCACACCAACCCTCCGAAGACCATCCCACTCAGACACAACCTCCTAACCCTATCCCTGTAACCCTGCATTTACCATGCCTAATACACCTAGCCTGTACATCCCTGGAAGCTATGGGTAATTTAGCATGGCCAATCCACCTAACCTGCACATCTTTGGACTGTGGGAGGAAACCAGAGCACCCGGAGGAAACCCACGCAGACACGGGGAGAATGTGCAAACTCCACACAGACAGTTGCCCGAGGCTGGAATTGAATCCGTGTCCCCGGTGCTGTGGGACAGCAGTACTGAGGCACCCAGCACCACCCCAATATTGTTCATCAATATTGCTGCCTGTTTTATATTTTCAGGTTCTATTCTCTTGTTAACTTGAGATAATCTTTCACTCACTCCCCCTTTTCCAGGATGAGACGCTTCGCCTTGTTCCTTTATGCCGTCCTCGTGGGGGCGATAGATCCTACTCCTTCCAGTGATAACAGTCTGACCCACTGTAACACCAAACTCAAGGACATCCCAGGCCAGCCCATGTGCGTGTATCGTACACCAGACAAGAAAACCCAAACGGCTCAGACAGCGGACAAAGCGACGCAGCCAAAGGCTAAGGACCTCCCCGAGAACACCAACCCTCGGGTCTGGGAGCTGTCCAGGGCTAACAGCAAATTCGCCTTTGAGTTTTACAAACAACTGGCCAAATCAAAGGCAGATGGGGAGAACATCTTCCTGTCACCCCTGAGCATCTCCACAGCTTTTGCCATGACAAAATTGGGAGCGTGTGGCGACACCCTGCAGCAGCTAATGGAGGTAGGTACTGTGAAATAGAAACATAGAAACATAGAAGATAGGAGCAGGAGGAGGCCATTCATCACAATCATGGCTGATCATCCAACTCAATAGCCTAATCCTGCTTTCTCCCCATAACCTTTGATCCCACTCACCCTAAGTGCTCTATCTAGCCGCCTCTTGAAAACGTTCAATATTTTGGTGTCAACTACTTCCTGTGATAATGAATTCACCACTTTTTGGGTGAAGAAATGTCTCCTCATCTCCATTCTAATTGGTTTTCCCCAAACCCTCAGACTGTGACCCCCTCATCACTGGGAACATCCTCCCTGCATCAACACAGTCTAGCCCTAATAGAGTTTTATAAGTCTCTATGAGATCCCCTCTCACTTGTCTGAACTCCAGTGAAAACAATCCTAACCCAGTCAATCTCTCCTCATGTGTCAGTCCCACCATCCCCAGAATCAGCCTGGTAAACCTTTGTTGCACTTGAGAGAGAGTAAGAGCATCTTCCCTCAGAAAAGGAGACCAAAACTGCATACAATAATTGTGAGGGATGCAAAACAGGATTTACACCACAACAGTGGGCCATAGTTACCTTGAGACAATGGACAAAGACCATCCAGTACTAAGGGCATGCAGCACTGTCGGAGGATCAGTAGATAAGAAACTGCTGGAGAAATTAAGCTGTTCTGGCAACATCATTGGAGTGAGAAATAAAAGGTGATGTTTCAAGTCCAATATGACTATTCTTCAGAATCCTTCAGAACAATGAAGCCATTTAGCTCTGTGAGCCTGTTCTACCTTTCAATTCAATCCTGGTTGTTCTGTATCTGAACTTCATCTCCCCAGCTTGTTCTCTAAGCCTCAATGACCTTGTGTTTCGAAAAACTTTTGAGCTTAGTGTTAAAATGTTCAATTGAAACCCCTCCCCTCCTCCCCACTCTCCCCAACCCAGCATCAGGAGGTTTCTCTTGGTAAGACAGTTCCAGATTTCCACTCCCCTTCAAGTGAAAAAATGTTTGCTGAAGCCCTGAAAGACCTCACTCCAGTTTGAAGATTCCAGCCCCTCATTCTCAACTGCTCCACCAGGGGGCATTGTTCCTCTCAAACGGCACCAATCACCTTCACTTTCAGCTCCTCAATTATATCCTCCTCTCCCTCGCCAATGTGAGGCAATCCAAGCAGAGTTTCTCCTGAGAAATTAACCCTTTCAATCTTGGGATTATTCTGGGCAATCTGGGCAGCGCCCACTCCAAGGCCAGTGTCTCCTTCCTGAGGTGCAGAGGCCAGATCTGAACCCAGAATTCCAGATGGATTCCTCTCTGGACCAAGCGGATTGGTGGCTCACAAGCCATGTGTCAATCCAGGCTCAAGCCATCTACAACAGTAAGGGATTGGTGGAGGTGGGGTGGGGGAAAGATGGAGATGACCAATCACAAACAAACCTGACCCTATTTGCTACCAATCCTGTACCCAGTCTTGGCCATACCTGAGTCTGTCACAGACAAGAATCTGCAACTATATTTTTCCCAGATTTCTAAATTTCCCTTCTGACCGAAGGACCAGTCACCCTGCCCCTCCTGGAAGCCTGACGAAAGTTAGGAAAGGCCAGTGAGGGTGGCCTGGGACAGTTCAGTGCCCCCTGTTATGGTCAGGAGGGGCCCCTAGCCCCAGTATCCACCCCCTCCTTGCCTTGATAGGGGTGAAAGCTTCTATACATCGGGAATGTGGTGAAGAATATACTGAGGTGAAGAATGATGGCAGTATGCACACTGATGTCCCCACAGTGCTGTTTGAAAAATGATATACAGCTGTTCCAATCTTATGCTTCCATTTCCTCCATCTCTCTATCTGCAGGTCTTTAAGTTTGACACCATCACGGAGAAGACATCAGACCAAGTGCACTACTTCTTCGCTAAGCTCAACTGCCGGCTGTACCGGAAAGCCAACAAGTCTTCAGAGCTGGTTTCAGCCAACCGGCTCTTTGGTGAGAAGTCATTAACGTACAACCAAACATTCCAGAACATCAGTGAGGCGGTGTACAGCGCCAAGCTCATCCCTGTCAACTTCAAGGTGAGGAATGCAGGATAATAGAGGGGCAGGAGGGGTGATGGACAACAATGCAGGAGAGGGAGAGGAGATGTGGGAGGATCAGGAGGGAGGGAAGGGGGAACTACAGGGAAAGGATTGATTGAGGGAGAAGATTGGAGGGAGAATAAGAGCTGGCAGAAGAGCAGGAAGCAAATGGAGGTCAGTAGAGGTGAGTGATAAGGTGAGGATGAGTAGAGGGGATGGGAAGATAAGGTAAGGGGAAGGAGGGAGGGGAGCAGTGGGGGTGGCAGTAGAAGAAGAGGAAGATCCATCATCAGCAGTCCTCATATCAGAAGTCAACATAGCCTGTTTGGGTTGAAGGAACCCTGTTCCCCTATTTGGAGCAATCAGACTCTGATTCCTCTGATTACTACCCTGCACCTCAACACACACCCATTCTCGAGGAGAGGAGCCTATGCACTCCCAGGGTAACATTACTGTCTCCACTAATCTTTTTGCCAACTGATTAGGATAACATCAGAAGAAGTTTTAAAATAGCCAATGGGGGCTCCAATCATCCAAGAATGATTTCATGGAGGACACCTCATCAACACTGAGCCAAAGGTTCAAGGCCCACTCCAGAGAGTTCAACACAAAATTCCACTGCTGTGCTGATACAGTGCTGCACTGTCAGAGGGTCAGTACTGAGGGAGTGCTGCACTGTCAGAGGGTCAGTACTGAGGGAGTGCTGCACTGTCAGAGGGTCAGTACTGAGGGAGTGCTGCACTGTCAGAGGGTCAGTACTGAGGGAGTGCTGCACTGTCAGAGGCTTAGTCCTGAGGGAGTGCTGCACTGTCAGAGGGTCAGTACTGGGGGAGTCCTGCACTGTCAGAGGGTCAGTACTGGGGGAGTGCTGCACTGTCAGAGGGTCAGTACTGAGGGAGTGCTGCACTGTCGGAGGGTCAGTACTGAGGGAGTGCTGCACTGTCAGAGGGTCAGTACTGAGGGAGTGCTGCAGTCAGAAGGTCAGTGCTGAGGGAGCAATGCAATGTCCGAATGTCAGTACTGGGAGAGTTCTGTCAGTAGTGACAGACAGCTGCACTGTCAGAGGGTCAGTGCTGAGGCAATGCTGCATTATTGGAGGGTCAGTACTGAGGCGGTGCTGCATTATTGGAGGGTCAGTTCTGAGGGGGTGCTGCACTGTCAGACATTTAGTACTGAGGGAGTGCTGCACGGTCAGAGGATCTGCAGTGAGAGAGTGCTGCAGTCGGAGGGTAAGTGCTGAGGGAGCACTGCACTGTGAGAGGGTCAGTATTAAGGACAGGCTGCACACTCTGTCTGCACTGTTGGTGGCTTCATCTTTCAGAAGGGACATTAAACCACTTCCTTGTCTGGACCATTATGCAAACAGCATTAAGTCAAAGGTACCATTGTGCAAAATAACCAATCAGGAGGCTGGAAGAACACAGTGAGCCAGGCAGCATTCGGAATCAAGAGTGTGGTGCTGGGAAAGCACAGCTGGTCAGGCAGCATCCGAGGTGCAGGAGAATCGACGTTTCGGGCATAACCCTTCTTTAGGGCTTTTGCCTTTTGGCTTGCTGTGTTCTTCCAGCCTCCTGCTTGTCTACTTTGAACTTCAGTATCTGCAGTATTTTTTGTCTCTAACTATTGTGCAAAGAGCAACACGTTTCTCCCAGTGTCAGACCGAACTTTATCCAGTAACTATCGTCACGTAACCATTCTGATGTTTTGGTTGTTTTCTCATTCTGTTTATGGGATTTCACTGTGCAGGGATTAGTTATAATACTCCCTGCTGATGAACAGTGACATCTAGTCGGTTTGCTCTGAGGCTTTGAAATGTCCTCAGTTTCGGACCAGGCCGATCTGATAGCAAGTCTTTTTTTAACAGGACAAACCAAAGTCAGCCAGAAAGATCATCAATGCTTGGGTGGCCAACAAGACTGAGGGGCTTATCAGAGATGTCATCCCTCCTGATGCCATAACACCCTACACCACCCTGGTTATTGTTAACGCAATCTATTTTAAGGTAGGTTCACAAACTTCGCAGAGTTGATTACTGGCAGTTATTTAAGAGTTAATAATAACAATCCCAGGATGAGGAAGGTGGTGGAGGCCTGCTACACCAACTCTCCTTGTCCCACTATGTCACCTCAAAGGATGCTGGGGGATGTCATGGGACTTCCCCATGACGGGGATCTGAGTTCAGACCCACACCATTTATTCCTAATAAATTCGGAAGGGTATGTCTCCGTGTATGGAGAAGGGAAAACACCTTGGGGGTAAGTGTGCCCACCATTCCTCATCCCTAAAGACCCCTGTCAACAGGTTGGCTGCCAAGAGCAGAGAGAGATACAACAGGAGGGACAGGAGAGGTGAGGCAATGCAATAGTGGCAATGTCACTGGATTACTGATCTAGCACCACAGCTAGTATTTCACACAGATGGTCAAACAAATGTGAACTCAAAAGAAAACAAAATTTGGTATTTGAGTAAAAATACAAGCCTAATTTAACCACTGTCGGTTGTTGTAAAAGCCCATCTGGTTCATCAATGCCCTTTAAGGAAGGAAATCTGCCATCCTTACCTGGTCTGGCCTACATGTGACTCCAGAGCCACAGTAATGTGGCTGACTCTTAAGTGCTTGCTGGGTAATTAGGGATGGGCAGTACATGTTGTCTTAGCCAGTGATGTTCCCATCCCATAAACAAATAAATACCAAAAAAAAATTCAAGCCTCAAACCTGAGGTAGGGATGGGGGCTGCTTCTGAATTATGGGCAGACTAAATATGCAGCTCTCTGACAGAGAGGTTCAGATTTATTTTCCTGGTTCTGAAGGGCAGTAAATCATTCAGGGTGGATGGGAAGGGTCAGTGCTGTGCCTGTGACTCCATTGCTCAGTGAACTAATTGTCTGCTCTGGTTACACATCTGGGAGTGTGTCTGGCTCCTGCTTTTCACTGACCTCAGTGAGGGACGCAGCATAGGGCACTGTACCTGGTATCCAGCATTCCTGATTAGCACACCAGTCGAGGGTGAAGGAAATAGCTTGCCAAGTTTTCCATTCAGTGACCTCTTTCACTTTGACCCTCTCTAGTGTCCAAACACCCCTCCAGGACTTTTTTAAATTTCTCCTCTCTCACACCCAATTTCAGCTCCTTACAATCTAAGCTCTGGAATTCTACCCCAAAACTTCTCAATATCTCCACCCTTTCCTTCAGGTGTTCTTTGAAACCTCCTGCTTTGACCAAGTATAAAATGCTGGTGTAACATCACTAGATTAGTAAGCTAGCGGTCTAGGCTTCAAGGAACCTGGGTTCAAATCCTTAGATAGCAGTGTTGAAATCTGTAATTGAAAACTAGTTTTACTATTGGTGACCATATATTTCAGTAAAAACCCATGTGATTCATTAATGTCCTTGAGAGAAAGAAACCTGCCAACTCTGCCGCGTCCTTCTGTCCTACAAGTGTCTCCAGACCCATAGCAATGCGGTTGACTCTTATCTGCCCTCCGAAATGGGCTAGCAAACCATTCAGCTCAAGGGCAATCAAGATGGTGGAACAAAGGCAGATATTTCTAGCTGCACCCACATCCCACAAAAGAATTTCCAAAAAAATAAACATTTAATTTGCTCATTGTGACTTGGTCACATGGCGAGACCAAATAGAAACTGATCCAGTGGAGCTTCCACTCTGTCCGTACAAATGACCCCGACCTTCTGTTCCAATGAACCATCTTGCTCTTGTGGCTAACATTGCCATCTTGCAGTGTTCCAACAAAGTACAACGCAAGCCAGAAGAACAACAGCTCATTTTCTACCTAGGCACTTCACAGCTTCTCGGACTCGGCATTGCATTGTACAACTCCAAAGCGTGACCATTCTCCTCAATTTTATTTGCATCCACCTCCACACCACCTCTGTATGACCAATCACCCACCCAACCACCGTCCCCCCGTGTCTCGTTGACCATGCGGTCAGCAGAACCGACCCATTTTCTCCAAGTCACAACTTCTTTTGTGTACCTTTTACATCCCCACCTCATCTTTTCCACCATTATCATTCCTATCGTTCTGGGCACCCTCACTTTTTGTTCCAAATGCTGCTCTGCCTCCTCCTCTGACAACAGCAGAAAAAAGCCCCTAGCAATTTCTAGCCCGTTTCAGTTCTGGAGAAGAGGCACAGCGATCTCGAAATATTAACTCCATTTCTCTCTCCACGGATGCTGCCAGATCTGCTGAGTTTCTCCAGCATTCTCTGTGTTTCGTTCAGATTTTGTCTGTGACCTGTGAAGTAGGTGTTTTGCTTGCAAAGATGCTGTGTAAATACAAGGCCTTGTGCGAGAAGAAATTGTTAAATGTTTCAACCTGTTTGAGCAGGGACTGTGGAAGTCCATGTTTGAGAAGGAGGTGACAGTGAAAAGGGACTTTGAGAAAGCGGATAGAAGCGTCTGCAAAGCCCCAATGATGCAGCAACAGGGCTCCTTTCGTTTTGGCAAGTTCTCCAAGGATGGGGTGAAGGTGATCGAGCTCCCGTACAAAGGGGATGATGTCTCCATGGTGCTGATCCTCCCACTGGCAGAAGCTACCCTGACGGGTGTCGAGAATCAGCTGACACACGAGAAGATCATGGGGTGGCTGAAGCAACTGACCTCAACGGACGTGGAACTCTCGTTGCCCCGGTTCCGAGTTGAGGACTCTTTCAGCCTCACCGACAGGCTGAAGCAGATGGGCCTGAATGATCTCTTCAACCAAGAGAAAGCCAACTTGCCAGGTTTGATAGCAACTTTTCACAGGACCGCTCCACCCGGGCCCAACCTACACCCGCACCCCAGCTTGCCCCTCCATCTCACTCCCTCCCCATCTATCTTGCACTGCCACTCCTGTCACACCTGCAATGCTGCCTGGCCATTTGGCCCCTCTGTTATTCCACATTGTCAACCTGAGATCACTGTCAACACCACCATTGGTTTCTAAGGTGGGGGTGATGGCATGAGCAGGGGTGGCTTTGGGATTTGGACCCTAACATTGGGAGCGGGGGGTCAAAATGGGATCATGACTCTACACTACGTGGAAATCAGTCAGACAACAGTGACTTAAATTGACCAAATTAGTGTAAAAAGGATGGACTGACCATCCAATAAGGTCAGGCTCCCAATGACAGAAGATGAAACCTGATCACTCAGGGGAAGAGGGAGCAAAAACATTTCCATTTTGAGTTGCCCTCTGTCCAACTTCCAGAAATTTCAAATTAAAAAAAAAAATGACCACATGCCACCACTGAAGCAGTCAGTTCCAGAGTTACAGCTCATCCTGAGACAAATGGTAGGCCCCAAAGCATGCCTGGTGCCTCAGCTGCCCTGACTGACTGTAGGTGGGAGGCTGCCTCTGCACTGCTAGCCTCTTCCAATTGGCCTTGAATAGACATCTCCAACCACTGACCCTCCTTGGCTGGCTGGCCTATTGTGCTGGCAGTACCTCTGGACAAATGACTCAGGTAAAATCAATGACTGCAGATGCTGGAAACCAGATTCTGGATTAGAGTGGGGCTGGAAAAGCACAGCAGGTCAGGCAGCATCCGAGGAGCAGGAAAATCGACGTTTCGGGCAAAAGCCCTTCATCAGGCATACAGGCAGAGAGCCTGAAGGGTGGAGAGGTAAATGAGAGGAGGGTTAGGGGGGGGGCACGGGAGGGGCAGTATTGTGTCAACAAACCATATGTTGAGTGGGGGAGAGGGGGTTGTGCCAATTCCTCATCTCTAACTGCCCCATATGCTGGCAAACATTCAGCCCCAGTTCTCCAAATCTCACAACACAACGTCAGTGAAAGCCCTTCCAGGAGTCGGGTGGCTCACTGGTTAGCGCTGTTACTTCGCAGTGCTAGGGACTTCCCTCGGGTATTTGTCTATGTGGAGTTTGCGCATTCCCCTTGTGTCTGCGGGGGTCCCCTCTGGGTGCTCTGGTTTCCTCCCACAGTCCAAAGATGTCCAGGTTGGGTGGATTGGCCACGCTAAATTGCCCATAGTATCCAGAGATGTGCAGGCTAGATGAACTAGCCATGGTAAAATGCAGGGTTGCAGGGAAAGGGTAGAGGGTTGAGGATGGGTCTGGGTGGGATGTTCTCTCTGGAGGGCCAGTGTAGACTTGATGGGCTGAATGGTCTACTTCCACACTGTGGGGATTCTATGAGCAGCCAAACTGATGGCACATCCTGCCCTGCAGATTTTATTTATGGCTAGCATTGACTCTGACAAACTCGAATGGCCACAGTGAGCAGATTTAAGGAGGCTTTAAATATAGCACTGCCTCCAATTCCTGCCTGCTCCTCTGATCCTGTAGCAGGGAGCTAAGTTTGGCTATGATGTAAGACTCATTCTCCTCTTTCTCTCACAGGGATAATTGAAGGAACCAGCAATAACATTTACATATCTGATGCATTCCATAAAGCTTTCTTGGAGGTACGATCCAACACAGGGTGCTTATCCAAGAGTTCAAGAGGACCGTTGTGTAGTATTTGATCGTTAGCCTTTGTTAGAACAAGAATCAAAAACACCGTTGGTGGGAAACGACAGGGATACATGATAACAGTGTGAATTTTCTGCTTGTGTTGCTCCAGTTCCTGTTCCATTTTCACAATATTCCTCAGTAGTTTTCCCAAATATGTAAATTCTTACTTTTACAGTAAGAATTCAAATGGCAAACTTAAACCTCCAGGGTATTACGTTTTGCTCTATATCTAACCCCGTGCTGTCCCTGCCCTGGAAGTGTTTAATGGGGGACAGTGTAGAGGGAGCTTTACTCTGTATCTAACCCCGTGCTGCCCCTGTCCTGAGAGTGTTTAATGGGGAATAGTGGACAGAGAGCTTTTCTCTGTATCTAACCCCATGGTGTCCTTGTTGTGGAAGTGTTTGATGGGGACAGTGGAGAGGGAGTTTTACTCTGTATCTAACACCATGCTGTCCCTGTCCTGGGTGTGTTTGATGGTGCGACAGTGTAGAGGAGGCTTTGATCTGTAACTAACCCCATGCTGTCCCTGTCCTGGGAGTATTTGATGGGCGGGGTGGGGAATGGCTTAGACAAAACTTTATTGTGTAACTAACCCTGTGCTGTCCCTGTCCTGGGAGTATTTGATGGGGATAGGGTGGTGGCTGTGTTGCACTCTACATGGTCATCCTGACATGTGAATCTCTGGTTGGCAGGTGAATGAGGAAGGTAGTGAAGCTGCTGGAGCATCTACGGTGATAGTGATGGGACGGTCACTGCGGCCCAGTCTGGAGATCTTCAATGCCAATCGGCCATTCCTGCTGCTGATCCGAGAAGTTGCTATCAATGCCATCATCTTCATGGGGAGAATATCAAACCCATGTTAATTCACCGTGAGGACAGGAATGAGTCATATCAGCATTAAGATAATAACAAAAACTCAAACAAATGTTTCGGGGGTTGTTACCTTATTGTAAGAAATAAAGAAATATAGACTTGTATTTACTTTTTTCATTTCAAAAATATATATTTTAATCATCAAAATGTTTTTATATACCTACATAATTGCTAGAGCAGTTCAATTCTATAAAGACTTTGCATATTGAGAACAAAATAAAAACTCACGATAATACTTGCTTAAACAAGATAATATTTACATACGCTTGAGGCTTCACATGGGTCTGATAACTGAATGGGCCCCCATTAAACTTCAGCAGAAAGAGTTTACACAGTGGTCTTTCCCCAATGCACCTTGGCAGCAGCTACCCCAAACTTTAGTGCATTCCTAAGCGCATTGTCCTGGACGTTGGAATGTGCCAGTCTACAACACTTGGTCACGGTCAACTCCTTGTTCTGGAAGACGAACAGGTTTTGGGCAGACCAAAGAGCATCCTGCACTGAGTTGATGGTGCTCTGGGCGCAGTCAATATTTGTCTTGGTGTACATCCCGAGGAACAGACCGTAGAGCACACAGTCCACAGAGCTGCTCGGGACAAATCTTGACAGAAATCACTGCATTTCTCTCCAGACTTCCCTTTGCAAAGGCACATTCTGGAAGGAGGTGTGTGACAGTCTCTACCCCCCGCAGCATGTGGTCGTGTAGAGAGTCCAGGCAGGCAGGAAGGATCTCACAGGTCTCACCACCAGACAAGCGATCGCTTGGTGTTTGCTGGAAAATTCTGGTGAAGAGGCATTCTGCCAAATGACTCTGACAGTCTGCTCAGGGAGCCACATGACAGAATCCGTACTCTCCCCTCAGGGTCTCAAGGATGCTACGCGCTGACCACTTCCTGATAGATTTTGTGGTCAAAGGTGTTGTTCTTTGCAAATTTCTCTACAAAGGGCAGGTCATGTGGAACGGTCCAACCAATTGGAGCATTCCATGGCATGAAGGCCGTCCCATCCTTGACGATGCTGGGGACAGGTAGAACCTCAGTATGTAGTGACACTTGGTATTTACATACTGACGGTCTACACACAGCTTGATGCAGCCGCACGCTAATGTGGCCATCGGGATTTAGGCATGTTCTCCCCCTGCCTTATCCAGAGCATTGTACATGTTGTCCCTGCAGACACGGTCCACCTCCAGATGAAGTGGAAGATGGCCATGTCTTTTAGAATATGGGACATACAACACTACAGCACAGTGCAGGCCCTTCGGCCCACGATGATGTGTCAAGCATCTTAATCTAAGATCAATCTATCCTCCACATCCCTCAATTTTTACTGCCATTCATGAGCTTGTCCAGCAGTCGCTTAAATGTCCCTAATGTCTCTGACTCTACTAGCACCGCTGTCAGTGCATTCCATGCACCCACCACTCTCAGTGTGAGTTTGTGAGATATGATTTCCCATGCACAAAGCCATGTTGACTATCCCTAAAGTCCTTGCCTTTCCAAATACATGTACACCCTGTCCCTCAGGATTCCCTCCAACAACTTGCCCACCACTGAGGTCAGGCTCACTGGTCTATAGTTCCCTGGCTTGTCCTTACTACCTTTCTTAAACAGTGACACCACGTTAGCCAACCTCCAGTCTTTCAGCACCTCAATTGTGACTATCGATGATACAAATATCTCAGCAAGAGGCCCAGCAATCACTTCTCTAGCTTCCCACAGAGTTCTAGGGTACACCTGATCAGGTCCTGGGCATTTATCCACTATTATGCATTTCAAGACATCCAGCACTTCCTCCTCTGTAATATGAACATTTTTCAAGATGTCACCATCTATTTCTCTATATTCTATATCTTCCATGTCTTTTTTCACAGTAACTACTGATGCAAAATACTCATTTAGTATCGCTCCATTTTCTGTGGCTCCACACAAAGGCCGCCTTGCTGTTCTTTGAGGGGCCCTATTCTCTCCCTAGTTACCCTTTTGTCCTTAATGTATTTGTAAAAACCCTTTGGATTCTCCTTAATTCTATTTGCCAAAGCTATCTCATGCCCCCTTTTTGCCCTCCTGATTTCTCTCTTAAGTATACTCCTACTTCCTTTATACTCTTCTATCTATCCTGTCTATACCTGACATATGCTTCCTTCTTTTTCTCAACCAAACCCTCAATTTCTTTAGTCATCCAGCATTCCCTATACCTACCAGCCTGTCCTTTCACCCTGACAGGAATATACTTTCTCTGGACTCTCGTTATCTCATTTCTGAAGGCTTCCCATTTGCCAGCCATCTTTTTACCTGCCAACATCTGCCCCCGATCAGCTTTCGAAAGTTCTTGCCTACTACTGTCAAAATTGGCCTAGGTTTGCTTCTATATGGGACATTAATGAACCAACTGGATTTTTACAATCAGAACAACAATATCATCCTGCGCTTATGTAGCATCTTACACCATCAAGGTGTCTGTCCAAACAAAAGTGATTAAAAATCTATCAATCTCAGCCTTAATCATACGTATGGACTCTGCTGCCATAGTTCTCTATGACAAGAAGTTCCAAAGACACATAATCCTCTGAGAAAGAAGTCCTCCTCATTGCAGTCTTAAACTGACGTCCCTTTTTACTGAGACAATGCACTCTGGTCTTGGCTCTCCCACGATGGGAAGGGTCTTCTCAGCATTTACCCACCAAGCCCCTTAAGAATCCTAAATCTTTCAATGAGATCACCTCTCATTCTTCCAGACTCCAGTGAGTAGTGTCCCAGCCTGTTTTGCCTTTGCTCATAAGCCAATTCCTCCATACCAGGGATCATCCTAGTGAACCTTCTCTGATCAGTCTCCAGTGAAATAATATCTTTCCTTCAATGAGGGGACCAAACCAGCTGACTGTACTCCAGATGTGGTCTCACCAGCAACTTGTACAAATGCAGCAAGACTCCCCTACTATTATATTCCAACTTCCTTGAAATATGGGCCAACGTTCCAGATTCCCAGCTACTCCCATGTGCTAACTTTCTGTGTTTCGTGGACAAGTATCCTGAAGTCTCTTTGTGTTGCAGGTTCCTGAATATTAATAACATTCAATTCACAGAATCATACAGCACAAAAAAAGGTGCCTCAAACTGATTATGGGACAGTCCTGTGGAGTCCAGGACGGTTTGAGGCACCCTGTTTGAAGGGGGAGGTTTTGATATATTTATCCATCATCTTTCTGAGATGGAAAGGTGCTGGCCAACCATTGCCAGCTCTATTTATTTTCTCTGTTTCCTGCAAATTGATCAAATATTTTAGCTTTCAGCAGAACGTTTAGGGATAAGAAACCTGTGCCCTGACAAACTTTGAGGTCGCCCATTCCTGAAGCAGACAGGTCAATAATCAGTACCTTCCATAACCTGCCTGCGGCGCTGTCTGTGGAGGCTACAACCGGGGATGTTGGCGAGAGAGCGTCGCATAGCCTCCTGGTGGTTGTAGTTTGAACGCCCCCCGCCGGACGTCTAATCGCAGTAAGGACATAGTGAAAGAGACTATAACTCCCAGGGAGCAGTGCGGGGGGGGGGGGAGAGAGTAAAGGGCGCGCAGGCGCGTCATCCCCCTGACTGATTCGAGGACCTTGGAGCGTCCATTTGAGAGCCGGCGCTGAATGAAGGGGGGAAAAAGGGATTGTCCATTAACGGGGAAACGATCTCCCCCCGCCCGAGCTGGTGCGCAGCCCATCGCCCGCAAAGCTCCGTTTCCCCCCCACCTTGAGCGCTCGGTGGTGGGGGCGGGAAATGTAGTCCGCTGGCGGAACTTCCGGCCCGTGCCGGAAACGATGTGTCGCTGGAGCTGGAGGTGCGGGCGAGGGCGCATGCGCGGTGCTGGGGCGGCCAATGTCCGGTCACAGAGCCGAGGGTGAGTGAGGGAGTGAGGATAGGGGGACAGGCAGAGGCCGGGGCCGCGAGGACAAGTCACTCTCACATTGAGGCCTGCACCGGCGCTTGGGCGGAGTCGGGGGCGGGGAGGGGGAGTGAGAAGGTCTTGGGGTGGTAGGGGGGTGAGGGTGAGGTGTGGTCTTGGGGAGGCGGGGAAGGGAAAGGAGCAGCCCCTGAGGTATGGGCCAGGGAGCCCCTCCACGGGGGGAGGGGGGGGAGGGGGTGTAGCCAAGGAAGCACCTCCCCTGGGGCTGGGTGTGTCCAGCCCCCCTCCCCCCTCCCCCCTCCCCCCTCCCCGGGGGGGTGGGGGTGGGGGTGGTGGTGGTGGTGGTGGTGGGGGGTGAGGGTGTAATCCTCTTCCCGAAGGTGGTCTTCCCCAGCCCCCCCCCCCCCCCCCCCATTCACGCTAATCCTGTTTCCCTGCGCTTGGCTCACCTCCTTCTAGTCCTTTCCTGTCCATGTATTTGTTCAAATGCCTTTTGAATATTGTTGATGTACCCGCCTCGACCACTTCTGCTGGCAGCTCATTCTATATGTGTACCACCCTGTGTGTGTAAAACAAAAAGTTGCCCTTCAGGTTCCCTTTTATTCTTTGCCCTCTAATCTCAAACTGAGGCGCTCAAGTCCTTGATTCCCCAACCCTGGGAAATAGACTGAGTGCATTCACCCTATCAATGCCTCTCCTCTTATACACTTCTATAAGATTACAAATCACACATCACC
The DNA here is from genome assembly GCF_047496795.1 of Chiloscyllium punctatum. Taxonomy (NCBI): domain Eukaryota; kingdom Metazoa; phylum Chordata; class Chondrichthyes; order Orectolobiformes; family Hemiscylliidae; genus Chiloscyllium; species Chiloscyllium punctatum. Next base: position 27,734,074 of record NC_092745.1, on the reverse strand, counting down.
AGGTTATAGTCCAACAGGTTCAATTGGAAGCACACTAGCTTTCGGAGCAATGCTCCTTCATCAGGTGATAACCTGTGCTTCCAATTAAACCTGTTGGACTATAACCTAGTGTTGTGTGATTTTTAACTTTGTGCACCCCAGTCCAACACCGGCATCTCCAAATCATGACTTCTATAAGAAGTCTCCTATGCTCTTAAAAAAAGTCCGATCTTGTCCAACCTCTCCCTCTAACTCAGGCCATTGAGTCTAGGCAATATCCTTGTAAGTTTCTTCTGTACACTTTACAGTTTAGTAACATCCTTCCTATGACAAGGACTCACCAACATCCTGTATAACTGCATCATAACTTCCCAACTACTGTACTCAATGCCCTGACTGATGAAGGTCAATGTGCCAAATGCCGCCTTCACTGCCCTGTCTACCTGTGACTCCACTTTCAGAGCATCGTGCACCTGAACTCCAAGGTCCCTCTGTTCCACTACAGTCCTTCAGGCCCTACCATTCACCACAAAACTCCTGCCTTGACTTGACTTTCCAAAAATGTAAGACACTCACTTGTCTATATTAAACTCCATTTGCCATTTCTCGGCCCACTTCCACAGCTGATCAAGGTACTGCTGAGAATTTCTGAGAACTTTCCTTGCTGACCAAGATACCACCTATTTTTAATGTCATTTGCAAACTTACTAATCATGCCTTGTACATTCTCTTCCAAATCATTGATATGGATAGCAACTGGAATGGGCCCAGCACTCCACTCACCACAGACCTCCAGACCAACAAATTCTGAATAGTGGCATTGGATTATCTGCATTGTGCAGTTCTATTCGTCACCAGATGACTAATGCAAAACACTGCAGATGCTGGAAATACAAAATAAAGACAAAAAAACTCAAGAAACTCGGCAATTCTGATAGCATATTTGGAGAGAGAAACAGAAGTAACGTTTGGAATCCAATTTTGACAGTTTTTTTAGAAAACTAATATAACTTGTTTCTGACCTTTCAGAAGGAACAACATGAGACAAATTAATTTGGTAGGAGGGAGATAAAGGGCTGAGAGATTGTTCAAATAGACTGAGGAATGGGGTAATGGGTGTGTTGGTGCTTCCCATACTGTTGCTCAGTTGAATAATATTTTCTGATCAACTTGTTCAGAGATGTTATTACACACCTCTGGAGCAGGTGGGCCTTGAACCTGGGTCTGTTGATCCAGTGGTAGGTGACACTACCACAAGAGAACCCAAAATAACTGGTGATCTTTGCATTGTCACCATTATTGATACCAACTTTCAATTCCCTGAATGATACTTGATGAATGTCAGGTCTGCGTGCACAGAACAAGTTAAGGGGAAGTTCACAAGAGTGTTCATAAATCCTTGTTGCTATGAATACAGTGTTAAGTGGCGTGCTTGATGTGCTGTGAAATAGCAGGTCATCCCAAAACCTGCTGATTCCATATTGCAAAGGGAAAGTCCTGTGATGAGTGCAGAGAATTATACAAAGATAAAGGAATCCAATCCTAATCCAGCCTCTGTGTTAATGACTGGTTTCCATTTCTGTAAGTCATTGCATTTTCTTGTGTGTCTCATGTTGGTTTTACAAGTTAATATTGTTTTTATTTGTAGATTAAGACAACGGAATGGCTGTATTCTATGGGAACCCTGTGCTGGAGAGTTGTTGCATGTTCTGCGATGCAAGGTCCCTGGACTGTGACAGAGTCGCCTGGTAATTGGTGAGTTGGGTTTGGTGTGAGAAAGGGTGATGGATATATATGGGATGAAAAGAAGCAATTCCTTATTCAGTTCAGTAATTCACCCTAAAACTAAAACTCCATTGATACTTCAGTGTGGTAAATAGTGGCATGGAGACCAATTGTAGCAGCAACTACCACCCTAGCATATTTCACAGGAGGGTCAGCACTGCCCTGGGGTCAACCATCTCCTGTGTAGACCTGTGTTGGCCTGGGACTATGCTGGTCCTCTGGCCTCTTAACTGTCTTGATTCGTGCATTGCTGGGAAATGTGTTCAACAACCTGGTTGTTATCTGAGATTGAATTTGGGGCTCATTGACCTTTAAGCAATGATTGTTACAACATTGTGGTGAATTTGAATGGAAATGAGGGTTGAAGATGTAGCAGGCAAGAGACATTGGGCAATTTTACTGACTGTGATGTTGCAAAGTGGTGTTAGTGAGATTAATGAAAGATGTATAAAATGGATCAAAATTGGGGAGTTTGCAACTAGAGGAGGACATATGAGATACTAAGGTTATAATATGGGTGGAGGAACTTAAGGTGAAGAAGAACATGGAACAAAGAGGTAAAAACAGAAGTTGCTAAAAGGTGTAGAGTACCACTACTTTTCATCATTTATATAAAATGATTTGGATGTGAACATAAGAGGTATAAGTTAGTAGGTTTGCAGATGACACCAAAATTGGAGGTGTAGTGGACAGCGAAGGAGGTTACCTCAGATTACAATGGGATCTTGATCAGATGGGCCAATGGGCTGAGGAGTGACAGACGGAGTTTAATTTAGTTCAATGCGAGGTGCTTCATTTTGGGAAACCAAATCAGGGCAGGACTTATACACTTCATTGTAAGGTCCTAGGGAGTGTTGCTGAACAAAAAGCCTTGGAGTGCAGTTTCATAGCTTCTTAAATGTAGAATTGCAGGAAGATAGGTTAGTGAAGAGGGTGTTTGGTATGCTTTCCTTTATTGGTCAGAGTATTGAGTACAGGAGTTGGGAGATCATGTTGCAGCTGTACAGGACATTGGTTAGGCCACTGTTGGAATATTGCATGCAATTCTGATGTCCTTCCAATTGGAAAGATGTGAAACTTGACAGGGTTCAGAAAAGATTGGATATTGCCAGGGTTGGAGGATTTGAGCAATAAGGCGACATTTAATAGGCTGGGGCTGTTTTCCCTAGAGCATCAGAGGCTAAGGGATGACATCATAGTGTTTATAAAATTATGAGAGGCATGGATGGGATACATAGACAAAGTCTTTTCCCTGGGGTCGGGGTGGGTGGGGGTGAGGAGGAGGAGGGGGGAGTCCAGAACTAGAGGGTATAGGTTTAGGGTGAGAGGGGAAAGATATAAAAGAGACCTATGGGGCCACTTTTTCACACAGAGGGTGGTGCGTGTATGTAAGTGGTGCCAGAGGAAGTGGTGGAGGATAGTACAATTGTAACACTTAAAAGGCATTTGGATGGGTAAATGAATAGAAAGGATTTGGAGGGATATCGGCCAGGTGCTGGCAAGTGGGACTAGATTGGGTTCGGATATCTGGTCGCCATGTACCGAAGGGTCTGTTTCCGTGCTGTGCATCTCTATGACCGAGTGCCAAATTGGAGAGAGGAAAGGAGGGTGGATCAAGTTAAGGCTTGGGAGAGTGAATACTAAATAAAGGTGTATGTGAAGTAGAAAGAGGACAGTGGAGTAAGTGCTGGCTGCAAAGATGGCAGAGGAATCTAGGACGTGGCCAAAGCAGAACTGTGGTCAGTATCGTACTGAGGTGGCTTGGGTCGGGTGGATTGTGAAAAATATAGATCCAGCTGAACAAGGGCAGAGTGTCAGTATCTGCAGAAAGGTTATGAATTGTGAGGTTCTTGTTCACAGGTGACTGGATATTGCGGAATGGCAGTGACCAGGGAGTTAGTAATTGAATGCCAGGTAGAGCCCAAGGGAATGCAGTAGATGTGGTGAGGAAATGACTGACATCTGGAAAAATTTTCATCCTGATGGCCCTTACCTGCCACATAAGCTCCTTCAGTAAAACTTTCCCAAGCATTCACCCTGATTACAAGAGGACAGAGATCAATCCTAAATGAGTGTCTTTTCTATCCACAAATACTTGACTGGTCTTGCTCACAGTCTGAATTCCCTGCATCTTGGCCTCTGATCCTTCAGAGGAGGGATCCCCAGTCTCTCCCTCTACACTCAGGAAATCTGTGACTCTGCACATAACAGCCCAACAATCCTATGAACCACAATATGGTGAGATTCAAATGGCTAGCTATCCCTTAGTGCAGTTTGTTTGCTTCCTGCGAGTCAATCGACTTTGACAGTATTCCTGTTTGCTAAGACTGTGCTTGTTTCACCCTGCAGGACCGTGTGAGCTGTACCACGAGCCATGGAGAAGGAGGGCAGCATCCAACTGGAGGTGCCCGATTTCAGCAGCTCGGTGCTGGCCCAGCTCAACCAACTGCGGATGCAGGGGCGGCTCTGTGACATTGTGGTCGACGTCCAGGGGAAGTCCTTCCGTGCCCACAAAGCAGTGCTGGCTGCCAGTTCGCCCTACTTCCGTGACCATATGTCACTGGGTGAGATGAGCGCTGTTTCCATCTCTGTCATCAAGAGCCCCGCGGTGTTTGAGCGCCTCCTGGCCTTCTGCTATACGGGCAAGCTGTGCCTGCAGGTGGCCGATATCATCAGCTACCTGACAGCTGCCAGCTTCCTCCAGATGCAGTACATCATCGACAAGTGCACGCAGATCCTCGATGGCATTCACTTCCGAATTGATGTCTCTGAAGTGGAGGCGGAGTTGAACCAGGACGGTCCCAAGCGCCCGGCCCAAACCCGCAGCATCGCTACCCCAAGCAGCCGCCGTGGCCGGGCAACCTCGGGTTTTAGCCGCAGAAGCCCACTGCAGGACGAGTTGGGGAGCAGCGGGGCTGATGAGAGGCTGGTTAGAATTGACCGGGTGGGCCAGTGGTATGTGGAGACAGGGGTCAGTGGCGACCACAGCCCAGAGGCTATTCGGCAAATTGGCGGGATGCGGATCAAGACAGAGACGCCAGATGAGTGGATCATGTCGGAGAACCAGCCATCCGGGGAGGATGGCAGCAGCGCAGAGGAGGTAACAGCTATGGTGATTGACAGTGCTGGGCACAGCACCCTGGTCCAGGAGGCCTTTCCCACCGCTGCCTCAAGTGGCAAGATCTCAAGACCTTCCAGCAGCTTCAGTGAGATGGACAGGTACTGAGAGAGGGGCAGGGTTCCTCGGTCAGCATAATTCTTTTACTGGGATGCTGGGCTTGTGATGTTTGTAAATGATAATTCTTGACATTGTATGCTGCATTCTGGACCTTGGGCTTTCCCAAATATTTTCTCGTCATTTAAATATTTTGAACATAGGAACGGGAAGTGGTCATTCAGCCCCTCAGATTGTTCTGCATTCCAGTTTAGAGTGTGGCTGATCTGTAACTTAATTCAACCTCAGTGATCTTGGTTTTTGGCAATTTTAAAAAGCGATACCTCTTAAGAAATCAAATTAACCCAAAAACCAGACCTTAAAGGGGTTCTGTAACAAAATGAATTGTGAAGGAAGCTTAAGTTTAGGTTGATATTTTTGAGGACAGAATGTGGGAAGATGATGCGCTCCTGCAATTGCAGAGGTCCTTCAGCATCACCCAGTGTGATGTTGTCTGTGTCCTGAGCAGGGACATAACTGTAGAAGAGGGGCAGTTATCTGTCTTGGTTTTATAGCACAAAGTGCTTTTAATCAAAACCTTATCAGTATCCATGTTTAAATTTTCACTTGACCACATCCTCAAATGTTATTTGGTGAGGAGGATTTCCTTTGAGTGGAAAATTGCTTCCTGACATATTCTGAACACTTGGCTTAAATTTTAAGGTGTTACCTCTTTATTTCCATCAGAAGTTTCTCTCGCTTTCACCTGTCCTTTAAATCATTCTAAAGAGCTCAATTCAATGACTACACTCTCTCCTAAACTCAATGGACCACAAACCTAATGTATTCAACTACTGTGTTTGTTGTTCTTCATGCCTCCACCTTTGAATCAACAGCAATGGCAGTGGCTGTACTGGGAAAGTGATTTCCCAAACCCTTTTCTCCTTTCAAACGAAACAAACTGACTTAATTCCATCACAATGATCAGGCTTGTGTCACTATTGAATATCCATTGTTTGATTGTAAATCCTCTCCTTCCCAACATATACTTGTAGCCTACGTTGGTCTTGACAATGCCTTGACTTGATGTTGAATTCACAGCCTCATACTCAAATTCCTTCAGGGCCTCCTCCATCCTGAACTGTAACCCCTGCCAACCCTCCAAGTTATCTGAGCACTCCAGTTTTGGCTTCTCAAGCCAGATTTTAAGCACTCTACCATCGTCTTAGAACCCGGCTCACTAATTTAAATTTTAAATCCCTGGTTTTTTAGATCATCTTTTATTTCTGTGATGAATTTTGTTAGGTCATGCTTTTTATCAATTTACTGTATTAAATGTACTATATCATTTGGTAGTATGAGACAGGACTGTTTTTGTCTGATATTCAATGTATCAATGAGCACAATGTATCAAAGGTTTGCATGGAATTTGTGTGATCTGTACAGGTGCTCATGTACAGATTAGTGTGTGGACGCATGGGTTTATTGAATGTGAATAAGTTAAAGGCCATCAGTTCCAGAACAAACAGAAAAATCATGCTGCTTGAATCCTTACAGAATGGTTAGAATTGGACTTGTGTAACAATGAGCTATTTGTTCGTTAAGACCAGCATTTCAAGGGTATGAATTGACTTGGCTATATGGTTTTACTCAGGACACACTTCAGCTTGTAAATTCCAGGCCAATTAGCTTATCCTGTTGTAAGTAATATATTGTTTCCTCCAATCCTTTTGTAAAAGTCCAAGTCTATTGATTCATAGAATCAGAACTGGACATTTCAATCTATTGAGCTGGTTCTGCCATCCAGTTAGATTGTGGCTGGTCTAAACATATCTCAGTTTTCTTTTGGTGACTTTGAAAAGTCATCGCCTGTTTCCCTGTCTTTCTGAACACTTAAAACCAAGGCCATCTGCCCTGTTGTTCACAAAATCCTTTAATACTGTTTGGAAGAAGAGCAGGCAAGTTCTCCCTAGTGTCTGGCCAAAGTTAATCTCTGAACTACTGCCACCATTAAAAACAAACCATCTGGTTATCGGCTTACTGTCTGTATGATCTTACTGTGCATAGACAGACTGCTCGTATTTAACTCTAGCTTAATATTTAATTAATCACGGAGGGCTTTGAGGTTGTGAAAAGCATTTTATTTTATTTTTTTCTTTTGTAGTCATTGACAACCTCTTAGATTCCCTGCAGTCATCCACGTCCAATCACCAGAGGCCCTTGAAAAACATACTTATTGTTGAATTTGTTGCCCTCGCCCTGTCAAACATTCCCTTATTGAACCAGTGGGTTTCTTCCGTCTCCTGAACTGTTAATGGCTGCACCACTGCCACATATTGGGATACAGAAACGAGCACATAGGTGCAGCAGGGAATCAGGAAGGCTAATGGAATATTGTCTCTTATTTCAGGGGGGGGGGGGGGGGGGGTTGGGCAGATAAGAGTAGGGAAGTCTCACTGTGACTATACAAAATGCTGGTGAGACCTCATCTGGAGGACAGTCAGCAGGTTTTAAAGGAAAGATTGGAGCAGTTCTGATGAGATTGACTGGAATAATCTGGAGGGACAAAGGCTAAAAGTTTGGGACTCCATTCTTTTAAACCCCAATAAATAATGGGTGATCTCATGAAATATATAGGAATCTTAAGGAGCTTGATTGGGTAAATGCTGAGATGTTTCCCCTCAGGGGAGAGTCTATGACCAAGGGCAGTCTCAGAATAAATGGGTACTAATTTAAGACTGAGACAAGGAGGAATTTTTTCTCTGAGCGTTGAGTCTTTGGAACTCCTTGCCATGGAGAACTGTGCAGGCACAGTCCTTGTGTATGTTTAAGGCTGAGATAGATGCATTCTTAATCAGTAGGGGAATTGAGGGTTATGGGAAAAAGCAGAAAAGGACATAAGGAATGTTGGATCAGCGTTTTGAATGGTGGAGCAGGCTCAAGAGACCAAATGGCCGACACTTGTTCCTGTTTCTTCTGGCCTTCTAGTCTAATCCTGTATGTAAAAGAAAGAACTTCTCTCACTAACATTGGTCATCTTAATAACCACTTCTAATGACTTCATCAGTTCACCCTGAGTCTGGTTTCCAAAAGCTGAGGTCTTTGTTGCACTGTCTTCCTTCATGGTGAGTCTGATACCAGGCTCAGTTTAGATCACTCTATTCGACTAAATATTATACCTGACTTTAACTGAGCTCTTCCTTAGGGTCAGACATTAAAGTGACAGATGTGATTGTGATGCAACAAGTTAGAGGGACATGGGCCAAATGCTGGAAAATGGGACTAGATTAATTGAGGATAACTTGTCGCATATCTTCATTTTTGCGACGAGAGTGGAAATCAGGGGGCTGTCAGGAAGGTAAATTCTTCATTTAAAAACTTAGCAGAGTGCAGAGGCTTCCGGGACTACTTTTGTCCCCCTATGAGTACATACGTTGGGTGTTTGCTAAACCCAAGACTCCCCACCACCTCTAACATTACACCACTAGGAGGGAAATGAAGTCAGCTTTTTTTTCTCTTTCGTTCCTTAATAAGGGAAGTTAGCAGGGTTGGCAATGCAGGCCGAGCAATGTTTTCCCCAGTGGGAGGTTGAGGTGAGGGACACCATTAGTGATCCAGATGGTGCAGCTGCAGGAAGTGCACTCAACTCCGTTTCCTTGAAGACAATGTGAGGGTATAGGAGCTGGAACTGGATGATCTCAGGATCATTTGTGGGGCAGAGACGGTTATAGATACAAGCTGCAGGAGGTGGTTACTCCTAGAAGTGAAGATAGTTGGGTGACTGTAAGAAGGGGTAAGAAACAGTCAGTGCAAGGATCCCCTGTAGCCAGTCTCCTGTATAACATGTATACCATTTTGGATATGTGTTGGGAGGTACTTAACGGGGTGAGCCATGGGGTAGAGGTTTCTGGCACAGTGTCTGTCCTTGTTGCTCCAAAGGGAAGTGGGAAAATGAGCAGAACATTAGTCATTGGGGACTCCATAGTGAAGGGGACAGATAGGAAATTTTGTGGGAATGAGAGAAAGAGACTCTCACTTGGTGTGTTGCATCCCAGGAGCCAGGGTTCACGATTCTTCTGATCATGTTTTCAGGATCCTTGAGAGGGAGCAGCCCCAAGTCGTGGTCCATATAGATAACAACGGCATAGGTAGGCAAACTGATGGGGATGTCAGGCAGAAATTCAGGGAGCTAGGGTGGAAGCTTAGAACAAGCAGAGTTGTCATCTCTGGTTTGTTACCCATGCCACATGCTTGGAAGAGGGAGAGAGAGCAGTTGAACACATGGCTACAGGGATAGTGCAGTCGGAAGAGATTCAGATACCTGGATAACTGGGGCTCATTCTGGGGTATGTGGGACTTTTTTAGATTACATTACAGTGTGGAAACAGGCCCTTCGGCCCAACAAGTCCACACCGACCCGCCGAAGCGCAACCTACCCATACCCCTACATTTACCCCTTACCTAACACTACGGGCAATTTAGCATGGCCAATTCACCTGACCTTTGGACTTCTTTGGACTGTGGGAGGAAACCGGAGCACCCGGAGGAAACCCATGCAGACACTGGGAGAATGTGCAAACTCAACACAGTCAGTCGCCTGAGGCGGGAATTGAACCCGGGTCTCTTGCGCTGAGGCAACAGTGCTAACCACTGTGCCACCGTGCCGCCCAAATAGACTTATACACCGTGCCGCCCAAACTTATACAATTAGGATAGTCTACACCTGAACCAGATGAGTACAAATATCCTGGGTGGGGTTGGGGAGTGGGGGGTTTGGGGTTGGGCATGGATTTTGTGAATGCTCTTCGGGAGGGTTTAAACTAATTCAGTGGAGGGGGATGGCTGGGAAACTGAACTGTACAGGAGCTATAGCTCCAGTGTACAGGAGGTTGAGAATAGTGAAGTCCTGAATATGATTTCAAGGTTGCAAGGGTGTACTGGCAGGTAGGAAGGTGTTTTGAAGTGTGCCTATTTCAACGCCAGAAGCATCTGGAATAAGGTTGGCGTACTTGCAGCATGTATTGGTATCTGAGACTTCAATGTTGTGGCCATTTTGGGGACATGGATAGAAAAGGGGCAGAAATGGTTGTTCCAGGTTCTGGGGTTTAGATGTTTCCATAAGATCAGGGAAGGTGGTAAAAGAGGGGGGTGGTGTGACACCGTTAGTCAAGGACAGTATTATGGTGACAGAAAGGACATTTGAATACTTGCCAGCTGAGGTTAGAAACAGGAAAGGGGAGGTTACCATGTTGGGAGTTTTCTATAGGCATCCGAATAGTTCCGGAGATGTAGAGGAAAGGATTACAAAGATGATTCTGGATAAGTGTGAAAGTAACTGGGGAGTTGTAATGGGTACTTTAACTTTCCAAATATTGTCTGGAAACACTATAGTTCAAGCAGTTTAGATGGGTCAGTTTTTGTCCAATTTGTGCAGGATGGTTACCTGACACAGTATGTAGACAAGTGCAACAAGGGGTGAGGCAACATTGGATTTGGTACTGGGTAGTAAACCTGGCCAGGTGTTAGATTTGGAGGTAGATGAGCACTTTGGTTTTAGTGACCACAATTTGGTTACATTTAATTTAGTGATGGAAAGGAATAGGCATATACCACAGGGCAAGAGTTATTGCTGGGAGAAAAACAAGTATGATGCGATTAGGCAAGATTTAGGATGCATAGGATGGGGAAGGAAACTGCAAGAGATGGGCACGTTTGAAATGTGGAGTTTGTTCAAGGAACAGCTACTAGTATGTACCTGTCAGGCAGGGAGGAAGTGATCAAATGGGGAAGCTGTGGTTTACTAAAGAAGTTGAATCTCTTGTCAAGACGAAGAAGGCTTGTGTAAAGGTGAGATGTGATGGCTCAGTTAGGGTGCTTGAGTGTTACAAGTTAGCCAGGAAGGGGCTAAAGAGAGAGCTGAGAAGAACCAGGAGGGGGAATGAAAAGTCTTTGGCAGGTAGGATCAAGAAAAACCCTAAAGCTGTCTCTAGGTATGTCAGGAATAAAAGAATGACTGGAGTAAGTGGGCGGCACGGTGGCACAGTGGTTAGCAGCGCCTGAGACCCGGGTTCAATTCCCGCCTCAGGCGACTGACTGTGTGGAGTTTGCACGTTCTCCCCGTGTCTGCGTGGGTTTCCTCCGGGTGCTCCGGTTTCCTCCCACAGTCCAAAGATGTGCAGGTCAGGTGAATTGGCCGTGCTAAATTGCCCGTAGTGTTAGGTAAGGGGTAAATGTAGGGGTATGGGTGGGTTGATGGTCGGTGTCGACTTGTTGGGCCGAAGGGCCTGTTTCCACACTGTATTGTATTGTAATGTAATGTAATCTAATCTAATCTAATCTAAGATTAGGGCCAGTCAAGGACAGTAGTGGGAAGTTGTGTGTGGAGTCTAAAGAGATAGGAGAGGTGTTAAATGAATATTTTTCATCAATATTCATACAGGAAAAGGACAATGTTGTCGAGGAGAATACTGAAATACAGGCTAGTAGACTAGACGGGATTGAGGTACGTAAGGAGGAGGTGTTAGGAATTTTGGAAACTGTGAAAATTGATAAGTTCCCTGGGCTGGATGAGATTTATCCTAGGATTCTCTGGGAAGCTAGGGAGGAGATTGCAGAGCCTTTGGCTTTGATCTTTAGGTCATCACTGTCTACAGGAATAGTGTCAGAAGACTGAGGATAGCAAATGTTGTCCCCTTGTTCAAGAAGGGGAGGAGAGACAGCCCTGGTAATTATAGACCAGTGAGTCTGTCTTCTGTTGTGGGCAAAGTTTTGGAAAGGCTTATAAGAGAGATGATTGATAATCATCTAGAAAGGAAAAATTTGATTAAAGATAGTCAACACAGTTTTGTGAAGAGTAGGTCGTGACTCTCAAAGTTGAGTTCTTTTGGAATATGACCAAACAGGTGGTTGAGGGTAAAGCCTTTGATGTAATGTATTTGGATTTCAATAAAGCGTTTGATAAGGTTCCTCACAGTAGACTATTGCAGAGAACACGGAGGCATAGGATTGAAGGTGATATAGTGGTTTGGATCGGAAAACTCCTTGCACCCTTAAATCCGTCATACGTACCTCACTCATTAACACAGTAATTGTCTTAATGAAGGGATGTTTGTCGTTTGATGTGTGCCCCCGAATGCAGTGTCCATTGCAATCCAGTACGTATTGGTTTTTCAAGTCCCTATTAAAGGGACATTAAAAAGAACCCTGAATAATAACCCGAACAGTCTGATATCCTTGGGACATATGTGTTGAGGAGCCTGGGTAATTCAGCCGGTGGGGGATCAGCCCCATAATATGGGGATCCATTTTTCATGGCTCTGTTCAGTTGTTCAAAAAATACGTTTTAATAAAAAATGTTGCTGAAAGAACCAGGAGGGGGAGATTATCTTTATGCAGTGGGTCAAAATGACCTGGAGTGCACTTCCTCGTGGAAGTAGATCAATAATAACTTTGAAAGAGCTGCAGGATGGGAAAAGTGAGGGCAGTGGTAGAGGACGAGAACTAGGACTAAGTGAATAGCTTCTCCATAGGGGTAGCACTGACAATATACCCAAATGACTGCCTTTTATGCTGTTGCTTATGTTCTTCTGTCTCCTTTGCTGCAGTGCAATGGAGCTGATGTGAATGTGATTGTAATCCACAGCTACAAATTAAAATAGGTCTACCACACTTATTATTCATGTAAGTTGAAGAATAGTAGGATCGACTGCTGCCAACTTTGAATCTTGAATTATCTGTAAATCTGAACGAACTTTGAGTGAAGAGAGAATCATGTAAAAGAGAGAGTCTCTCTCCAATCAACCCACTCATGATGTGGATAAAGCATAGCAGTTACAAGTTGCAACTGACTGGAGCACATGAAGTAAAACCCAGCCCCTTCCAACAATATTTGGGACAATTTTGTAAAACTGTACATCACAATTTGCTGTGAGAAATGGCACAGGTCATCACTATTACTGGTTAATTACTGCACCAAAAATTTTGTCTGATTCTTTTTTTCTTCACCTTACTGGCTGCAACAATGTTCCTCAATGAAAGAATATGCTTTCACTGGTGCGCTAACATGCATCTGTCTTTTGTCTCGATGTCTAGCCTTTGTACAGCACTTCCCAGTATTGGGTGACATTGACTAAGCTGTCCATTATTGATGTGTTTGCTAATCAGGTTTAGTCCATCTGGCAGTGTTGTTTGCACCGTGCCCGAGCGCCACAGAGCAAGGAGTGAGTCTCCAGCCAAAAATGAAGAACGGAAACAGCCCAACTCTCAGGTAACACCGTCCATGGTAGTGAAACAGTCCTGCCCGTCTCAGTCTAACCAACTGCATCCATCCCACCATCAAATGTTTTTATGTTGTTCCAGAATTTCTTTCCTCCCCAGTTCTTTTGATGGGATTTGCTCAAAATTGTAGGACAGTCCCACTGATGATGGATTGGAGGCGGACTGCAGTGCATTACAATATCCGATGAAAATGTGTTTTTTTTAATTTTACTAATGACATTGTGGTGTGGGTGTATTGATTTCTGGTTACAGCAGGTGCTGTATTTTAGGAACAACTCTGACAAAAGAGTTCAGCGAATTTACCCTCTATCACCCTGACGTTGAATAACATACGTGCTTAAATATAAGAATAATAGAGCTTTGCTAAATTGAGACAGTTTTACTCACGCTTTTCATCTTGCATTCATCAGGACAGATGCAAGAATACCAAATTGGAAGTCTCAAATGTGCTATTCTTGCGTCATATTCTAATGAGTGCAAGAACAAAAGTTTCAACAACAACAAAATCTGTACTATTGGGAGTTGATTAATAATGAAATTATTAACAAAATAGCAATGAATCTATCAGTCTACTGTACACCTGGAGAGCTTCGGGGACCATCGATTTAGTCACTTGTTCCTCCCGGATTATGAGGATTCTGGAATCCAATGTATTTTCTGAAAGAAACCTGTATTGAAGAAATCAACACAAACTGCTTCTACCAGGCAAAGCTGTTCCACTGGATAAATTCTCACACTGAAATAATGAGAATATTTAGAGACAGCCCAGGAAAATTCAGCAAAGTGGTGGGGAGGATATGGACTCATTTTGCAGGACAGTTTGGGTGATAAGCTGCAAGAGTGTACTGTACCTACATGTTATGGGAGCTGGTGGATCCTATTGTAGTTCATTATGGCCATATTTAAAAATTGGCTTGATAGTGGGATGCAGACAATAATAGTGGAAGGATGTTGTGGCTGGACTGGAAGCCTGTGACTATTGGAGTGCCTCAGGGTTTGGTGCTGGATGTGATGCAGATAACCGTTTGTAATCTTTGTCGATGATTTGTTTGAGAATATACAAGGCACAATTAGTAAGTTTGCTGATGATACCTAAAATAGGTGGACAGGTGAGGAAGGTTGTCAGAAATTGCAGCAGGACGTTGATCAGTTGGGGAAGTGGGCCGAGAAGTGGCAAATGGTGTTTAACATAGATAAACGTGAGGTCTTGCATTTTTGGAAAGTCAAATCAAGGTAGGAGTTTGGTGGATGGTAGGCCCTTAAGGAGTGTAGTGGAACAAGGGGATCTGGAGTTCAGGTTCACACTTCTCTGAAAGTGGAGTCACAAGTAGACAAGGCAATGATGAAGGCTTTTGGCATGCTGGCCTTTGAGTATACAGGTTGAGAGATTATGTTTCAGTTATAAAGGACATTGCTGAGGCTGCACTTGGAGTATTGTGCTCATTTTTGGTCACCTTGTTAGAGGAAGCATGTTATTAAACTGGAAGCAGTGCAGGCGAAATTTATAAGGATGTTGCCTGGACTCCATGGTCTTGAGTTATAGGGAGAGGTTGTACAAGCTAGGACTTTTTTCTTTAAAGTTTAGGAGACTGAGGGGGATCTTTGGAAGAAATAGCAGGGCATCTCAAAATAAATTGTCCCATTGTACGGATGCCGCATGGTTTCATGAAGGGCAGGTCATGCTTAACTAATCTTTTGGAATTCTATAAAGACATTATGAGCAACGGGGACCCAGTAGGTGTGGTGTACCTAGATTTCCAAAAGGCCTTTGACAAGGTGCCGCACACGAGGCTGCTGCATTAGATAAGGGTGCATAGTGTTAGGGGTAGTGTATTTGCATGGATAGAGGATTGGTTGACTGACAGGAAACAGAGTGGAGATAAATGAGTGCTATTCTGGCTGGCAATCAGTGACCTGCAGTGTGCCTCAGGGATTTGGGACCACAATTATTTTCACTTCATATAGATGATTTGGAGTTGGGAACGATGTGTACGGTGTCAAAATTTGCAGATGACACTAAGATGAGTGGCAGAGCAAAGTGTGCAGAGGACTGAAACTTTGCAGAGGAACATAGTTACATTGAGTGAGTGGGCAAAGGTCTGGCTGATGGAATACAATGTTCGTAAAAGTGAAGCCATACATTTTGGTAGGAGTAACAGCAAAATAGATTATTACTTGAATGGTAAAAAGTTGCAGCATGCTAATTTGCAGAGGGACCTGTTTGTCCTTGTGCATGAATCTCAGAGGGTTGGTCTGCAGGTACAACAAGTAATTAGGAAGGCAAATGGAATTTTGTCCTTCATTACTAAAGGGGTTGAGTTTAAAAGCGGAGGTAATGTTACAGCTGTACAAGGTGCTGGTGAGGCCACACCTGGAGTACTATGTGCAGGTTTGGTCTCCTTAAGAATGGATGTGCTGGCACTGGAGGGGGTGCAGAGGAGGTTCACTAGGTTGATTCCGGAGTTGAGGGGGTTGGCTTATGAGACGCTGAGTAGATGGGGATTGAGAATGAAGAGAGGTCTTTATAGAACTATATAAAATTATTAAGAGAATTGATAAAATAGAAAGAGGTAGGATGTTTCCACTGGTAGGTGAGACTAGGGCAAGAGGGCACGGCCTCAAGATTAGAGGAAGCAGGTTTAGAACTGAACTGAGAAGGAACTTCTTCACTCAGGTTGTTAATCTGTGAAATTTCTTGCTCAGGGAAGTAGTTGACGTTACTTCAGTAATCTGTTTTAAAGCTAAGGTAGATACTTTTTTGAAAAATACAGGAATTAAGGGATATGGTGAAAACATGGGTAAGTGGAGCTAAGTCTACAAAAAGATTAGCCGTGCCCTTATTGAGTGGTGGAGCAGGCTCGAAGGGCCAGACGGCCCAATCCTGCTCCTAATGTTCTGATCTTAATAGAGGTGAATAAGATCATGAGAGGCATGGAGGGGTGAATGCACTCAGTCTTTTTCCAGGGTTGAAGAATCAAGGTCTTGAGAGCATCAGTTTAAGGTTAAAGGGAAAAGAATAAAAGGGAACCTGAGGGTAACGTTTTTACACAGAAGATGGTAAGCATATGGAATGAGCTGCCAGCGGAAGTGGTTGAGACGGGTACATTCCCAATTAAAAGGCATTTGGACAAATCCGTGGAGGAGAAAGGATTAGAAGGATATGGGCCAAGTGCTGGGAAATGGGGTTAGCATGGAGGGAAGCTTTGGTTGGCATGACCAGTTTGAGCCAAAGGGCCTGTCTCCGTGTTGGGGGACTCTATGACATCTGTAGCAAGTGTTGGTTGCTTGAGGAAGTCTGGCTTCAGTTGATGAACTGGGCTCTGAATTTTGAACACTGCCACACATCAGGTCGGGGGAGTAAGCTGGGCATTGCTTGTTTCAAGAGGCAGTCACACTCCCTCGATTAACTATCTCAAATTTGGTTAGTGGTCAGGGATAGGAGGGTGTGACTACAGGTGAGGCAGACGGAGCGATTCCGGAAGTAGTGATGAAGGAGCCTCAGCCCTTGTGCTTGTCTGACAGGTTTGAGATTCTTGCTCCCTGTGTGGATGAGTGGGGCTGTCGGGAGGTTGAGCAAACTGATCAGAAAGTGAACTATAGTTGTAATTGAGGATAGTATAGTCAGAGGAATAGATATCTTTCTCTGTGGCTAGGATCGAGTGTCACCAAAGCCTGGTCCCCAGTTAAGGATATCTTCTGGGCTGCAGTGGAGCTTGGAGTAGGAGGGAATAGATCCTGTTGTCGTAGTCCACATAGGTACCAGCGGTATCGGCAGAAAGAGGCTCTGCTGACAGAATATGAGCAGCTAGGGGATAAACTAAATGCAGAAACTAAAAGGTGGTAATCTCTAGAACACACAATAATACAACACAGTACAGGTCCTCTGGCCCACGATGTTATGCCAACCTATGAAACCAATCTAACCTACACTATTCTATTATCATCCATCTATTTATCCAATTATCATTTAAATGCTTTTCATGTTGGCATGTCCATTACTGTTGTAGGCAGGGCATTCCATGCCCTTACTACTGAGTAAAGAACCTACCTCAGACTTATGTCCTATATCTATCACTCCTTGGTTTCAAGCGATGTTCCCTCATGCTAGTCATCACCATCTAAGCAAAACTGCTCTCACTGTCAACCCTATCTAATCCTCTGATTATTTTGAATGCCTCTATTAAATCACCTCTTAGCCACCTTCTTTCTAATGAAAACAGCCTCAAGTCCTTCAGCCTTTCCTCATAAGATCTTCCATCCATACCAGGCAACATTCTGGTAAATCTCCCCGTACCCTTTCCAATGCTTCCACATCCTTTCGATAATGTGGTGACCAGAACTGTACGCAATATTCCAAGTGCGTCCGCACCAAAGTTTTGTACAGCTGCAATATGATCTCATGGCTTCAAAATTCAAGCCCTCTACGAATAAAAGTTAACACACCATACACCTCCTTAACAACCCTACCAACCTGGGTGGCAACTTTCATGGATATGTGCGCATGGACACAGATCTCTCTGCTCAACCACACTGCCAAGAATCTTGCCGTTAGCCCAGAATCACTTCACACTTTTCCACATTAAACTCCATTTGCCACGTCTCAGTCCAGCTCTGCAGCTTAACTGTGTCCCTCTGTAACCTGCAACATCCTTCCGCACTGTCCAAAACTCCATTGACTTTAGTGTCATCCGCAAATTTACTAACCCATCTTTCTATGCCCTCATCCAGGTCATTTAAGAAAATGACAAACAGCAGTGACCCCAAAACAGATCCTTGCAGTACACCACTAGTAACCAAACTCCAAGATGAACATTTCCCATCAACCACCACCCTCTGTTTTCTTACTGCTACCCAATTTCTTATCCAGCCCAGGGAACTTATCTAGTTTCACATTTTCCAGAATTGCTAACTCCCCCTCCTTATGTACCTCAATCCCGTCTAGTCTAATAGCCTGAATCTGAGTATTCTCCTCAACAACATTGTCTTTTTCCTGTGTGAATACGAAGGAAAAATATTCATTTAGCGCCTCCTATCTCTTCAGACTCCATGCACAACTCCCACTATGGCCCTTGACTGGCCCTAATCTTACTCTAGTCATTCTTTTATTCCTGACATACCTATAGACCGCTGTAGGGTTTTCCTTGATCCTACCTGCCAAAGACTTCTCCTGTCCCCTCCTCGCTCCTCTTGGCTCTCTTTAGCCCCTTCCTGGCTAACTTGTAACTCTCAAGTGTCCTAACTGAGCCATCACGTCTCATCTTTACATAAGCCGCCTTCTTCGTCTTGACAAGCGATTTAACTTCTTTAGTAAACCACAGCTCCCTCACTTGATCACTTCCTCCCTGCCTGACAGGTACATACTTATTAAGGACATGTAGTAACTGTTCCTTGAACAAGCTCCACATTTCAAATGTGCCCATCTCCTGCAGTTTCCTTCCCCATCCTATGCATCCTAAGTCTTGCTAATCGCATCATAATGGTTTTTCTCCCAGCAATAACTCTTGCCCTGTGGTATATACCTATTCCTTTCTACTGCTAAATTAAATGTAACCGAATTGTGGCCACTAAAACCAAAGTGCTCATCTACCTCCAAATCTAACACCTGGCCAGGTTCATTACCCAATACCAAATCCAATGTAGCCACACCTCTTGTTAGCCTACCTTCATACTGTGTCAGAAAACCTCCTACACACATTGAACAAAAACTGACCCATCTAAACTACTTGAACTATAGTATCCCCAGTCAATATTGAGGAAGTTTTAAAGTCCCCATTACAACTACCTTGTTATTTTCGCTCCTATCCAGAATCATCTTTGCAATCCTTTCTTCTACATCTCTGGAATTATTCGGATGCCTATAGAAAACTTCCAACAGTGTAACCTCTCCTTTCCTGTTTCTAATCTCAACCCATATGACCTCAGTAGAGGAGTCCTCAAACACCCTTTCTACAATCATAATACTGTCCTTGCCTAACAACACCACACCTCCCCCTCCTTTACCACCTTCCCTGATCTTACTGAAACATCTAAACTCCAGAACCTGCAACAAGCATTCCTGTCCATGTTTCCGAAATGGCCACAACATCGAAGTCCCAGGTACCAACCCATGCTGCTTGTTCACCCACCTTATTCCGGAGGTTCGTGACGTTGAAGTACAACAAAGAACATTACAGCACAGGAACAAGCCCTTCGGCCCTCCAAGCCTTTGCCAATCCAGATCCTCTATCTAAACCTGTCACCTCCTTTCTAGGATCTGTATCCCTTTGCTCCCTGCCCATTCATGTATCTGTCTAGATGCATCTTAAATGATGCTATCATTCTTGCCTCTGCCATCTCTGCTGGCAACACATTCCAGGCCTCCGCCACCCTCTGTGTGAAGAACTTTCCCCACATATCTCCCCTAAACTTTACCCCCCTAACTTTGAACTCGTGACCCCTAGTAATTGAGTTCCGCACTCTGGGGAAATAGCTTCTTGCTATCCACCCTGTCTACACCCCTCATGATTTTGTAGACCTCAATCAGGTCCCTCCTCAACCTCCATCTTTCTAATGAAAATAATCCTAATTTATTCAACCTCTGTTCATAGCTAGCGCCCTCCATACCAGGCAACATCTTGGTGAACCTTCTCTGCAACTTCTCAAAAGCATCCACATCCTTTTGGTAATGTGGCGACCAGAACTATACGCTGTATTCCAAATGTGGCTGAACCAAAGTCATATACAACTGTAACGTGAGCTGCCAACTCTTGTACTCAGTATCCTGTCCGATGAAGGAAATCATGTTGTATGTTGCATTGACCACTCTACTGACCTGCATTGCCACCTTCAGGGAACAACTGACCTGAACACGCAGGTGTCTCTATGTCAATTTGTCCCAGGACTTTTCCATTTACTGTATAGTTTGCTCTTGAATTGGATCTTCCAAAATGCATCACCTTGCATTTGCCTGCATTGAACTCCATCTGCCACTTCTCTGCCCATCTCTCCAATCTATCTATATTCTGCTGGAAGCAGAATAAAAAAAAAGTAGACACACTTCAAACCACCTTCCTGCCTGCTGGTACATTCCTGTGACCTTGAAACTTTATTCATGACCTCACTACTCTCAACCTCCTGTACACTGGTGATACAATTCAGGTTCTCATCCCCCTGTTGAATTAGTTTAAACCCTCCTGAAGAGCAGGTCCCACCTACCCCAGAATGAGCCCCAATTCTCCAGATATCTGAATCCCTCCCTCCCTCCCTCCCTGCACCATTCCTGTAGCCACATATTCAACTGCGCTCGCGCTCTCTCTCTCTCTCTCTCTCTCTCTCTCTCTCTTCCTATTTCTATTCCTTCCCTCGCTTCCAAATGGCACAGGTTACAAACCAGAGATAACTCTGTTTGTTCTAGATCTAAGCTTCCACCCTAGCTCCTTGACTTTCTGCCTCACATCCTCATCTCTTTTCCTAACTACGTCGTCGGTACCTACATGGACCATGGCTTGGGGCTGCTTCCACCACCTCAAGGATCCAGAAAACATGATCCAAGTCACCACTGATCCTGGCACTTGGGAGGCAACACACCAACCATGAGTCTCTCTCATTCCCACAGGACCTCCTATCTGTTTGCTACATTACTAGCTGAGCCATGAGCAAATTGGCATAGGGTCAAAAAGATTGAAGAGTTAAAGGTGTAGCTCAGAGGTTGGTGTGGGAGAAATAGGTTTGAATTCATGGACATTAACACCAGTACTGGGGGAAAGAGGGAGCTATTCCAATGCAACAGGTTCCATCTGAATCCTGCTGGTGAGGATTCAACAGAGTTTATTAAAGTTTATTAATAAACTCAGCAGAGTTTATTAAAGTTTCCAGAACAAATCATAGGACAGAGCGTATGGAACAAGTCTAGAATCTAATTTCAGGCACAGCAGATAAGGGGGCAACAATGAGAAAGGGGGCAATCAATGTAGGACTGAGGCTGTCTTAAATGTGTGCAGTATATCAAGCAAGGTGAATGAGCTTGTAGCGCAGATTTAAATTGGCAGATACGATGTTGTTGGTATTGTAGATGTGGCTGCAAGGGGATCAGGGCTGGGAATTAAATATCCAAGAATACACATCCTACTGAAAGGATAGGCAGATGCACAGAGGGTTGCCTAGTTAGTAAGAAATGAAATTAAATTGATAGCAAGAAATGATATAAATTTGGAAGATGTAAAATTTGTGTGGCTAGAGCTGAGGAACTGCGAAGGGGAAAAGACCCTGATCGGAGTTATGTACAGGCCTCCTTAAGGTAAAGACCCCTCAAGAGGGGCCTCTTGGTTGGAGATCGGTCAAAAGAATCAATGGAATGTGATCTGTACAAAAGCAAGGGTCATTAGTTTATTGAATTAAAGCACCTTGACGCAATTCTGTCCAGCAACACAGAAGTTAAAGCTTCTGTATTCCATGGTGAAGTTGCGCAATTGCATTCAAAAATTACACATTATTATGTTTTTTAAGAGACAGTACAGACTTAATTACAAGAAAAGACCAATCAAATGTGACATGATTGACAGCAGGCTATTCCAATGATATTCCCTGGGAAAGGGATCTTAATTACATAAATCGTCATGTCATGGTAGCAGTTCAAGGTTAGTTCAAATACCAAATCACTGTCTTATGATTCAAATTATGAAAACTCCATGGTTTTCTCTTATCTCTAAATGCAGCCAACTTAACAAAACATCAGTTCAAGTACACAGGGTCAAATCATCACTTGCAGCCATTTAGTTGTTATTTTAAATTGAAAATTCATTTTGTGGTTAATAAAAATCTACATATACTTGTTGCTTCTGACAACAGCCTAAATTCAAATTTTAGATCCTCACTCCTAGCAGTAGTCAGGATGTGAGGAAGAAACTAAATTGGGACATAGAAAAGGCAAATTAGAAAAGCAGTATTACAATAAACATGTGGGGCTTCAATGTGTAGATGGACTGGGAAAATCAGGTTGGATCTCAAGAAAAGGAATTCGAGGAATGTCTACAAAATGGGTTTTTTTGGAGCAGCTTGCGGTTGAGCCAACTAGGGAACAGATGCAGTTTTGGATTTGGTGATGCATAATGAGGTAGACTTGATTATGGAGTTGAAGGTGAAGGAACTGGTAGTGGGTAGTGACCATAATATGATCAAATTCACCCATGCAGCTTGTGAGAGAGAACCTGGAATCAGACATAATGGTACTATAATTGAGTAAAGGTAACTATAAAGACATGAGCGAGGAGCTGGCCAGAGTTGTTTGGAAGGGATGTGAAGATAGTGGAGCAGCAAAGGCAGGAGTTTCTGAGGGTAACTAGGGAGGTACAGCCAAAAATTCACCTCAAGGAAGAAGGAAGAAAGACAAGGGGAAGATGAGGTAACCATGCCTGACCAGGGAAGTCAGGGACAGAATAAAAGAAAAACACTTACAATGTAGTGAAGCTTATTGGGAAGCCTTTAAAAACCAGTACAGAATAACTAAAAAAGCAAGAAGAGGGGCAAAGATGAAATGAGGGTAAGCTAGCTAGTAATATAAAAGAAGACTGCAAGAGTTTTTAGATGTAAGCGAGAGGCACGAGTGCTTGTTTCACTAGAAAATGAAGCTGGAGAAATGATAATGGGGAACAAAGAAATGACAGAGGAACTGAATGGTACTGTGTATTAGTCTTCACAGCGGGAGACACCAGTACCATACCTGATCTTCAAGAATAGGGGCAGGGATGAGTGTTGTGACCATCATTTAAGGAGAAGATGCTGGGGACGTTGAAAGGTCTGAAGGTGGATAAATCACCCAGACTGGATATTCTAAATCCCAGAGTCCTGAAGGAGACAGTTGAAAAGTTATAAAAGTATTGGTGATCTTTCAAGAATCACTGGAGTCAGAAAGGGTCCCAGAGTCCTAGAAAATGGCTACCACAACACTCCTATTCCAGAAGGGAGGGTGGCAGAAGACAGAAAACTATAGGCCAATTTGCTTGACCTTGGTCGTTGGTAAGGTTTCAGAGTCTTATGTGAGGGATGAGATTGCAGAATACTTCGAAGTGTATGTTAAAACAGGGCTGAGTCAGCTCAGCTTCATGAAGGGGAGGTCATGCCTAACAAATGTTAGAATTCTTTGAGGAGGTAATGAGCAAGTTTTACCAAGAGTCAGTGGATGCAATCTATTTGATTTTCCCGAAAGCCTTTGACAAGGTGCCACACAGAAGGCTGCTAAATAAGATAAAAGCCCATTATGTTAGGGGTAAGGTACTGACATGGTTAGAGAATTGGAATCATGGCAGAAGGCTGGGTGTGGGGATGAAGGGGTCTTTTTTAGGATGGCAGCCGGTGACTAGTGGATCAGTGTTGGGACCACAACTTTTCACAACTCGCAGGATGATGACATCACTGGCTAGGCCAGCAATTATTGCACACAGGACAGTAAAGGGTCAACCACATCCCTGTTCATATTAATGATCTGGATGAAAGAACGAAGGGCATAGTTGCTACGTTTGCAGATGATACAAAGGTCAAGAGGCAGGAAGACTGCAGAAGGATGTGAACAGGCTGAGAGTGGGCTAAGAAGTGGCTGATGGACTATAATGTTGGAATGTGTGAGGTTATGCACTTTGGTTGGAAGATTAGAGGTGTAGACCATCTTCTATTTAGGGCAAGTTTTCGAAGTCTGAAGCATGAAGAAACTTGGGAGTTCTAGTTCAGGATTCTCTTAAGATTATCATGCAGATTCAATTGGCAGTTAACAAAGCAGTATTGATGTTCATTTCACGAGGGCCAGAGTACAGAAGCAAAGATGTATTCCTGATGCTGTATAATGCTCAGACTGCATTTGGAATATTGTGTGCAGTTTTGAGCTCAGTAACTAAGAAAGAATATGCTGGCTTTAGAAGGGTCCGGAAGAGGTTTACAAGAATAGAGTGTCATCGGAATGATTTTCTCCATTGGTGCTCTTTACATTAGTAAAGAAGAAAAAGCACCCTGAGGAACTCATTGGCTGTAAACCGCTTTGGGATGCTTTGAGGTTGTGAACTGTGAACTTTCTTTTCTTCTAAAGAGAAGCTGAAGGGTGCAAATACAAGTCGTCATTCTGACACCTGCAAATTCAGGACATACTGATTGAACTCATGCCTTGCACTTGCCATTCTGTTATCTCAGCCTCTGCTTTAATGTTGTGTTCACGTACAGGCAGATGAGACTCCCCTGTTTGGTGTCAGTGGCTATGAAGAGTACCTCCGGGACCAAGAAGTGGCTGAGCGCTGGTACCGTTACAACCCTCGCCTGACATGTCTGTACTGCGGCAAGTCTTTTAACCAGAAGGGAAGCCTGGATCGCCATATGCGGTTGCACATGGGCATAACACCCTTTGTGTGCCGAATCTGCGGGAAAAAGTACACCCGCAAGGACCAGCTGGAATATCACATCCGCAAGCACACCGGGAACAAGCCCTTCCACTGCCACGTCTGCGGCAAGAGCTTTCCCTTCCAGGCTATTTTAAATCAGCACTTCAAAAAGAACCACCCGGGCTGCACACTGCTGGAGGGGCTACACAGTATTTCACCAGAGACCACCTCCAAGGGACAGAATGGGGAAGAATCCCCGCCTCAAGATGAGGCGAAAGCCATTGGCGAACTGATTCATACTTCCGTCTCAACTACTGGGCCAGACTGAATGTGCACTGGGGACAGATATTTGTCTGTAGCGCCTCGGTAGAGGGGGGGGGTGGGGGTCGGGGGTGCTGCTTTTAATTTAGTGTGAACTGTTTCGTTTGGATTTAGAACTGATTATACAAAGCGGTGTTTTCTTTTGCAGGAAAGGAACATTTGTTGCATTGCTCCAAGTTGCACGCAACCATTGCTTGTTTAACCTCATGACTTTCCCCCGCCTGATGAAGATAGCAGCAGAAAGTGATTGGACTGTTGCTGCATTGTGAGGGGGGAGAATGGGGAAGAAAGGTGTGTCATTCTCAGGTTCTTTGAAGACCAGGTAGCTAATGTTGAACAATTAGATCCAACAGAGAGCATTTTGACTGTTTGAATCTTCAAGGGTCCCACCAAGCACCTCACTGTGTGTTACACTCTGGGCCTATTTCTCCACCTATCCTGAAACAGCCCAGGAAACCTGTCTGCAAGATTCAGTGTTACTTCCCCAAAACTGTTTAAGGAACTTATTTGTAGGTGTCAACGTTCAGAAGGAACAGAAACAAAACTGGTGTACCTTCTCTTGGGAAGGTGCGAGTGTTGAAGGGGATGGGAAATGGGTTGAGGAAAAGGGACTACAGTGGAACTACTTGGGCAGATTCCTCGATGATGGAGTACCAATGCTGTGAATGGAAAACCCTGTGGTTCTGTACATTTCTGTAAACGAATGACAAAAGGTGTTTTTACTATAGGTAGCTAATATGTAAGAGAAATATGGATACTCCAAAGGAATGTGTGTGGCCAGGTTTGACAGTAGATTTATAGTTGAGTGGATTTGTGTGTCGTGCTTGAGTTGTATGTGTGTTTTTCAAACTGGGATATCCCATTATAATGACTGATGAGCGGTTTTTCTAATATACCTCTTATAGACCATCCAATGAAGCATTTGTGCATGGATTTGTGAAGCCTTTTATAAAAAAATTATAAATGGATTGGGAAATGTACAGAACACAGAATATTCCATTATTTATAGCATTCTTGGAATAAACTAATTATGTCACTGACTCCTTGATTTTGCTGCAGAAATACTTCTGCAAAGTGGGATTGTTCAGGGAAATTGGGGGTGGGGCGGGGGGGAGAGACAGAGTTTGGGATGATTTCGCTGACTCCCTGATTAGGTGTTTTCCACTGTAGCACATTGACAGACAAGACAGCTTCTTCCTTGCTCTCACTCTGCTCTATCCAAACTTGTTTCCCTTTCATCTAACATTTACGGACCCACAAATGCGTTGAAATTAATGCATTAACACAAAACTGGAGGTAAGGGACATGTGGATGATCATTGGCATTGTTGGAGAAAAATAATTTCTTCTGAAGAATTCAGATAAAGCCCAATAAAATTAGAGGGGCTGTTCAGGAGTGATTTCACACTTAAAGGTACTGGAATTCTGCAACTAACTTTCATAAATAGCTGTTGAGGTTGGGAGTCAATTGAAAATTTCAAAACTGAAGTTGTGGATTTTTTTTCCCCTTGGGTAAAGTCACTCAGCAGGACAGAACCAGGGTGTATAGATAGTTATGGTGACAAATCAGCTGTGATCTGATTGAATGGCAGCATTGCCTCCAGGATATCCTCTTGTTATAACTGTACCCTCTTGTTTCAGAGGCTACTGACAATCTGAATCTTTAGTGAGGGAGATTATCACATCAAAGCAAGGCTTGAAGAGCTTCATAAGTCAGCTGTGCCAGTCACATGATTTTAATGATTGAACCAGTAACTTGGCTTTTTATACACTGTAACCTATCCAGTCTGGAAATCTGTTGTTCAGAGACTCCAATTGTGTGGAATGTTTGAGTAGTCAGAGCATTCTCTCTTGATTTGGTTACATTGTGATCTAGTACTCTGCAGGAACATGGAAGAAACAGCACAGTATTTTGATTAAATAAAACAAATTTTATAATTAATTTTTTTATCACTCTTTCAGATAAATGCTCAAATGCTTTGTCTTTTCTGGTTCACTCGCTTCTAGTGTTAAGCATTTTAACACCTTTCTACAGTCCAGAAAATTCTGAAATCCACAAATGACTTGATCCTATTTGTTCTAGACTGCAGAGGTTACAGTGTATTGATTCCAGTCAGGACAAACACAGGAACAAGATGAATCATTCATTGAGATGATTACAGTAATTAGGCAGCATCAAGGTAGGAAGGAATTTCATATTGAGAGAAATCCTCAGAACAGATAGATTAGTTAGTTTACAGGAAAAGGGGTAGTAGCCAGTGGAATATTGCGATCCGTAGAGTTTATTACATGGGTTAGAAGGTATTTTGTTGTCTTTTAACATTGCAGAGTGAGAAGGTATACAAAGATGTTCCATCAAACTAATTCTCATAAGCAGATGCTTACAATTACATTTACCCGTCTGTTTCACTATTGATGTAGTTTCTACCTCATCACTAACCCTGGCAGTGAATTCCAAACCCTGGCAGTGAATTCAAAAAAAAACTTTATCATGTCTTTTATCTCACTTAATCTTATATTGATGCCCCTTGCTCTTGACTCCTCAACACTATAAATTATGTTCCCTTCTAAATTTTAAATATTCTGTATTTACCATGGTTTTAACAAGAAAAATTTAATTTTACAAGTTTTTGTATTTCCTTTCACTAGTCAAGTCCGTTCAGGAGTCTGCACTGCATCCTCTCCAAAGCTGTAATATCTTTTACATTGTATAGGTCAATCTGCAGACGTTACTTTGTCTGAAATTTTGATGCTTTATCCCTTAACTTCTTTTTATATACCTCAAGATAAAACAGAATAGAATTCCATTTTTTTTAAAAACCTTTATCCAATTTCAGTGTTGCACTGAACGTTTTACAATGTTTAAAAGACTGTACTATCCAGAGCTCCAAGTCTACTCCCTATCAGAATAATTTCTGCTGCTAACTGTACCAAAATGCATCACCCCATATTTGCAGTTACTTGCATCTAACTCTTTTTCAGCCCATTCCCTCTGTCTGGTGGTTTCCTTTAGTCTTCTAAAGAATGAAGTATAACTCCTGTTTTGGTTTATCTGCGTATTTTAATACTATTTTTAAGGTTAATGTTAAAATCCTTGATACATGCAGAGTGCATGAGTAACCCAGAGGGGAAACCTGTTGGATACCATTATTCTGCTTTTTATTAAACTGTTTCCTCTGCTCTGACCAGTTTTTAAATCTAGTTTCCCATTCCCCAACTCCCCCCCCCCAATTTCATAATGATTTATCTGCTGTCAAGTTCTCAAGTGACATCTTTGTCAGAGGCTTTTCTCAAATGCATAGAAAAAGCCCCAGTTTATCTCATCTACCAACTTTGTTCACTCCTCAGAGCTCTGAGTTTTGTTAAGCCTGATTGCCCCTTTTGAAATCTATTCTGATTGCTTCAAACTTTTTTTTAAAATATATATTTAACCAGGTATGCAGCATTTTGTTATTTGAAGACTTGGCCTGTTGCAGATGTTAATTGGCCTGTAAGTCCCAGATTAGCACTGACTCATTCTCCAGAGCTCTGGAAAAAGCTGTCACTCACTTTAGTCCTGAAATATAACTCCTTTGGCCTCTGTGCTCTCCTTCTCACAGCCTCAGGACAAACCTGACATTTGTATTAGGTCTGGGTCTTCAGCTTAATTTATCTAAAATAATAGTCATCCATCCATCGTTAACTAAGTGTTCATCCCTTCTTCAGTAACACTCTTTTCGTGAGTAAAGATTAATATCCCTGGAATTTTAGTGATCATCTGTAAATTGTCAACCAAAGATAGGATTAGAATGTTATGTTGGACATCATGTGGAACAGTTGAGGGAGTTGTTTGAGGAAAGTGTGAAATACAAAGAGCCATGTTGGGCAGAAAGGAACTGGACAGATTGGACAGGCTTTATGTAAATATCAGTTTTCTAATATATATATCTATTCACCTGGCTTTCCTGTTTCCTGCTTTCTGTTCTTTAACCTATCAGGATTGACCCACTTTACATGATTAAAAGTTAATGATTTCTGCTAAACTAGGTTCCCCATTACTAGTAAAGCTGATAATGATAGAGAAAATTATTTGAAACTTAAGTTATGAAAACGTGTTCAGGCTGAGTTCTGATTGGTCCAGTAACCTACGACTACTCAAGGACATCAGCTGAAAACATATGAGCCGCTCGCAAGCCCCGGTGGACAGAGGCGAAACCTTAGGTAAAATAAACTGATGCAAGAAAACTGTTTGTGCTGTGTGTGCTTTCAGATGTCTGATGTACTAGACTGCCTTGTTGAGCATTGAATGGTGGCTCACCAGTGAGATGAGCACTCCTAGCAGAAGCTTACTCCAACCTGGGGAGTAAGCCCACGCCACCAATATAATCAGTTGCTGGGGACTGCACGAAATCATTTAGTGCCACACCTGCTGCATCATACAACAAAACCTTTGCTTTCCTGTCTGTGCTCAATAAACTTTGACTCGCATATTAAACTACAATCTTACCTAATCCAGCCTTGAATTAATACAATGATCCAGCCTCCATTGCTCCCTGGGGAGCAGATTTCCACAGATTACTTGGAGAAGATATTTCTCCTGCTCTCTGTCTTAATTTTTAAATTGTGGCTCTTGGTTCTATCTTTCCAGATGGGGAAGCCAACCTGTCAAAATATCCTCAGAATCTTGTATTTTAGTAAGATCACTGCTTGTTTTTGTGGCTTTCAGTGGGTATAACCCTAATGCATTCAACCTCTCCTTGTAAGACCAACCCATCATCAGTCGAGTGAAACTTCTTTGAACTGCTTCCAATGAAATTATACCCTTCCTTAAGCAAGGGGACTAAATTTATCCACAGTACTCCAGATATAATTTTGCAAGGGCCACCTGCGGTTGCTGTAAAACCTATCTGTTTTTATATTGCAATATAAAACAATAAACCACATTCCATTTGTCATCTTAATTCCTAATAACATACACTGTAAATATCTACAGGGCTGTGGACCAAATGCTAGAATATGGGATCGGCTTAGGTTTTTGGCAAGCATAGACGTGATTGGCCAAAAGCTCTAAGTTTTCTGTGATTCTATTCTATAATTGCTTGCTGTACTCTCAAAACATTTTGTGACTCAAGTACCAGGACACCGAGATGCCTTTGAACCACAGAGTTCTGTAATTTTCATTCAAATAACGTACTGATTTTCCATTCTGTTAAAAGTACACAAGTTCACATTTGCCACAGTATACTTCTTCTACCAAATTTTCCACATTTGCTTAATCTGTTGAAATCCCTCTGTCGACTCTCAATCTCCTCTTCACAACTTACTTTTCTATCTTTATATAGCGTGACAAATATTCCCAACAGTTGGCTGTGAAGCTTCCTGGGGTCATGCTGTATAACGTATGTGCAAGTTGTTTTCTTCCACCATTTAGAATGCCCCTCATTGCTGTCCCATTGAGGACTGATTATTATTCAAATATGTTCTTCCACAAAACCTTGAAACCAAAATGGTTGTAATGGAATTAGATAGAAGCAGTCTGTGAAACTCATCCAGGTTTTAATCTTCTCCATCAGCAACATTGTCTGGAAGGACACACATAAAAGAGTGAATAGGGCATATATTTAGAGTTATAGAGATGTTCAGCACGGAAACAGACTCCACGCCGACCAGATATCCCAGTCCCACCTGCCAGCACCTGGCCCATATCCCTCCAAACCCTTCCTACTCATATACCCATCCAAATGCCTCTTAAATGTTGCAATTGTACCAGCCTCCACCACTCCCTCTGGCAGCTCATTCCATACACGTACCACCCTCTGTGTGAAAGGGTTGCCCCTTAAGTCTCTCTTATATCTTTCCCCTCTCACCCTAAACCTATGCCCTCTAGTTCTGGACTCCCCCACACTAGGGAAAAGATAAAATGTCTATTTATCCTATCCATGTCCTTCATGATTTTATAAACCTCTCTAAGGTCACCCCTCAACCTCTGATGCTCCAGGGAAAACAGCCCCAGCCTGTTCAGCCTCTTCCTATAGCTGAAATCCTCCAACTCTGGCAACATCCTTGTAAATCTCTTCTGAACTCTTTCAAGTTCCACAACATCTTTCCGATAGGAAGGAGACCAGAATTGAACGCAATATTCCAACAGCGGCCTAACCACTGTCCTGTACAGCTGCAACATAATCTCCCAACTCCTGTACTCAATACTCTGACCAATAAAATAAAGCATACCAAACTCCTTCACTATCCTATCTACCTGTGACTCCACTTTCAAGGAGCAATGAAACTGCACTCCAATGTCTCTTTATTCAGCAACACTCCCTCGGACCTTACCATTAAGTGTATAAGTCCTGCTAAGATTTGCTTTCCCAAAATGCGGCACCTTGCATTTATCTGAATTAAACTCTATCTGCCACTCCTCAGCCCATTTTCCCATCTGGTCAAGATCCTGTTGGAATCTGAGGTAACCTTCTTCACTGTCCACTACAATTTTGGTGTCATCTGCAAACTTACTAACTGTACCTCTTATGCTCGCATCCAAATCATTTATGTAAATGACAAAAAGTATTGGACCCAGCACTGATCCTTGTGGCACTCCACCAGTTACAGGCCTCTACTCTGAAAAATAATTCTCCAACACCACCCTCTGTCTTCTACCTTTGAGCCAGTTCTGTATCCAAATGGCTAGTTCTCCCTGTATTCCATGAGATCTAACCTTTGCTAATCAGTCTCCCATGGGGAACCTTGTCGAACGCCTTACTGAAGTCCATATAGATCACATCTCCTGCTCTGTCCTCATCAATCTGATAGAGTAGAACTTAAATTAAATGAGGTCCTGGGGTTTGGTGACCAGAGAGTTCGGCAAAGGAAAAAGGTACTCCTTGCTTTATTTTTCTGATTTTCAAATACTAGTATTATTTGCTTCTCCTTTGGTAAAGGGAATAAAGCTAATCGGTGAATAGCCAGTGTGTTATTGTGCTTATTATTAAATTTAAGGCATAGCTGGGCAGTTTGGCCAGTGGTAGGTAGGAAATGAAGGACACCCCATGCGTCTCAAATTTGGAAGTGTGAACTCCCGAGATTTGAAACTAGACAGCAGATGGAGTCACTGAGGTGCTTGCGGGAGGCAGTGAACAATTTGGATAGTGGGTTTATGAAGGTGGTCATACCACAGGACCGTACAGACAGAAAGGGATTCAGTGACTGCCAGAAAGTCTGAGAACCAGGCAGGAGTTCGCCAATTGGTTTTCATTTTGGCTGCTGGGGAGGGCTGTGATTCCTCAAAAGAGTACAGTTCCAGCCAAGTCCACGGCACCACAGTTGGTTCAGCTGCACGTGACAGAAGGAGGAAGAGTGGAACAGCAATATGGGATTCATCACATGCAACTTAGTCATGACTCGGGGATAGTACGGTGCCTCCTGGGGACAGGGTCGAAGTTTCTCAGCATAACTCTCGGACATTCTGGGGAGGGTGAAAAGCGGGTGAGGTCCTGAAAGAAATCTCAGTATTGCTTTCAGTGCCATGCTAGTCTGCATTGGAATAAGAGTATGTAGGAAGAAGGACATCAGATTTGTGAGTTTTTGGACCCAGTTCTTGGACAGTTGGGAACTGTAAAAGATGAAGTACAATGTGGCAAATTGCAACAGTAATAATGGGCAACTTTGATTTCAAGGAGACTTATTAATGTTGTCAACATGGGTTGAAACTAGTTTAATGCAGGTGGGAACCTGAGCAAGAGCTCAGAGGGGTAACAAGAAACTGAAAAGTAGGAATCAAAATTAGAAGATTAAAGGGAGGCAGTGACCTAGTGATATTATCGTTGGACTGTTAATCCTTACCTGGTCTGGCCTGCATGAGACTCCAGGCCCACATCAATGTGGTTGATTCTTATCTGCCCTCTGGGCAATTAAGGATGGGTAATAAATGCTGGCCTAGCCAGTGACACCATCATCCCATAAATGAATGTAAAAACATCAACAATGTGAAGGCAAGCATCAAATGGGATTAGAATGTAGAACAATGTTTAGAAAGTCAAGGTAGTCCATCTGAATGCATGCAGTATTTGCAACAAAGTGGATGATTTGAAGCCACAATAGATGTAAATGGGCATGATTTAATTGCCTTTGGAGAGAAATAGTTACAGGGTGACCAGGACCGAATATTCAAGGTTATTCATTGTTTTATGAAAGATGGGAAAAAAAGGAAATGGAGGCGATTAGCATTCTTAATAAAAGATTATCTTAGCAAGAGAGGATTTTGTATTGAAGGATCATGATTAGATTAGATTCCCTACAGTGTGGAAACAGGCTCTTCAGCCCACACCGACCCTCCGAAGAGTAACCCACCCAGACCCATTTACCCCTGACTAATGCACCTAACACCACGGGCAATTTAGCACAGCCAATTCACCTGACCCGCACATCTTTAGAATGTAGGAGGAAACCGGAGCACCCAGAGGAAACCCACGCA
Organism: Chiloscyllium punctatum; assembly: GCF_047496795.1. Classification (NCBI taxonomy): domain Eukaryota; kingdom Metazoa; phylum Chordata; class Chondrichthyes; order Orectolobiformes; family Hemiscylliidae; genus Chiloscyllium; species Chiloscyllium punctatum. Next base: position 27,700,771 of record NC_092745.1, on the reverse strand, counting down.
GACACAGGGAGAATGTGCAAACTCCACACAGACAGTTGCCTGAGGCTGGAATCGAACCTGGGACCCTGGTGCTGTGAGGCAGCAGTGCTAACCACTGAGCCACTGTGACGCAATGTGGAATCAATTTGGACAGAGATGTGAAACAGCAAGGGGAAGAAAACATTGGTGTGTTTTTAATCATTTAACCTATTTTTCTAATCAACCTGTTCAGAGATGTTATTACACACCTCTGGAACATGTGGGACTTGAACACGGGTGGGGATAGAGACTCTACCGCTGTGCCACAAGAGGGCTCTTTATTAGTGTTGTTTATTACCCATCAAACATTAGGAGTAATGTTTAGCATAGTATAAATCAGAAAATTAAAGGTAACATGGGTAATACAGTAATAATGGGCAACTTTGATTTAATAAACATAATCAGCATGTGGAATGTGGAGGATGAATTCTTGGCATGTGTTTAAGATGGATTTCTGGAGCAGTATGTTGAAGAACCAGCGAGGGTTTGGACTATTTTGGATTAAATGCTGTATAATGAGAAAGGGCTAATTAATAACCTTGATGTAGATAAGCTTTTGGGAAGTAGTGACTATAATCTGATAGAATTTTACAGGAAATTTGGAAGTTCTGAAACAAGAGTTTTAAATCTGAACAGAGGAAACTAGAGAAGCAAGTTGGCTATAGTGAATTTAATGTTTACAAGTTACCTAGCAGACACATCTAAGCAGGTATATAGAACATGCAGCACACATTTGTAACATTTCAAAATGTGCAGGTGTTCCCCTAACATGGCTGTACATAGGCTCGGTCAAGCCTCCTAGACTGCTAGATTGCTGCTAGACTGTCAAAGTGTGCAACTTCACAATTCTTGAGCCCCCATAGAAGTGAACATTCTAACAGGGACCACCGATTCAACTATCCACAGTGAGTCTCAACCACTCACTTTCCATTAGTCCTGTCTTTGGACCTTCTAAGCACTTGGAAGACGAAAGCACTATGAAATCCGACAATATAGGTAATAAGACAGTGGTGAAAGATTGGGGAAATGGTAGCAATTGAAATACTCTCTCTCTCTTTCTCCCTGCCACCCACCAAGCAAACCTCTGGACCACATTACATCCAATCAAAAGCTTACAACCAAATGTCCTGACTACAAGTCCCTGAACCTAAAACTTGATTGTACTCACTGCCTATCACAGACACCATAAGTAAGACAGGGACAATATTAGTAAGACACTAATATTCAGGGACCAAGACAGGAGCCGCATGGAGACTGAGCACTTCAGCATGGAAATCTGGAAATCGCTGCCAATGATGAAGGTCAATTGTAACATTTGACACTCGGGGCCAGACGGATTATAGGGTCAGAAAATTAATGAATGGCTCTATCATTTAACTATACAGCATTCAGTGTTTTAATTAGACAGAACTCTCACCTATTGGCTGAACAGTGAAACTTAGCTTATTAAAAAATCACAGATGTGCACAGCCAGAATTCTTTGCAACTGTGGCCCTGGTCAATTCTGCTGCAGAATACTGCCCTTCGTTATGCTCCTGCAGCTAAGTACTGCCACAAGACAGTGGCAGGGAGTCTAACTTAGTGGCACATGATGCTGACCCGCATTCTCCCACCTACAATTCGCTGTGACGTAATTGTGCTCCATTATGGAAAATAATACAGAGGCAGCACTGATTGTCCCCTTCACAAAGCCTTGAAAAACCCAGCACTTTAAATCACACTGGCTATTCTGAGAAACAGCAACTAATATTCACGTGACTGATATTAACGTTGTACCAGGGTATGCAGAACAGTCGGCAGCATAAATGACCTCATTACTGAGCCAACAGGAGGGATTTCTGGCTTAAATCTGCCTGAAAGACAATGAATAGTGTTCAACTAAGTACACGCTGCACATGGACAATATGTCAACCTGATCCCATAACTGCAAAATGAGCGACAATTTGAGTCTGATTGTATAAGTATGAAGCTCAGATATATGCATTCATATAATTTATAAACATTGCAAATAATACATCAATCTGTTCAATAAAATCGCTTAACAGAGGCACCTAATTTCTTTTCTCGGCAAGTCAGGAGGTCATCGAAAGGGTACCCAAACTAGACATCCCATTAAAGGCATTTCCTGTCATTTGCAAATAATATTAATGATGGAAATACATATGCTTGAGGAGCTGAATGGCCTATTCCTTTGCAATCCAAAGGACAGGCTAAGACCCTTTGAGGTAACTGTTTATAATATAAAAGTTGGTGCTGCAGCCTGGTATCATCGCATCCTGTAATAGTGAAAGGGTGCATTATTCATTGACAAGTCAAATGCATGAATATTGTAGCCAGGCTGTCCTGTCAGTAATTGAGGGCTCAGTGATTGTGAAGTTGCACACTTTGACAGATTAGCAGCAATCTCTCTCCCAGAAAGATTCCTGGTGTGTCTGTATAAGCATCACAGTATAGATGAACTGCCAGTCTATCTTTGGACTGATTCTAAATCTAGAGTCAAGAGTGTGGTGCTGGAAAAGCACAGCAGGTCAGGCAGCATCCGAGGAGCAGGAAAATCGACGTTTCGGGCAAAAGCACTTCTGCTTGACCTGCTGTGCTTTTCCAGCACCACACTCTTGACCCTAATCTCCAGCACTTGCAGTCCTCACTTTGGCCTAGTTGATTCTAAATCTAGTCCGGCACAGAATTACAACACATTCAAGACCAAGCGACTTTAATGTTTAGAACTTTACCTCGATCTGAAACAAAACCAGGAATTGCTGAGGAGACTCAGCAGGTCTGAAGGCATCCTTGGGGAGAAAGCAGAGTTAACATTTTGAGTTAAGGGACTCTTCATCTATGTTTGTTTTTACCAGGATGCTGTCTCTGCTGGAGGGTCTGAGTTAAGACGAAAGATTGGAAAGGCTGTGGTTGTTTTCTTTGAAGCAATGAAAGTTGACAGGGAGCCTGTAGAGATGTATAAGACGAACCAGATCGAGTGGATAGAACATAAGAAGTAGGAACAGGAGTCGGCCATTCAGCCCTTCAGGCTTGCCCCACCGTTTTGTCAGTTCATGGCTGATCAGCTCCAGGTGTCACTTCCTTTCATGCCAGCTGTTCATGGTCCGCAATCTCTCAATATTTCAAAAACTTTTCTACCTCCTCTTTAAGTACTTTCAGTGATCTAGCTTCCATAATGGTCTGGGGTAGAGAATTCCAAACAACTGTCACCCTCTGAGAGAAGACATTTCTTTGCATCCCAGTGTTTCCTTAATCTGTAACTACGTCCCTTAGTTTGAAACCTCCCTGTTAGGGGAAAGATCTTCTCAACTAGTAGACCTAAACTTAACTATCCACTTCACCTTCAATGGCAAGGCCTACAAACAAATCAATGGAACAACCACCAGTATGAGGCTTCTTAGCAGAAGCAGTAATGCAGAGACTCGAGTGAACAGCCCTCCCCACGGTTCAACCCAAACTTTGGATCTGCTACATGGATGACACTTTCGTCTTCACAAAATGGAACAAATGGGAGGAAGCCTACAACAAGTAATCAAGAACATCCTTCCTGGCATAAATTTCACTAAAGAGGAGGAGTACAACAACAGACTCCCCTTCCTAAATGTCACAGTGGAACCAACAGTTAATGGAGAACTGCAGACCAGCATCTGCAGAGAAAGCAACACACACAGACCAGATACTCAACTGCAGGGAGCAATCATCCCAACACCCACAAATGGAGCTGCATTAAACGTGCCACAACATACATCAGCACCCAGGAACTACGATCAGCAGAAGAAAAATACCTATACAGCATATTCAAGAAGAATGGGTATCTGATAAACACACGTCTGCCGATTCTTAAACAACAAACCCAAACAAGTAGACACAACACACCCAGAAACTCTCGTCATACTACCATGCATCAAAGACATTTCTGAAATGACTACCAGACTACTGCGACCCCTTAGCATCATGGGAGCTCACAAACCTACCAACACTTTGAAACAGCTACTGATGAACCTAAAGGACCCAATGCAAACAACCAGCAAAATGAATGTAATTTACAAAATAACATGCAAGGAATGGAACAAACACTACATCAGACAGACCCGCATAAAACTAGCCATCAGGCTACACAAACATCAACTAGCCACCAAAAGACATGACCCTCTGTCACTAGTATCCTTACATACAGACGAAGAAGGGCACCACTTCAACTTGGATAATACATCCATCCTAGGACAGGCCAAACAGAGACATGTGCGGGATTTCCTTGAGACCTGGGATTCAAACCAGAACTCCATCAATAAACACCGATTTGGATCCCATTTACCATCCTCTTAGAAAAAGAACCGGAAATGATATCAGCCACCTTAAGAGACCAAGACACATAAATAAAAAACGGGACCTGACACCAGTGCTTCACCGGAGGCTCACTGATGACATTACCTAACATGGTGACGAAATGTCTGAAAACAAACCTTCCAGCTCAGTGAACAAACTTGCAATCTGAACCTCAACCTGAGCTACAAATCTTCTCAAAAATCACCATCTTCTCAATGTCTACCTCGTCAAACCCCTCAGAATCTTATATGTTTCAACAAGATCACCTCTCATTCTTCCAAATTTGAATGACTAAAGGCCTACGCTGCTTAGCTGTTATTGGTAAGTCTATACCTTTATCCCAGGAATCAGCCTAACAAATCTGTTTTGAACTGTCTCCAATGACAGTAAACCTTTCTTAAGTACGGCGACCACAACTGTACACAGTACTCCAAATGTGGCCTCATCACTGTCCTGCACAGTTCGTAACAAGACTTCTCTATTTTTAAACCCTAAACAATAAAGGCCAAGATTCCAAAACTCCACACAGTCACCCAAGGCTGGGATCAAACCCAGGTCCCTAGTGCTGTGATGCAGCAGTGCTAACCACTGAGCCACCGTGTCAGTGCTCTGAGGCCAAGATTCCATTTGCCTTAATTCATTGCTGCACCCAGGTGTTAACGTTTTGTGTTTCACGCACAAGAACACACGGGTTCCTTTGATCTGCACTTTGTTTGGAGTCCCCCTCTACTTCAACAGTAGTCCGTCTTTTGATTCTTCCTACTGAACTTCATGAACTCACATTTTCATACAGTAAATTCCATGTGCCAACTTTATGCCCACTCATTTATCTATATCCCATGCAGACTCGTTGTGTCCTCCCATCTATTTTTGTATCATTAGTAAATTTGGATATACTCTGCTAATTTCATCTTTCCAAGCTGAAAGGTGCATTAATCCCATTTCTCTGTCTTCTGCATGTTAACCAGTCCTCTATCCTTGTCCCCAAAATTCTAAGTTCCTTCCTTGTGCAATAACCTTTTATATGATATCTTATTGAATGCCTTATGGTTTCTCTTTATCAATGTGTTACAGCCTCAAAAGAACTCCTGCAAGTTTGTCAACAGGATTACCCCTTGACAAAATCATGTTTTGATTGTGATAGGATGTTCTAAATGTCCAGTTATTTATTTCTTAATAATGGACTCGAGCGTTTTCTCAATGACAGATCATATGCCATTGCAAGTTATTTTTTCCATTAGTAGAGAGACCAATGGACAGAGGTCAGATGGAAGATGTGGGGGCTATGAGGAGGAATCTTTTTATCTGGAGGCTGATTGGAGTCTTTAACTCATTGCAAGAAAGAACAGTTGAATCAGAAACTCTTGTAACATTTCAGCAATATTCAGATATTCACTGAATTGCCATACTTCAAGGCCAAGAGCTGATGAATGGGAATAGTATAGTTAGATCTTTGTTGACTGATGCAGACACAATGGGCCAACATCCTCTGTAAACATCTGAGTCTAGTAAATTGACGCTGGATTAACTGTGACTAGCTATAAATGAGCACTCACCCCCTTGGGTGAGTTAGCTCATCTCTGCAGCACTGAATTAAAAGAGCGGCATACCTTGGAAGTTTGAAATTTACAGTTTCGGAGACAACGGAATCTGAAAATGGCAGTAATCTGCATCAATGGGCCCACGTACATGCCCAGCTATCTACAGAGAATCAATGCCAATGACCAGCAAGCAGAACCATGTAATGTGCCATTTGACAAGGTCAGAAGTCAGATCACAGGCTTCACATTGTCATTGCCTGTAGTCACATCCTTTGCCAGTCATGCTGTTGCCCAGCAACACATTGGTTCTCACAGCACTCTACCCCGCTATGTCCTGATCAGCTAATCATACATTGCATCTGTCACATTCCCTTTCGTGAGACTTCAGCCATAGAACATAGAACATTACAGCGCAGTACGGGCCCTTCGGCCCTCAATGTTGCGCCGACCTGTGGAACCAATCCTAAGCCCATCTAACCTACACTATTCCATTTTCATCCATAAGTCTACCCAATGACCATTTAAATGTCCTTAATGTTGGCGAGTCAACTACTTTGCAGGCAAGCCATTCCACATCCCTACCACTCTCTGAGTAAAGAACCTACCTCTGACATCTGTCCTATATCTATCACCCCTCAATTTAAAGTATACCCCCTTGAACTAGCTATCACCAACTGAAGAAAAAGGCTCTCACTGTCCACTCTATCTTATCCTATGTGTCTCAATTAAGTCACCTCTCAAATTTCTAATGAAATCAGCCTCAGGTCCCTCAGCCTTTCCTTGTAAGACCTTCCCTCCATACCAGGCAGCTTCCAAGTGAATCTCCGCTGAACCCTTTCCAAAGCTTCCACATCCTTCCTATAATGCAGTGACCAAAACTGTATACAATACTCCAAGTGTGACCACACCAGAGTTTTGTACAGCTGCAGCATGTCTTCATGGCTGTGAAACTCAATCCCTCTACCAATAAAAGCTAACACACCATATGCCTTCTTAACAATCCTATCAATCTGACTGGCAACTTTCAGGGATCTATGCACATGGACACCGAGATCTCTCTATTTATCTACACTAGTAAGAATCTTACCATTAACCCAGTACTCTGCATTCCTGTTACTCCTTCCAATGTGAATTACCTCACACTTTTCCGCATTTGCCACCTCTCAGCCCAGCTCTGCAGCTTATCTATGTCCCTTTGTAACATACAACACTATCCACAACTCTACCGACATTAGTGTCACCTGCAAATTTATCAAGTCATTCTTCTACGCCCTCATCCATGTCATTTATAAAAATGACAAACAGCAGTGGCCCTAAAACAGATCCTTGCAGTACACCACTACTAACTGAACTCCAGGATGAACATTTCCCATCAATCACCACCCTCTGTCTTCTTTCAGCTAGCCAATTTCTTATCCAAGCCACCAAATCACCCTCAATCTCATGCCTCTGTATTTTATGCAATAGCCTACTGTGGGGAACTTTATCAAATGTCTTACTGAAATCCATATACACCAAATCAACCACTTTACCTTCATCCACCTGTTTTGCCACCCTCTCAAAGAACTCAGTAAGGTTGGTGAGGCAAGACCTATCCTCCACAAAACCATGTTGACTATCCTTATTCAATTTATTTCTCTCCAGATGATTATAAATCTTATCTCTTAGAATTCTTTCCAATACCTTACCCACAAGCGAAGTAAGGCTCACTGGTCTATAATTACCAGGATTGTCTCAACTCCCCTCCTTGAACAAGGGAACAACATTTGCTATCCTCCAATCTTCCGGCACTATTCCTGTAGACAACGATGACATAAAGATCAAAGCCAAAGGCTCAACAATCTCCTCCCTGGCTTCACAGAGAATCCTAGGATAAATCCTACTTGCTCCAGGGGACTTATCTATTTTCACATTTTCCAGAATTGCTAACACCTCCTCCTTGTGAACCTCAATCCCATCTAGTCAGGTAGCCTGTACCTCAGTATTCTCCTCGACAACATTATCTTTTTCCAGTGTGAATACTGATGAAAAATATTCATTTAGAGCCTCCCCAACTCCTCGGACTCCATGCACAACTTCCTACCACTATCCTTGATTGGCCCTAATCTTACTCTCGTCATTCTTTTATTCCTGATATACCAGAAAGCCCGAGAGTTTTCCTTGGCCCTATTCACCAACGACTTCTCATGACCCCTCCTGGCTCTTCTTAACTCTCTCTTTCGATATATCCTGGCTAACTTGTAACTGTTAAGTGCCCTAACTGAGCCTTCACGTCTCATCCCAACATAAGCCTTTTTCTTCCTCTTGACGAGATTCAGCTTCTTTAGTAACCACTGCTCCTTCACCCAACCACTTCCTCCCTGCTTGACAGTACATACTTGTCAAGAACACACAGTATCTGTTCCTTGAGTAAGTTTCACATTTCAATTGTGCCCATTCCCTGCAGTTTCCTTCCCCATCCTATACATCCTAATTCTTGCCTAATTGCATCGTAATTACCTTTCCCCCAGCTATAACTCTTGCTCTGCAGTATGTACCTATCCCGTTCCATCACTAAAGTAAACATAACTGAATTGTGGTCACTACCACGAAAGTGCTCACCTACCTCCAAGTCTAACACCTGGCCAGGCTCATTACCCAGTACTAAATCCAATGTGGCCTCGCCCCTTGTTGGCCTGTCTACATACTGTGTCAGGAAGCCATCCTGCACACACTGGACAAAAACTGACCCATCTAAAGAACTCGAACTATAGCATTCCCAATCAATATTTGGAAAGTTAAAGTCCTTCATAACAACTACCCTATCACTCTCACTCCTATCGAGAATCATCTTTGCTATCCTTTCCTCTGCATCTCTGGAACTATTCGGAGGCCTGTAGAAAACTCCCAACAGGGTGACCTCTCCTTTCCTGTTTCTAACCTCAGCCCATTCTACCTCAGTAGACGTGTCAAACGTCCCTTTTGCCTTGACTAACAATGCCACACCTCTATATCTTTAACAGTCTTCTCCGTTCTGACTGAAACAACTAAATCCTGGAACCTGCAACAACCATTACGGTAGCTCAGTGGTTAGCACTGCTACCTCACAGTACCAGGGATCCTTGTTCGATTCCTGCCTTGGGCGACTGTCTGTGTGGAGTTTGTCCACTCTGTGTCTGCGTAAACTTCCTCCAGGTGCTCTGGGTTCCTCCCACAATCAGGTGAATTGACCATGCTAAATTGCCCATAGTGATAGGTGCATTAGTCAGGGGTAAATTTAGGGGAATGGGTCTGGGTGGGTTAATCTTCAGAGGGTCAGTGTGGACTTTTTTTTTGATTAGATTAGATTACTTACAGTGTGGAAACAGGCCCCTCGGCCCAACAAGTCCATATCGACCCTCCGAAGAGCAACCCACCCTTACATTTACTCCTTCACCAAACACTACGGGCAATTTAGCATGGCCAATTCGCCTAACCTGCACATCTTTGGACTGTGGGAGGAAACCGGAGCACCCGGAGGAAACCCACACAGACACAGGGAGAATGTGCAAACTCCACACAGTCAGTCACCTGAGGCGGGAACTGAACCTGGGTCTCTGGCACTGTGAGGCAGCAGTGCTAACCACTGTGCCACCGTGCCGCCCACCTGCCCAATTGTTGGGCCAAAGGGCTTGTTTTCATACTGTAGGGAATCTATTCTGTCCCTGCTATACCCATGTCTCTGAAATGGCCACAACATCAAAATCCCAGGTACCCTCCCATGCTGCAAGTTCACCCACCTTATTCTGGGTGCTCCTGGAGTTGAGGTGGACACATTTCATATCAACCTCTTGCTTGCCAGTGCCCTCTTGTGACCTATTTCTGACCTCACTACTCTCACCCTCCTGTATACTGGAACTACAATTTAGGTTCCCATCCCCCTGCTGAATTAGTTTAAACTCTCCTGAAGAGCATTAGCAAAAACCCCCCCATGATATTGGTACCCTTCACGTTCAGGCGAAGACCATCCTGTTTGTAGAGGTCCCACCTTGCCCAGAAAAAGCCCCAATTATCCAGAAATTCTAAACCCTCTCTCCTGCACCATCACTGTAGCCACGTGTTCTACTCCTCTCTCTCCCTATTCCTTGCCTCACTAGCACGTGGCATGGGCAACAAACCAGGGGTAACAACTCTGTTTGTTCTAGCTTTATGTTTTCACCCTAGCTCCCTGAATTTCTACCTTAAATCTCCATCCCTCTTCCTACCTCTGTTGTTGGTGCTACATGGACCACGACTTGGGGCTGCACCCCCTCCCCATCAAGGATCCCGAAAACAGGATCTGAGACATCACGAACCCTGGTACCTGAGAGGCAACACACCAATCGTGAGTCTCTCTCGTTCACACGGAATCTTCCATCTGTCCCCCTAACTATGGAGTCCCCAGTGACTAACGCACTGCTCCTTTTCCCCCTTCCCTTCTGAGCAATAGAGACAGACTCTGTGCCAGAGACCTGTGCCTCATTTTCCTGCTGCTCCTGGCTACTCAGGCAACTGCAGGGAAAGTGACAAGCAGGAAGTCGGGGCCTGACAACAATTCCGTACCATGCCCACCACCAAGTTTTTTTCAAAATGTGGTGAAGGTTTCTGCCTTTCCCACCCATTTGGACAGTGAGTCCCAGATCCCACACTCTGGGTGACTAATGGTTCAATTGTCCCTGAACCCAGTCACCAATTTATTTAAATCTCTCCCTCTCTGCTGATTTAAATCAGCCAGTAAGCTAAAACAATTATTTTGTTCACTCCATCACATTTCAGCCTAGATGAATCACTTTGTGTGAAAATATTTTTTAAACTTAAGTTGTATTATTAGTGATGTTTGCAAATCAAGATAACTACCCACTCTATCCAGGCCCCTCACTGTTTTACACACCTTGATTAAATGTCTCTTCAGCCTCTTCTGCTCCAAAGAAAACAGTCCCAGTCTATCCAATGATTCCTCCCAGCTAAAATTCTCCATTCCTGACAATAGTCTTGTAAATCTCCTCTCACTCCTCTCTGGTGGCATCATGTCATCTGGTAATGCAGTGACCAGAATTGTACAATGTTCTCTCACAGTAGTCTAGTAGTTTTACACAGTTTCAACATAGATTCCTTACAGTGTGGAAACAGGCCATTTGGCTCAACAAGTCCACACTGACCCTCCGAAGAACAACCCACCCAGACCCATTTCCCTACATTTACCCCTGACTAATGCACCTTACACTACGGGCAATTTAGCATGGCCAATTCACCTAACCTGCACATCTTTGGATTGTGGGAGGAAACCGGAGCAACCGGAGGAAACCCACACAGACACAGGTAGAATGTCCACACAGACAGTTGCCTGAGGTGGGAATTGAACCCAGATCCCTGGCGCTGTGAGGCAGCAGTGCTAACCACTGAGCCACTGTGCCACCTTATCCCTGCATTTATAGTATTAAGTAACTAAAAACACAGTAAAATATGCCTTATGCTTTGTTGACCTTTACAGCTACTTCCAAGGATATTTATTGTTCGTTCATGGGTCCAGCTAAGTGTCCATCCCCAATTTATAAGTCTATAGCTGCTATTCAATGAGATCATCTGATAATCCTCAATTGCACTTTTCTGTCTTTCTCCCGTTGGCCTTTAATTCCCTTACTATTGTTTGTGTTATATATATATTTATAATATGAGAGTGTGGGGGATGCCGATAAGTCGATTTGCAGGTGATAGAAGGATTGGCCAGGTTGTTGACAGTGAGGAAGTACGTCTTAGCCTACGGAGGAAACAGTCGGATTGCTCAGATGGGCAGATGGAATTTAATCCTGATAAATGTGAGATGTTGCACTTTCGAAGAAGTAACAAGACAAGTGAGTAGTGAATGAATGGCAGGACACTAGGAAGCTCATCAGAAAACAAATCCTTGAAGGTTGCAAGGCAGCTTAACAGGGTAGTTAAGAAGACATGCAGTACACTTTGTTTTATCAGTGGAGGCACAGATTATAGAAGCAGTGTGATCATATTGGAGCTTTACAGGACTTTAGTAAGCTGTTGTCCCAGTTGATGTGCAGTTCTGGTCTCTGCAAAATAGGAAGAAATCACCAGAATATTAATATGAAACAATGAACTGCAGATGCTGGAAATCTGAACCAAAACCAGCAATTGCTGGAGAAATTCAGCCAGGTCGGGCAGTTTGATTCTGAAGATGGTTCACTGGATTTAAAATTCAGTTTCTCTTTCCATAGACACCACCAGACCTGCTGAGTGTCTCCTGTGTAGACAAGGAGGAGGCTGGAAGAACATAGCAAGCCAGGCAGCATCAGGAGGTGGAGAAGTCGATGTAGTCCTTTCTCCTGTTAACATCTGCTTTTTGTTTCATGAAGATGCTGCCTGAGGTGGAGCACTTCAGCTGAAGAGAGGCTGGATAATTTTGGGTTGTTTTCTTTGGAGCAAAAGATTGAGGAGGGACCTAATAGACCTCCAAGCTTATGAGGGGAATGGGCAGGGTGGATAGAAAGCAGCCATCGCCCTTAATTGAAGGGTCAATAATAAGAGGCCGACATAGTTTTAAAGTGCAAGGCAGGGGATTTAGATGGGATTTGAGAAAAATGTTTTTTTTTGCTCAGAGGATGGTGTGGGTCTGAAATGTAATCCCTGGGAAGGTAATTGAAGCAAGTCATCTCACAAATGGGCTGAAGCACCTTTTCTGTACTGTATGATTCTGTGATTAAGATGGGCTCCGCTGATACCTCAGCAGAATGCTGGATAGTAAATGTACAGACTTGTGTATAGGAAAAATAAATTTCAATGTCTGTATGTAAAGCAGATGAACTCAAGGCATGGTTAGGAACATGGGACTGGGATATCATAGCAATTACAGAAACATGGCTCAGGGATGGGCAGGACTGGCAGCTTAATGTTCCAGGATACAAATGCTACAGGAAGGATAGAAAGGGAGGCAAGAGAGGAGGGGGAGTGGCTGTGCTGAGGGAGGATATTCCCGGAAATACATCCAGGGAAATTATTTGGGTGGAACTGAGAAATAAGAAAAGGATGATCACCTTATTGCGATTGTACTATAGACCCCCCCCAAGAGTCAAAGAGAAATTGAGAAACAAACTTGTCAGGAGATCTCAGCTATCTGTAAGAATAATAGGGTGGTTATGGTAGGAGATTTTAACTTTCCAAACATAGACTGAGACTGTCATAGTGTTAAGGGTTTAAATGGAGATGAATTTGTTAAGCATGTATAAGAACATTTTCTGAGTCAGTATGTGGATGTACCCACTAGAGAAGGTGCAAAACTTGACTCACTCTTGGGAAATAAGGCAGGGCAGGTAACTGAGGTGTCAGTGAGGAGTACTTTGGGGCCAGAGACCATAATTCTATTAGTTTTAAAATAGTGATGGAAAAGGATAGACCAGATCTAAAAGTTGAAGTTCTAAGTTGGAGAAAGGTCAATTTTGATGGTATCAGGCAAGAACTTTCAAAAACTGATTGGGAGCAGATATTCACAAGTAAAGGGATTGCTGGAAAATGTGAAGCCTTCAGAAATGAGATAATAAGAGTTCAGAGACAGTATATTCCTGTTCGGGTGAAAGGAAAGGCTGATAGGTATAGAGAATGCTGGATGACTAAAGAAATTGAGGGTTTTTTTAAGAAAAAGAAGGAAGCATATGTCAGGTATAGACAGGATAGATCGAGTGAATCCTTAGAAGAGTATAAGGGCAGTAGGAGTATACTTAAGAGGGAAATCAGGAGGGCAAAATGGGGACATGAGATAGCTTTGGCAAATAGAATTAAGAAGAATCCAAACGGTATTTACAAGTACATTAAGGATAAAAGTATAACTAGGGAGAGAATAGGGCCCCTCAAAGATCAGCAAGGCGGTCTTTGTGTGGAGCCACAGAAAATGGGGGAGATACTCAATGAGTATTTTGCATCAGTGTTTACTGCGGAAAAGGATATGGAAGATATAGAATGCAGAGAAACAGATGGTGACATCTTGAAAATGTCCATATTACAGAGGAGGAAATGCTAGATGTCTTGAGATGCATTAAAGTGAATAAATCCCCAGGACCTGATCAGGTATACCCTAGACGCTAGGGATGTGATTGCTGGGCCTCTTGCTGAAATATTTGTATCATTGATGATCACAGGTGAGGTGCCGAAAGACTGGAGGTTGGCTAACGTGGTGCCACTATTTAACAAAGGTGGTAAGGACAAGCCAAGGAACTACAGACCAGTGAGCCTGATGTTGGTGGAGGGAATCCTGAGGGACAGAATGTATATGTATTTGGAAAGGCAAGGACTGATTAGGGATAGTCAACATGGTTTTGTGCGTGGGAAATCATGTCTCACAAACCTGATTGAGTCTTTTGAAGTAACAAAGAGGATTGATGAGGGCAGAGTGGTAGATGTGATCTAAATGGACTTTAGTAAGACGTAAAGCATTCAACAAGGTTCCCCACGGGAAACTGATTAGCAAGGTTAGATCTCATGGAATACAGGGAGAACTAGCCATTTGGATACAGAACTGGCTCAAAGGTAGAAGGCACAGAGTGGTGGTGAAGGGTTGTTTTTCAGACTGGAGGCCTGTGACCAGTGGAGTGCCACAAGGATTGGTGCTGGGTCGACTTCTTTTCATCATTTATAGAAATGATTTGGATGTGAGCACAAGAGGTATAGTTAGTAAGTTTGCAGATGACACCAAAATTGGAGGTGCAGTGGACAGCAAAGGTTATCCCGAATTACAACGGGATCTTGATCAGATGGGCCAATGGGCTGTGGAGTGGCAGATGGAACTTATTTTAGATAAATGTGAGGTGCTGCGTGTTGGGAAAGCAAATCTTAGCAGGACTTATACACTTAGTGGTAAGGCCCGAGGAAACAAAGAGAACTTGGTGTGCAGATTCATAGCTCCTTGAAAGTGGAGTCGCAGGTAGATAGGATAGTGAAGAAGGCGTTTGGTATGCTTTCCTTTGTTGGTCACGCTATTGAGTACAGGAATTGGGAGGTCATGTTGCGGCTGTACAGGACATTGGTTAGGCCACTTTTAGAATATTGCATGCAATTCTGTTTTCCTTCCTATCAGAAAGATGTTGTGGAATGTGAAAGGGTTCTGAAAAGATTAACAAGGATGTTGCCAGGGTTGGAGGATTTGAGCTATAGGGAGAGGCTGAACAGGCTGGGGCTGTTTTCATTGAAGCGTCGAAGGCTGAGGGGTGACCTGATAGAGGTTTATAAAATCATGAGGGGCATGGATAGGGTAAATACACAAGGCTTTTTCCCTGGGTAGGGGAGTCCAGAACTAGAGGGGAAAGTTAGAAAAGGGACCTAAGGGGCAACTATTTCATGCATAGAGTGGTACGTGTGTGGAATGGGCTGCTAGAGGAAGTAGTGGAGGCTGGCAACATTTAAAAAGCATCTGGATGGGTATATGAATAGGAAGGGTTTGGAGGGATATGGTCAGGGTGCTGGCAGGTGGGACTAGATCGGGGTGGGATATCTTCTCGACATTGACGAGTTGGACCAAAGGGTGATGTACATCTCTACGATTCTATATGGGAGCATAATTGGGCCATTTGGCCCATCGAGACTGCTCCACAATTCAAACGTGGCTTTGTTGCTTCAACTAATTCTAATGACCTTTCTCCATAAGCTTTGATCGCCTTAGTAATCAAGAACCTATCCATCTCTACATTATATACACTAAAAGATTTGGCCTCATCAGCACTCTGTGGCAATGAATGCTACAGATTAACCACCCTCTGGCAGAAGAGATTCCTCCTCAGCGCAATTCTAAATGTCGTCCCTTCACTCTGAGGCTGTGCCCTCAGGTCCTAGTCTCTCCTACAATTGGAAGCATTTTCTCCATGTCCACTCTATTCAGTATTTTGTAAGTTTCTATCAGATCCCTCCTCATCCTACTAAACCAAGTACAAGCCAAGAGTACTCAACCACTCCTCATGTAACAAGACCATCATCCCCTTCTCTGGACCCTCTCCAACACCAGCATATCCTTCCTTAGTGCTATGTTGAGTCCCTCTGCTAATTAAACTAAATTACTCAGAGAAGATCGCCTCACCTCGTAATGTGTTAAAAGTGTATGAATGAAAGAAGATTTCCACTGATTTCCACTGTATAAATAAAAAGTAACTATTAATTAAACCCTAACTGTGAACACTAACAAAACTATTAACAGAATAACCTTTCCCCTAACTAACCACTATCCCTTAGCTGACCACAATTCTATTAACATGCAGTTCCAATAACACAATTCACAATAATAGCAAATTAGCACTTAATCCCTTAATGTCCACATTGGATGGATCCTCCTGAACTTTCTGTATCTTCTGTCATCTTCCTCTTTCCAAAATGCCTTTTGTCAGTCATTTTCTGGTGTCAAGAATATTAGCTGAACAAGCTGTAGTGCTGTTTATGAATAGATGACTAGATGGTGCTTCTTTCTTCAAGATCTGATGTTTATTTCTTTATGATGTGGAGGTGCTGATGTTGGACTGGGGTGGACAAAGTTAAAAATCACACGACACCAGGCTACAGTCCTACAGGTTCATTTGGAAGTACAAGCTTTCGGAACACTGCACTTTCGTCAGGTAGCTAGTGGGGCAGGATCATAGGACACAGAATTTATAGCAAAAGATCCTTGGGATCATGTGTCACACTACAGGTGACCCCACTACATTATTCACTCTCTCATACACACACACACAAAAGCACACACTCTTACAGACTCACACATTCACGCACCCCTCTCTCTCTCTCACAAGTGCACGCACACACACACACCCATGTGTATACCCTCTCACAGGCAAATACTCCATCACACTCACGCACACACACATACACCCATGTGTATACCCTCTCACAGGCAAATACTCCATCACACTCACGCACACACACATACACCCATGTGTATACCCTCTCACAGGCAAATACTCCATCACACTCACGCACACACACACACCCATGTGTATACCCTCTCACAGGCAAATACTCCATCACACTCACGCACACACATACACCCATGTGTATACCCTCTCACAGGCAAATACTCCATCACACTCACGCACACACACACACCCATGTGTATACCCTCTCACAGGCAAATACTCCATCACACTCACGCACACACATACACCCATGTGTATACCCTCTCACAGGCAAATACTCCATCACACTCACGCACACACATACACCCATGTGTATACCCTCTCACAGGCAAATACTCCATCACACTCACACACACACCCATGTGTATACCCTCTCACAGGCAAATACTCCATCACACTCACGCACACACATACACCCATGTGTATACCCTCTCACAGGCAAATACTCCATCACACTCACGCACACACACACACCCATGTGTATACCCTCTCACAGGCAAATACTCCATCACACTCACGCACACACACACACCCATGTGTATACCCTCTCACAGGCAAATACTCCATCACACTCACGCACACACACACACACCCATGTGTATACCCTCTCACAGGCAAATACTCCATCACACTCACGCACACACACACACCCATGTGTATACCCTCTCACAGGCAAATACTCCATCACACTCACGCACACACACATACAAGTCTATGGGCTGAATTTGCAGATACATCTGTAGGCAGTCAATTCTTTTTAAAATCCATGTGACATTTTATAAATTCCTACTTTGGAAACAGAACCAGACTGACTCAAGATTGGAATACATACAGACTCTACACCTTTAATGCACTGCCTGAACGGAGATATCGCCTTTTTTTATAAAACCTTAAGTTATCTTGGGAATGTGACTTGAAGGAAGTTCTGAGATTTACATATTAATGAATCGAAACTTGCAGCCCACTCTGAAAGATGAAAAACTTAACAGCAATCTAGGTTTGTTCCATATATTGCATCAGTATATGCCACTACGATCTTTCACTATAAATTCTGTGTCCTATGATCCTACTCCACAAGCTACCTGATGAAAGAGCAGCGCTCCAGAAGCATGTATTTCCAAATAAACCTGTTGGACTATAACCTGGTGTTGTGTGATTTTTAACTTTATTTCTTTAGATGGCAGTTAGATCTCTCAATTTTGAAATGCCTGCATCTTTTATACCTACGATTACATATTAAATTCTTACTTGTGTGGCTTCCATGTGTCAAAACAATCTGTTTTAAATTCAACTGGTCCTAAGTCTCCAAGTACCTTTTTGAATTAATTGGCTGAATTTAAACTGCTGTCTGGGTGAAAATACTACTTGGGCCTGCTCGATACAAAGTGTTAATTCAATTTGGGTGCTCTCTGTGCACTTGCACTTTAAACTGCTGTTCAGACTTCCATTTTTGAACTCTCCAAGCACCGAAAAGAATACCATCCCTTACAGGACATTGCAATGCCCACTCCCATTTCACAATTTTACCATTTTTACACACTAACTTCGTGACAGTTAGACACGGAGCTCAAAATTGCCCACAATATTCCAAATGTGGCCTGACCAGAGCTTTCTGCAGCCTCAGTTGTACGTCTCTGCTCTTGTATTCTTGTCTACTTGAAATGAATGGCAACATTGCATTGCATTCCTAACTGCCAATTGAACTTGTTAACCTTAGAAACTCCTAAACTAGGACTCCTAGTTTGGGCGTCACGGTGGCACAGTGGTTAGCACTGCTGCCTCACAGCGCCAGAGACCCGGGTTCAATTCCCACCTCGGGCGACTGACTGTGTGGAGTTTGCACGTTCTCCCCGTGTCTGCGTGGGTTTCCTTCGGGTGCTCCGGTTTCCTCCCACAGTCCAAAGATGTGCAAGGTCAGGTGAATTGGCCATGCTAAATTGCCCGTAGTGTTAGGTAAGGGGTAAATGTAGGGGAATGGGTGGGCTGCGCTTCGGCGGGTCGGTGTGGACTTGTTGGGCCGAAGGGCCTGTTTCCACACTGTAAGTCTAATCTAATCTAATCCTCAGACCCTTCAGCTTTCTGAAGCCATTGCCCATTTAGAAAATGGACTATGGCTCTATTTTTCCTACCAAAGTGCATAACTTCACATTTTCCTAAATGGTATTCCATCTGCCCAATCTCCTAGCCTGTTCAAGTCCTTCTGTAGCCTCCCAGCTCCTCAACACTACCTGTCCCTCCACTTATGACCTGCAAACATAACATCAATAGCCTCAATTCTTTTGTCCAGATCACTAATGTGTAATGTGAATAGTTGCAGTTCCCACATTGACCCCTGTGGAACTCCACTGCTATCATTGGTTGCCATCCTGAAGAAGACCCCTTTATCCCCACTCTCTACCTTCTGCCATTCAGCCAATCCTCTATCCATGCCAGTACGTTTCCCTGGACACCATGTACTCTTATCTTAATTAGCAGTGTCCTGTGCAGCACCTTCTGAAAATCCAAGTAGATCATGTCCTGTGGCTCTTCTTTGTCTAAATTGCTTGTTAATTTCTCAAGGAATTCTAATAGATTTGTAAGACTTCCCCTTGACAAAGCTGTGTTAAGCCCTATTTTACTGTATACTTCCAAGTATTCAGCAATCTCATCCATAATAATGGACTGAAAAATAACTGAGGTCAGGCTAACTGGGCTATCATTTTCTGTTTTCTGGCTCCCTCCTTTCTTAAACAAGCGTGTTACATTAGCTATTTTCTAGTCTTCTGGGATCCTCCATGACTCTAGTGATTCTTGAAAGATCACCACTACAATTTCCTCAGCTATCTCATTAGAACTCTGTGGTGTAGTCCATTTGGTCCCAGGTTATTTATCCACATTCAAACCTTTCAGATTCCCTAGCACCTCCTCCTTATTTTAATAGCCATTGCACTTAACTCTGCCTCAACTTTCTTTAAGTTCTGGTACACTACTGGTGTCTTCCACTGTGAAGACTGATGCAAAGTACCTATTCAGTTTATTTTGTCATTTCTTTGTTCCTATTATTACATCTTGAGCCTCATTTTCGAGGAAACCATCAGTTCTGGAGATGTATTGGCTTTTAACCCATTAGTTTCCCTAGTGATTTTTCTTTAGTGACAGCAATTGTATTTATTTCCTCTTCCCATTTGCCCTATTACTAACAATTCTTTTTTGGAATACATAAAACAAAGATGCTGGAGACCCTGAAACAAAAACAGAAATTGCTGGCGAAACTCAGCAGGTCTGGCAGCATCTGTGTGAGGGAAGGCAGAGTTAACGTTCTGAGTCCTGTGACTTTTCCATTAGAACTTTTTTTTTGGAATGCTATTAATTCCTTCAAATTGAACCTCTACAGTCCACATGGAGACATTGCTGTCAGGGTGATCCAGGATTTTAACCAAACACTAATGAAGTAATGGTGAAGTAGTGTCCAGTCAGAATGGTGTGTGGAGTTATGTGTATACAATATGAACCCCACACTCCCTTTTCTCCTCTACCCTTCTTGATGTTGTCCTACATATTGTGTATTCCATTTAGACCTGTCCAAATTAATTACTTTACACATCTGCAGACTGGGTGGCAGTGGTGGGTAGCATTGCTGCCTCACTGTGCCAGGGACTTAGGTTTGATTCCAGTCTT
Organism: Chiloscyllium punctatum; assembly: GCF_047496795.1. Lineage (NCBI taxonomy): Eukaryota > Metazoa > Chordata > Chondrichthyes > Orectolobiformes > Hemiscylliidae > Chiloscyllium > Chiloscyllium punctatum. Next base: position 27,680,337 of record NC_092745.1, on the reverse strand, counting down.
GGGCAACTGCGTGACTTTGCACATTCTCCTGATGTCTGCGTGGGTTTCCTCCAGTTTTCTCCTACCGGAACATAGATATGCAAGCCATGCTAAATTGTGCATAGTGTTCAGGGATGTGTAGGCTAGATACATTAGTCAGGGGAAATGTTGACTGTGGGGGAAGAGGGTCTGGGTGAGATACTCTTTGGAAGGTCAGTGTGGACTTGTTGCACCAAATGGCTGTTTCCACACTGTAGGGATTCTATGAAATTATGTGCTACTTTCTGCTCAACCTGTGTACTGTTGAGATTTTCTGTAATTTACATTGCACTCCTCAATCCCATTTTCAGTTTGTGCATCAGCCATTCACATACTAACTCACCCCCTACATTAATATATCAAACCTTCTACATAAAGTGGCAGATGGAGTTTAATTCAGATAAATGTGAGGTGCTGCATTTTGGGAAAGCAAATCTTAGCAAGATTTATACAATTAATAATAAAGTCCTAGGGAGTGTTGCTGAACAAAGACACCTTGGAGTGCAGGTTCATAGCTCCTTAAAAGTGGAATCACAGGTAGATAGGATAGTGAAGGTGGCATTTGGTATGCTTTCGTTTATTGGTCAGAGTATTGAGTACAGGAATTGGGAGGTCATGTTGCAGTTGTATAGGACATTGGTTAGGCCACTGTTGGAATATTGCGTGCCATTCTTATCTCCATCCTATCAGAAAGATGTTGTGAAACTTGAAAGAGTTCATAAAAGATTGACAAGGATGTTGCCAGGGTTGGAGGATTTGAACTGTAGGGAGAGGCTGAACAGTCTGGGGCTGTTTTCCCTGGAGTGTCAGAGGCTGAGGGGTGACCTTAAAGAGGTTTACAAAATCATGAGGGGCATGGATAGGGTTAGGGAAGCCCAGAACTAGAGGGCGTAGGTTTAGGGTGAGAGGGGAAAGATATAAAACCTAAGGGGCAACTTTTTCACGCAGAGGGTGGTACGTGTATGGAATGAGCTGCCAGAGGATGTGGTGGAGGCTGGTACAATTGCAACATTTAAGAGGCATTTGGATGAGTATATGAATAGGAAGGGTTTGGAGGGATATGGGCCGGGTGCTGGCAGGAGGGACTAGATTGGGTTGGGATATCTGGTCAGCATGGACGGGTTGGACCGAAGGGTCTGTTTCCATGCTGTACATCTCTATGACTCTATGTTAAATGGTGGAGCATATTCTAAATGCTGAGGGAAGAAACTCTCCGCTCCTAAACAGTCAATCCCCCATCTCAAGACTATCTTTAACTTTCCTTTAATCTCTGCGTCGCCGATCAAAACCCTGTGGCGTATTTCACTAATGAAACCGACCCGGTGTTGTGCCATTTTTATACATATTTCATTAAGTTCGCCTCAATTCTAAACAACGTGCTGCCAGTTTCCTCATCGGAAAATGCCCGCCATTCAAGGATATGGTTTCTCTCTCTCTCTCTCTCTCTCACAGAACTCCACGGAGGCTCCACATTACACCACAAATTGATCAGGCCCCACCCGTGCCAGGCAACTAAGGAAACCCTGCGAGCGGCGCGCGCGCGGGGGTGGGGGGTTTACGTCATCGAAGATGGGCGGTGAGTTGACGACCCATCCCTCCCCCATAGCGGGTTCTAACCAACAAGCGAAAGGGATTGTCGGGCGGCCATGCTATTGACAACAGGCTCAGCCAATAGAACCTGGGATGTTCGGGTCGGCTGGTCCGGATCCCGTCAGTCCTTGCGCGGCATTAACTATAAAAGGCGGCGCCCGGAGCCGCCTGGTCTCTTTCGTGCGCTGTCTGCTGCTGTGGTAGGTATGAAGATAGAAGTGTTGGGTACCGCGCCTCGCTGGTTCCACGTGGGCCTCGGCCGGGGTGGGGGGAGAGGATAAAGCGTGAGGTGGCTGGGTGATTATTTTTGGGGTTTGGTGAGAAGGGAGCCTGGAGCACGGTCTTTCCCCGGGGCTCAGTTTTTTGGGAGCGGGCCGACGCTGTGATGAGCCCATGTTGGTAGGGACATCAGAGTCACTGTGGTGAGTTCCCAACATGCTGAGCACACGGCCCCTTATCCCCGGGATAGTCACTGGCGTGGCTCCCTGCTTGTACAATCTAATTTTGTTCCTATGGTTGGCAGGTTCCGCACCTTCGTGGATGGAGCGGCAAGTAATTCCAATACAGTATCGCATGGGGCAGTTGATTTAACAACCGTTTTGATCTTTGAGGCCAAGACTTGTCCATGTGTATCCTGTGGGCACGCTTGCTGGAGCATGTGGACTAGAGGAGACATCTTAGTCCTTCCAGTTGGTCTGTTTGGTATGATTGTCATTAACTTTGTGCTTCCTCTGGTTAACTATTTAATTTGCTGTTAACTGCAGTTTATCTCCAGTGTACTCTGTAATTGTAGCACCTAATCCTCGCATAACTAATTCCACATATCTATCTCTTGAGTAATTTTTCTGTTCAAGTCTGTTATCACTTAACAGATCTTGTGGTTCTGTTGCCCAGAACCAGTCTGTGATCCATGGAGATAGTCTGCCCTGTTATAACCTTCCTTTGACTGCCAATGATTAACGAGTAGTGGTCAGAAATGTTTCTGAAAACGGTTGTATAATGAGGCGTGTAGCTCTAGTTGAGGGTTTGCATGTTAAAGCAATGAGTGTGACACTGCTATCTTTCCAGGTCTGGATCTGTCAAGCTACTCATCACCTGGCTGCGAAGGTAACTGGTTTCATAGTCCCTTAATGAGCTCCCTTGGGCAGTGTGGCATTTTAAAAACTGATCCGAATTTGCTTTCACGGCTTATGCCTTACACTAAGAGGAGGCTGTTTTCTGCATTAACTCAAAAGCTTGCTGTATTTGACCCTCATTGGCTCATTGTTCCAAACTAATTTGACTTTTGGGCTGGTCAGTCCATTGAATCACTACATCGAATCTCTGTAATTGAACTATAGCAAATCTAAAGCTCCCTCAAAGGCCAGTATATTCTTTCAAATGGGCTATTTGGAAGAAATCCTTCTGCATTTTGATTTGTGCTTTAGCATGGTGTTGATCTTAAACAGGACCCTGATGGTCCCTTTCTGGGCAAACTGTCAAAAAGCTCCTCCGTGTCTCTGGTCAAAATGGGAACATTTTTTAGATCTTGTGTGCAGTGATGATGGTTATTTGCTACTCTTGACTAAAAGATGACGATTACATAAACCGCCATAAACTGGTTCTGAGGCACACAGTTGGGATTTTTTGATGTGTTCAGCTTAATGGCAGATCACTAACCCAGATGCTTCTTTTCCAGGTATGGGTGATTCTGTGCGCACAAGAATTTGATACCTAGGTGAGAGCCCTTGTTACGATACAGTGAGACTCCTTGTAATAAGTTGGTACATCTATTAGTTGACCTTGGTCTGGATGTGGGATTCTTGAGATGGAGTGGTGGTTTCATTGTACTGTCAATGATGCTAATATAATTACAATGGGAATCTCTCTGAAAAAATGTGGAAGACTTGTAATTACTGAATCAGTACAACATAACCTCACCTCCTGCATTCTGATCTCAAGGCTGACAGTTCCTTTTGCCTAAAAGGACTACTATATTGTTACTGTCCCCATTGTGCTAGTTTCTCCTAGCAACTGATCCAAAGATGTCGTCCAAATGCTGATTGTATGGTGTATTCAATTTGTAATTGCACTTGTAGGACTGTTATCAAACTTGCTGTATGTTCTCTTTCAGATTATTCCAAGGACTTAAGTAATGGAAGGTAAGTGGAATGAGTTTGGTTGTGTGATGGTGTAATAGTGAATCCTTGATAAAATGCTCATTTGAGGTTGGTATCTGAGCAATTGGCCTGACTGAACATTCAAATTCTGTAAATGTGGCAAATACAAATGACCTGGCTCCAATATTGATTCACCTTCAAGGAGAACAAAGCAGGGTGCAGTTGATTATGCCAGCTCTTCATGTTCAAAGATCCAAGTTAATTGGTTCTGGATTAGTCCAAATTTGAAAATTGCCATTTACTCTGCTTGCATCAATGCATTCTAAACTGGGAACATATGCTTGTAAGCATGGTATTTGAACTACATGTCAGTCTATCTGCTTCTCTAGTATACCACATGAGCAGCATTGTATCAAGGATTCTAGCCTAACAGGATTGAATGATGAGCTCATAGTTCAGCAGAGAACTAATGAAGAATTTATGCAACAGTCTTTCGCTCCTATCTGACATTTCCTTTTATTGAAACTGAAAAGCTGCATGCAAGTCTTTCCTACTCTGAATTTGAATGAATTCTTGTTTTTAGATTTTGACTCTCGATGTGAACAAATCTTGGATGTTGACTCTAAACCTCAGGTGAGAAATTTGCCATGGGTTTTGACTTGTTTGTTAATTGGGATGATGCAGAGTTCTGCTTGTATTAGATATCACTAGCAATTGTGGCCCCATTGTAAATGTTTACTGATTTTGCTCAAGTGCCTTTTGTAGGCTGTCTTGTGGTCAGCTTTCTGACTGATCTTTTTAAGCCAGTATAAAGAGCAGTGTTATATGGAGAGCCCAGGTTCCTGATGAAGGGCTTTTGCCTGAAACGCCAATTTCAAAGCTCCTAGGATGCTGCCTGAACTGCTGTGCTTTTCCAGCACCACTAATTCAAAGCAATTTATGTAGAATGGCTTCATGTGTCTGCATTCTCAAACTTTTCCACTGTAGTTTGTCTGAAGACCTGGGACAGGCATTCATTGTGTAATGTTTTGACTGTGCACAGCTTTTCTGTAGTAGTTTTCCTACTTGTTACTGACCTCAGCACTGATTTTTTTCAACATCCTTTAACTTAAAGATTGCACTTAACAATTAAAGTACCCTTAAATCTAGATGTTTATGGGAACGTGATCATGGCTCTTATTGAATTTGAGATTGTAAGTTTTTAAAAAATCTTTACTTGTGCAGGATGTGCTGAATGTCATACACTCCTCAACTAGGAGCAAAAGACTTTGTTTGGCATTTTAATCTATTTGGATTTAAAGGCCATTCAACTCATGAACTTGTGCCAATTCTTAAATCTGGACATTTAGCCACAGTCCCCACTCCCCGTAGTTGTAATATTTCCTTGCTATATACACTAGCTTTTGCAGAATTTCAGTGGTGTTTCCATCCTTTTCAGGTATTTGGGTGAGCAGCCATGTTCAAGAACAGGACTAATGGAAGGTGAGTAGATAGAACTTGTGGAAGGCTGGATTGTTGAACCCTAACTCTGTTACTCAGCCTGTGTTGTCACAGTTGGAAATTTAGCCAAGCCTCTAGTGTGGTGAAGTACTAGCACACTTTGCTAGATGTGCCATACTTAGGGCTACAGATATATAATTATGCTTTAAGCTAGGTATGAATCAGTCTCTGCATTAACTGCAGTATGGGAGCTGATTTCTTTCCCTGTGACATCACAGGAGCTGCATTGTTCAGGGTTTCCCACTAAGGATTTAATGATGAGCTCATAGTTCAGCAGATAACTGAAGAAAAAATTTGCCCCTATCTGACATTTCCTCTTTGCTAGTGTTTTGAGGTACATCCAGTCTTTTCTGTTGAGTTGATTCTCTTATTTTTTTTCAGATTCCTGACTCAAGATGTAAAGTTTTCAGCTTTGGACCAATCTTGCATGCCAGGTATGTTTGACAAGGTAGTGACTGCATCTGTAGTACCAGCCTGGTTTTGTATGATGTATGAATTAGGTCTCTGAAACATGAGGAGAAATAAGTGACTGACAACAGAATTTACTAAGCTTGTTTCAGAATTTCTTGAGGCTCCATGTAATTTGCTCCCTTTGCTTCCCCTTAGGGTCAGAACTATTATGGCATAGGTCTGCCAGACAGCATGGAAACAGTTTGATCTCCCTCCCCCCCCCAACCCCCGGCCTTCAGTTCAACTAGTTTACCGCTTCTGTTTCTAAGCTAAAGCCTGCTACTTGGTAAGTGGCCTGTTCCTTTTTTCTTTTCCTGTCTTGTCAAGTGCCTGTGATGCAAACATGAGACTTGATTTACCAGTGAAGACTGACTAATATTAGCTCTAACTGATTTTGTGCACACTTAGACAGTAAGATCAGAAGCAGGATTATCAAAAATAACTAACATTCCTATTCTCTTTCAGAATCTGAAGCTGTAGGATCCAGGATCATTGCAGCACCCAGAGGTCAGTTTTCATAAGAGCTGTGTAGTTTAGTTGCTGTTTGCCTGCAAATGGCAGATAGTCATGCTTTGGATTAAAGTATCTTTACTTTTCCTCAAGAAAATGCTGTTGGCCTGACATGAGATTCAGTGCCCTTTAGGCTTTTAACTAAATGAAACCATTGATGAATAATTCTGCCATATGAACTTTGCTGATTCTACCCCAACCGTTCCATTCCATCTGAGGTTTCATGGCCCTCTGAACATTGTTGTCTGGTGACTGGGTTTTGTGATAACACATGATTTCTGCATTTAGAGTTGCACCAACTGGAAGTTCAGGATATTGAGTAGATTTGGTATTCAAAGTGACTCGGTTGAAGAAAGGCTTCTACAGATGGATTTAAAGACTATCTTTAAAGGAAATTCTGAACTTTGGTGAAAAGGTACAGTCTGACATCTGAATTTTCAGCTTAATTGCAGTTTGGTCATTGGTAATGTTTGCGGGTCTGTAGATCAGCTGCTGCTTTCAGCACTGCTTGATTAACTGTATTGCAGGTTTGGGACACAAGATTACTTTGTGCTTGCTTTGCAATTTTTGATTGCTTTTAACAATCTGTCCAGATTGTGCAAACTGTTTAAAATGATCCAACCTTCCAGTTGGAGGATGTTTACTTAATGTTTTAAGGGTTACAAGTCCAACATGGGACAATGCATGGAAATGATGAGACTCGTTCTTGAACTCTCTCACTGACAAGTGATGACTCGATTTCTGATTCTGTGCTTACAACCCAATACAAGTACTTGGCAACTTTCAATGAGCTGAAGCTTCCTACACTGAGGCCTGCAAGTTGAATGCAGTTTTTAAAATGGTATGTTTTCTAATGTCTTAAATATTCTGTTCCTCTTGCAGGTGAAAGGATGCAATCAACATTGGACCAATTGTTTGTTGTAATCTGCAAAATCAAATAAAGTGGAAATGAAGATTCATGCATTGGTGTTTTTGTGGTCATGGTACAAATATTTAAAACAGGTTCTGGTGCAGCAATGCTTTGGGTGGCAACAGGATTAAGTAATGCTGAGTTTTCATCTCTGGCATTGGATGATTTGCAGTGACAGAATGCAAGCATAAACTTGCTGCCTGGAAAAGCAGTGTTCTAAAGCTTGGGGAGCTGAAAGTATCATCTAACTGGGTTTTCTAAATGGTTTGAAATGTGAACAAAGACACTGCAAGAGTTAAGCTCCCTTGGCATGCAGACAGATGTCACATGAGCAGTTAGTCAACCTCAGTAGAGCTGGTTACATATAACTTCTCAGGCAAGCATGGGATCAAAGGAATAGCTGACATGAGGAATGTGCTGTTTCACTTTTCTGTACACTCCACTCCAACATCTCCAAATCAAAGTTTAAAAATCTCACCAATGCCTTTAAACTGATTTAATTGGAAGCACTCTACTGTTGCTGCTTCAGGTGATTGTCACCTGTGGAGTGGTGCTCTGAAAGCATGTGCTTCCAGTTAAATCTGTTGGACTACATAAGCTGGTGTTGTGATTTTTGACTGTTTCAGTTCAGTGGACTTGTGCAGCTGTCTTTGCACTGTAAAGTAGGCACATGTTACTCCCACTAAAAATACTGAAAACACTAGTGCAGTTTGCTTTATTTCTAGTTGTATGGTGATACAATCTGGTAATGACAGTCTCTCATGTACTAGAGACCAGAATATTGCACTACAAGTGAGAATTTGCAACAAATGACTCCTTGCTGATTCAATAGTGCAAATTCAGGTGCTCATTATCTTTGTTAAAAAGTTACAGACCTATCTTAAACAATCCTGTGCAATGCATTCCAGCTGTGAGCCACAAGGCTTAAACACTACCTCAAGCTTTTCTAAAACTCAGAATACAGCTGCATATAATTCACCCTGTTGCTAAGTGTAAAAAATCACAACCAGTTTTAAAAAAAACCCACCCAAGCCCCATTGCTATATTTAGACCTACCTAATACTAGGCAATTTAGCATAGCCAATTCACTTGACCTGCACATCTTTGGATTGTGGGAGGAAACCCACACAGATACCAGGAGAATGAGCAAACTCCTCAGGTGTGTAGATGCCAGTGTTGGACTGGGGTGTGCAAAGTTTAAAATCTCACAATACCAGGTTATAGTCCAACAGGTTTAATTGGAAGCACGCTAGATTTCAGAGCGATTGTCTCGGGTGATTGTCGTCTCAGGTGGGTATCAAACCCAGGACTCTGGTGCTGTGAGACCCTACTGCCCAATGCTTCCCATTAAACCTGTTGGACTATAACCTTGTGTTGTAATTTTTAACCCCCCAGTCTGACACCAGCATCTCCGGATCATGACTAATAGCAAGACATTTCCAATCCTATTTCAGAATTAACTAGGGTCCCTGACAACTGGGAATAACACGGCCCATGCAACACACTGGTGCTTTGCCCTACGAGTTAGAGATAAACATTGACAGGTTGCCTGTTTACTCGCAGGAGGAGTTGGCAGGACAAGACCACTCCGGGGGCGGGGGTTTCAGCAACATGGTTAGTGTTTGCTCACGCTGCCAAGATAGTTCAAACTACACGTTTGGTTCATATCCCACATGCTTTACTCGTGTACCGACCTCGTTGCCTTTTGTGTGATCACACGTTGGTGACACCTGTCCGTATGTACGGGTCCGTCATCTCCCACTCGGCGCACAGCCCAGGGTGGAGGAGGCGTGATGGGAGGACCTTGCAGGGGGGTGGGGCGAGCATGCGCACTGCCGGCAGACGGCCGGAGTCTGCGCGGTGACCTCGGCTGGACGCGCAGGCGCGATGCTGGTGCAGGAGGGAGCATGCGCAATCGCCGGGGAGTGTTGGGGGGGACGATGTCGGCGCAGGAGCGACCGGGCCTCGGAAAACGACAGCGACAAACCGGTAAGAAGACAAGGCGCCAGTGGCAGTAAACCCAACACCAGTGAGGGAGAGTGGAGTGGAAGGACCCTGTATGAGAGAGACAGAGACCCCCCCCTCCCAAACACTGAGAGAGGGAGGTGGACTCTCACTGAGACTGAGAGACTCGGAGCCGCACCGTGAGTGAGACCCTCATCGACCCACAGGCCGTCACTTAGTGTCAGTGAGAGTGACGGGCCGAGAGAATGAGAGGCCTCACTGAGAGTACAGCACACCCTGGCTGAAAGTGAGACACGGAGTGGGACACCCTCACTGAGAGAGAGGGAGGGACGTCCACTGAATGTGAGAGAGGGGGAGGGACCCTGGGAGGGACCCTCACGGAAAGTGAGAGGGAGAGTGGGAGACCCTCACTGAGAGGAGAGAGAGAGAGTGAGGGAGGGACCCTGGGAGGGACCCTCACGGAAAGTGAGAGGGAGCTTCATTGAAAGCGAGCGTGGTAGACACCCTCCCTGAAAGTGAAAGAGAGTGGGAGACCCTCACTGAGAGGGAGAGTGGGAGACCCTCACTGAGAGGGAGAGTGGGAGACCCTCACTGAGAGGGAGAGTGGGAGACCGGCAGACCCTTACTGGAGGTGAAAGGGTGAGTGTGAGAGACCGTCACTGAAAGTGAGAGAATGAGAGACCCTCACTGACAGTGAGAAACCCTCGCAGAGAGTGTGGGAGAGAGAGAGTGACCCTCGCAGAGAGTGTGGGAGAGAGAGCGTGACCTTCACAGATGGGCAGTGGTGAAATGTGAAGTTATAAACTTTGCTGTGAAAAACAGAAAGGAAGAACATTATTTAAATGGTATGTTAGGAAGTGTGGATGTACAAATGGAACGTGCGGGTTTCCTTGTACATTATAGAATGTAAAACAGCACAGCATAGGAACAGGCCCTTCGGTCCACAGAATATGTGGCAACTATGTTGTCATTTGAAACTAATCCCATCTGTCTGCACATGGTCTATTCCTTGCCTGGTCATGTCTCTGTCTAAATGTCTCTTAAACGTTGCAATGGCAATGTGCTCCAGGCAACTACCACCCATCGTGTATAAAACTTATCTCACACATTTCCTTCTCCCTCTCACTTTTAAACCTGTGCCCTCTAGTATTTCACATTTCCTCCCTGGGAAAAAGACTCTGACTATGCACCCTATTCATGGCATTCAAATTTATATACTTCTATCAGGTCGCCCCCTCAGTCTCCTATATGCTGGGGAAAACAATCCAAGTTTGTCCATCCTGTGCTTATAGAAATTCAAACCAGGCAACATTGTGGTAAACCTCTTTTGCCCCCTCTTCAGAGCCTGTACATCCTTCATGTAGTGTGGGGACCAGAACTGCATGCAAAACTCAAAATGTGGCCTAACTGAAGTTTTATAGAGTGCTATAGGGTGAAGGTTTGCTCGCTGAGCTGTAGGTTTGATATCCAGACGTTTCATTACCTGGCTAGGTAACATCATCAGTGGCGGCCTCCAAGTGAAGCGATGCTGTTGTTTCCTGCTTTCTATTTATATCTTTCTCCTGGATGGGGTTCCTAGGGTTTGTGGTGATGTCATTTCCTGTTCATTTTCTGAGGGGTTGATAGATGGCATCTAGATCTATGTGTTTGTTTATGCCGTTGTGGTTGGAGTGCCAGGCCTCTAGGAATTCTCTGACATGTCTTTGCTTAGCCTGTCCCAGGATAGATGTGTTGTCCCAGTCGAAATGGTGGTTTATAGAGTGCATTGTGGCTTGCCAGTGTTTATACTCAATGCCCCAACTGATGAAGGCACGGATGCCACGTGCCTTCTTTATCAGCTTTACGTTGATAAGCAGGAGGCTGGGAGAACACAGCAAGCCAGGCAGTATCAGGAGGTGGAGAAGTCAATGTTTTGGGTGTAACCCTTCTTTTGTGTTCTTCCAATCTTGAGCGTGTCTGCTGCGTTCTTCCAGCCTCTGGCCTGTCCGCTGCGTTCTTCCACTTGTCGCCATCTGCCATTTCCTCACCCAACTTTCTAACTGACCTATATCCTATTGTATCATTTGACAATCTTTCTCACTACTCACAACTCCACTAATTTTCATGTTGTCTACAAATGTATGAGTCAGATCACCTACATTTTTATCCAAATCCTTTACATAAATTACAGACAACAGAGGTTCTAGCACTGATCCTTGCAGAGCACCACTGATCGCAGACCTTCAATTAGAAAAATACCTCTCCACCGATACCCTCTGCTTTCTATGACAAAGCCAATTTTGTATCCAACTTACCATGAATCTCAAGCGACAATCTTCTGGAGTAGCCTGCCATGAGGGATCTTGTCACATGCCTTAGTAAAGTTCATATAGACAACATCCATTACCCTACCCTCGATCAACTTGGTCACTTTCTTTAAAAATTCCTTGACAAAACCTCCCTTGGACAGAGCCATGTTAACTATCCCTAAAAAGTCCATCCTTTCCAAATGTTAGTAAATCCTGTCGTTAACAATCTTTTGCAATAATTTCTCTACCCATGATGTCAGGCTCATCAATTTATAATTTCCTGGATTATCACTGTTGACCTTTTTAATCAAAGGAGAAACATTGGCTATTCTCCAGTTTTCTGGGACCTCACTTGTTACTAAAGAGGATGCAAAGATCTTTGTCAAGGCCCGAGCAATCTCCTCCCTTTCCTCTTCCAGTATCCTGGGTTAGATCTAATCAGGCCCTGGGGATTTACCTACCTGAATTGTTTTCATGACACTCAGCACTATCTCCGTCTTAATATTGACATACCCTAGAATATCCCTGTATCCGTCCTTCTCTTGCCATCATCCATGTTGTTCTCCTTTGAGGATACCAATGCAGAATACTCTTTAACGACCTCATGCACTTCCTCTGGTTCCATGCATAAATTCCCTCCCCTGTCCTTGAGTGGACCTCTCCTTCCCCCAGTTACTGTCTTGCTTCTGTAATACACTTAAAATGCTTTGGCATCCTTTTTAACACTATTTGCCAAGGACATTTCATGGCTGCTTTTAGCCCTCCGAATTCTTTGTTTAAGTTCTTTCCTGCTTCCTTTATATTCCTCAAGGGCTCTGTCTGATTTCAGGTTTCTAAAACATGAATATACTTTCTTCTTCTTTTTGATTAATCTTTCAATATTGAATTGATGAAAGGTAGATGCAACAAGCAATTAGGAAGGCAAATGGTAGCTAGAGGTCGACAGCATAGATAACGGCTCTTTGTCCCAGTGGGTATGTGCCAGTCAAAAACAACCACCACTTACAGGCAGTGAATTCTAGATTCCCACCTCTCCCTGAATTAAAATAAGTTTTCTCACATCCCTTGTAAACTTCCTGCTCCTTATTTTAAATCTATGGTCATTGACCCCTCTATCAAGGGGAAATGTTCCTTTCTACCTACGCCCCTCATAATTTTATACGTCTTAGCCATGTCTCTGTGTTTCTGATGAAGGCCTTTTGCCTGAAACATCGATTTTCCTGCTCCTTGGATGCTGCCTGAACTGCTGTGCTTTTCCAGTGCCACTAATCCAGAATCTGGTTTCCAGCATCTGCAGTAATTGTTTTTACCTCCCTTTAGTCTCCACTGCTCCAAGCTGAACAACACTGGTCAATCCAGTCTGTCTTTGTAACTAAAACTCCTAGCCTAGGCAATATTCTTGTGAATCTCCTCTGCAATTGAAGCCCTGCTGTAGTGCGTTTTCTTGAACTTGGATATATATTAACGGATCTGCACACAATATTCTAGCTGTGTCCTAACCAACCTTTTATATGATCCCACGTTAATCTCCCTGCTTATCTTTTCAATTCTTTTGTGGTATGTGGGCATCGGTGCCTGGCCTGCATTTATTGCCAGTCTCTAATTACCCTTGAGAAGTTAGCTGTGGTGAGATGCCATCTTGAACCACTTGTTCTGTAGGGAAACCCATAATGCTGTTAGGGTATTTCAGCATCTTGACCAAGTGACACTGAGGATATATTTCCAAGTTAGAATGGTGAGTAGCTTGAATGGCAACCCGCTGAGAATGGTGTTCCCAACTATCTGCTGCCCTTGTTCTTCAAGATGGAAGTGGTCATGGATTTAGAAGGTGTTGTCTGAAGATCTTTGGTGAATTTCTGCAGTGCATCTTGTAGATGGTACACACTGCTGCTACTGAGTGTCAGTGCTGGAGGGAGTGGATGTTTGTGGATGTAGTGCCAATCAAGAGGGCTGCTTTGTCTTGGGTGGCATCAAGCTTCTTGAGTATTGTCAAAGCTGCACTCATCCAGGCAAGTGGGAGTATTCCATCACACTCCTGACTTAAGCTTTATAGATGATGGACAGTCTTTGGAGATTCAGGAAGTGAGTTACTCCCGGTAATGTTCCTAACCTCTGTGTTGCTTTGTGATTACTGTGATTAAGTCACAAGTCCAACTGAGTTCCTGGTCAGTGGTAACTCCTATGATGTTGATAGTGGGGAATTCGGTGATGGTGACACCATTGAATGTCAAGGGGTGGTGGTAAGATTGTCTCTTATTGGAGATGCTCATTGCCTGGCATTTGTGTGGTGCAAATGTTACTTGCCTCTTGTCAACCCAAGTGTGGATATTGTTCAGATCTTGTTGCATTTGAATGTAGACTGCTTCAGTATGTGAGGTGTTGTGAATGGTGCTGAACAGTGCAATCATCAGTGAACATCTCCACTTTTGACCATAAGGTGGAGGGATGGTGATTGATGAAGCCGCAGAAGATGGTTGGGCCTAGAACACCACCCTGAGGGAGTCCTGCAGAGATATCCTGGAGCAATGATGGACTGTCTTTCAACAAACACAACCATCTTCCTATGTGCCTGGTATGAGCCTAACTGGCAGAGAGTTTGCCCTCGATACGCATTGATTCCAGTTTTGCTAGGGAGCCCTTGATGCCACACTTGGTCGAATGTCATTTTGATATCAAAAGCTGTTACTCTCACCTTACCTCTCATTCAGCTCTCTTGTCTATGTTTGAACCAAGGTTGTAATGAGGTCAGGAGCTGAGTGACCCTGGCGGAACCCAAACTGAGTAACTGCCATCACTTTCTTGATGATTGAGAGTAGATTGGTGGGGCGATAATGGGGCGGTAAATGGCCCGGTTGGATTTGTCCTGCTTCTTGTGTACAGGACATACCTGGGCAATTTTCTACATTGTCAGGTAGATGTCAGTGTTGTAACTGTACTGGATCAGCTTGGCACATTCTGGAGCTTCAGTCTTCAGTCCTATTGCTGGAATATTTCAGGGCCCATAGCCTTTGTAGTTTCCAGTGTCTCTAACTGTTTCTTGATATCAAATGGAGTGAAATGAATTGGCTGAAGACTGGTATCTGATAATCTGTGGGACTACTGGAGGAGGCTGAGATGGATCATCTGCTCGACACTTCTGGTTGAAGATTGCTGTGAATGCTTTAGCCTTATCTTTTGCACTGATCACAGACTCCTTAAAGTGTACAAGTAGGCCGTTTGGCCCAATGAGTCCACAGCGATCCTCTGAAGAACCAAAACCCCTTACCCTATATCTGTAACCCTGTATTTCACTTGGCTAATCCATGTAGCCTGCATACCCCTGGACACTATGGGGAATTTAGCATGGTCAATCCATCTAACCTGCACATCTCGGAGGAAAGCGGAGCACCTGGAGGAAGTCCATGCAGGTACGGGAAGAATATGCAAACTCCACACTGTCACCCGAGAATGGAGTCAAACCTAGGTCCCTGGTGCTGTGTGCCACTGTGCCACCCTATTAAATTTGCTTTAATGTCCACTGCTTATCATGGCTAAAATGAATTAACACAAATGTGGTAGCTGCCAGTGACAGGCACTGTTACCACAAAACAAATCTTACAAAAAAATCCATTTGATAAATTAATGTGGAGTGACCAATGGCAAGATGCAAGAGTGACTAAAGTTCGATTTCCCATGGGGAGGTGAAGAGCCTGAAGAAATGTGCAGAAACCAGAAGAGCAAATGGAAATTAGGGTCTCATTCATTTCAGACGTGTCAGTAAGTCATTGAAGTGACCCATGAGCATAGATCGCAACACTGCAGTTTGGGTTGTTCCAATATGGAGGATGGGAATGTTTGTAGAGCCTCCCCCTCTAGTGAGCTGTTGAATTGTCTACCATCAATCATGACTGGATGTGGCAGGACTGCACAGCTTAGATCTGACCTGTTGGTTGTGGAATCACTTGGCTCTGTCTCGAAGAGTGGATTTACCACCTGCTCTGAGTTTCTTTGTTTTTGTTGTCACCAGAGAGAGGCTTTCTAAACTGTGATTGCCATAGTTAGCTTCGGTGAATGAGAATCGTGGATAGTCCTACTGCTAGAAAGGGGAGGAGCACTGGATTGGGCTCAATCATAGTGCCTTGTGTTGTTGAAAATAGAAATCTAAGAAATTGAAGCAGGAGGAGGCCATTCAAACCATTGAATCTTCTTTGTCATACAACTTGGTTATAGTTGATTTTCTGCACACTCAGCATCTGAGCTTTTACGGCCCTTTGGTGCAGAGAGTTCCAAATGTTCATGATTGAACAATGTCCTCCTCCTAAAGGGCCTGGTCTCAATTCTAAGACTGTGTCCCTAGATTCTAGAACACCCTACCTTCAGGCGAAGGGAAAAATCCTTGCTGTGTTCAGTCATAGAGTTGTACAGCATAGAAACAGACCCTTCAGTCCCACTTGTCTATGCCAATCAGATATCTTGAATTAATCTAGTCCCATTGTCAGCATTTGGCCCATATCTTTCTAAATCCGTCCTATTCACATTCCCATCCAGATGCCTTTTCAGTGTTATAATTGTACCAGCCTTCACCATTTACTCTGGCAGTCTACACATCACCCTCTGTGTGAAAAAGATGCTGAGGTTCCTTTTAAATCTTTCCCCATCACCCTAAACCCATGCCCTCTAGTTTTTGCCTTCCCTACCCTGGGAAGAAGATATTGGCTATTCACCCTATCTATGCCCCTCATGATGTTATAACTTTCTACATGGTCCCCCCTCAGCCTGTGACACTCTACAGGAAATAGCCCCAACCTATTCAGCCTCTCCCAGTAGCTCAAACCCTCCAACCTTGGCAACATCCTTGTAAATCCTTTCTGCACCCTTTCAAGTTCAACAACATTTTTCCTGCAGCAGAGAGACCAGAATTGAAAGCAGTATTCCAAACGTGGGCTAACCAATGTCCTGGACAGCCACAGCATGACCTCCCAATTCTTGTACTCAGTGCACTGACCAATAAAGGCAAGCATACCAAACACCACCTTCACTATCCTGTCTACCTGTGACTACTGTCAAGAAATTATGAACTTGCACCTTGAGGTCTCTTTATTCAACAACACTGTCTTACCATTAACTCTTACCCTGATTTGCCTTTCCAAAGTGCAGCACTTCACATTTATCTATATGAAACTGCATCTGGCATTCATCGGCCCACTGGCCCGTCTGATCAAGGTCCCGTTGTACTCTGAGGAACCTTCTTCCACGACACCACCAATTTTGGTGTTATCTGCAGTTACTAACCATACTGCCTACATTCACATACAAATAACTTACATAAAAGCCAAAAACTACTGACCCTTGTGGCACACCACTGGTCCCAGGCCTCTAGCAGTTGTTGGGCCCCTTGCTGAGATATTTATATCATCGTCAGCCACAGGTGAGGTGCCCGAAGACGAGAGAACACCCTATTTTTGAGTCAGATCTGTATCCAAATGGCTGGTTCTCCCTGTATTCCATGTGTTCTAACCTTGCTAACCAGTCTACCATGCGGAATCTTGTTGAACGTCTTATCTAAGTCCATATAGATCACGTCCAGCGCGCTGCCTTCATCAATCCTCTTTGTTACTTCTTTCAAAAAAACTCAATCAAGTTTGTGATACATGATTTCCTACAGACAAACCCATGCTGACTATCCCTAATCAGTCCTTGCCTTTCCAAATACATGTACATCCTGTTCCTCAGGATCCCCTCCAACAATTTGCCCGCCATTGATGTCAGGATCACTGGTCTATAGTTCCCTGGCTTTTCCTTCCCACCTTTCTTAAATAATTTACCAACCTCCAGTCTTCTGGCATCTTACCAGTGACTATCAGTGATGCAAATAATTCAGCAAGGGGCCCAGTAATCACTTCCTGAGCTTCCCACAGAGTTTCAGGGTACACCTGATCACGTCCTGGGGATTTATCCATCTTTGTACGTTTTAAGACATCCAGCCCCACCACCTCTATAATAGGGACGTTTTTCATGATGTCACTATCTATCAATCCCTTTTAGTTTTAATGAGATCATGTCTCATTCTTTTTAACTTTTGAGAATGTAGTCATCAGTCTCTCCTCATGGGGACAGTCTGTAGTCACTGGATAAAGACTCATCCATAACTATTTATAGTAAGTAGATAAAGCTGTAACACGTTTTGCGCCGTGTCCATCAAACAGTGCTGGGAGAGGTTGGGAATGGAGTGGGCAGACAGGGTCCCTCATCTCCTGACTATCAAGATAATTGCTTCCCCTTGTACAGTCTTTGATATTTGCGGCCCTTGTTTCGCTCAGGGACTGTCCTTGAACAGATGGTGCTCCATGCTGATCAACACTGGTGAGATATTTAATTGAAGCCTGTGTGATATTGTGGACATGTGATACTCTTAAAAGTTTTATATAATCTGAACAGTCGCGTTTCATGGTTTACAAACAGATTTTGAAATCTTCCGAGTTTGACAGGAGTGGTCTGTTTTCTCTTCAAAATCCTGTCCTTGAATTTAGTTTTGAATTCAGTCCACCAGGTGGTGCTACTCAGCTTACAAAAGTGAGCTTATTGTAACCAAAGTTGAGATTCCATCATAAAGTTTTCATTTTGATTGGGAACGTAAGTGCATATTCTGGGTGTGTGCCTACCTATCTCAAGGTATTGTTCTGCCCCCAACCCCGACGCAAAAAAAAAGCAAAACGTAGTCATGCAGCATGGAAACAGACCCTTCAGTCCAACTCACCCATGCTGACAAGATACCCTAAACTGATCTAGCCCCATCTGCCAACATTTGACCCATGTCCCTCTAAATTGTGCCTATTCATGTACCCATCCAGATGCCTGTAAAATGTTGTAATTGGACCTGCCTCCACAATTTCCTCTGGCAACTCGTTCTAGACGTGCACCACCCCATGTGAAAAGGTTACCCCTCAGGTCCTTTTAAGTCTTTCCTATTCAATCTTAAACCTATGTCCTCTAGTTTTGGACTTCCCAACCCTGGGAAGCATACCTAGGCTATTCACCCAGCCACGATCTCATGATTTTATAAACCTGTATAAGATCACCCCTCAGCCTCTAATGCTGCAGGGAAAAGGCCCTGGCCTATTCAGCCTCTCCAGCCTCTCCCTATAGCTCAAAACCTCCAATCCTGGCAGCATCCTAGTAAATCCTTTCCGAACCCTTTCATGTTTAACGACACCTTTCCTATAGCAGGGAGACCAGAATTGAACATATTATTTTAAAAGTGGCCTAACCAATGTCCTGTATAGCCATAAAATGATCTCCCAACTCCTGTACTCAGTGCACTGACTAACAAAGGGAAGTATGCCAAATCCCTGCGTCTCACCTGTCGACCTGTGACTCCACTTTTCAAGGAAATTTGAACGTGCATTCCAAAGTTTCTTTGTTCAGCAACACTCCTCAGGACCCTACCATTAACTGTATAAGTCCTTTCTTGCTTTGCATTACCAAAATGCCAACACCTCACATTTATCTAAATTTAGCTCCTCCTGCCTCTTTACTTTTACATGGAATTCCTCTTGTACTCAAGGACAGCATCTGATTGGGTGCCTTGATTGTATTTCCTAACCAAGTGCTTATGCCCAAAACGTTGATTCTCTTGCTCCTCGGGTGCTGCCTGACCTGCTATGCTTGTTCAGTGTCACACGTTTTGATTTGTATTCTGTATCTGCATACTAACATTTTGTCTCGTGCACCAGAACACTTCAATTGTTCTGTAGTCATTCTTCATTTAAGTGACACTCTGCTGATTCTCATTCTTCCTGACAAAGTGAGCAACTTCATATTTTTCCACATTTTACTGCATCTGCCAGACTTTTGCCTTCTCACTCAACTTATTTACATCCATCTGCAATTTAGTATCTACTTTACAACATACTTTTCTATTATCTATTTTGGTTTTGAGTGCTAGCCATACTACCATGTAATTGCTTCCTTCATCCAAGTCATTGACATAAATTGTGAGAAGTTAATCCCCAGATAATGATCCATTTCTGAGTGCTGTTTTCTGCCATCCAAAGAACTGGTAAGTTACCATGAGCTTTTAATTTCTGCAATAACTTTGATGTACCTCATCAAATGCCTTCTGGAAATCCCTGGGTCTAGTTGAGAGTGGTGCTGGAAAAGCACAGCAGGTCAGGGCAGCCCCCGAGGAGCAGGAAAATTGACTTTTGGGGCAAAAGCCCTTCATCAGGAATAGATCCTGATGCAGGCCTTTTGCCCGAAACGTCGATTTTCCTGCTCCTCGGGTGCTGCCCTGACCTGCTGTGGTTTTCCAGCACCACTCTAATCTTGAATCTGGTTTCCAGCATCTGCAGTCATTGTTTTTACCTTCTGGAAATCCCTGTCTACAGGTAGTGTATGTTACTCCTTCATAGCACTCCAATAAATTGGTTAAACATAACTTTGATAAAGCCATGCTAACTGTTCTCAGCTGCCTTGAGCTTTACTAAGCACACACCTAATAATACCTTGATTGTTTCTAAATTCTTGCCCGCAACAAACACAAGCCTACAGTGTCCTGCTTTTGCTATCCAGCATCCTCCCTCTTATGAAGAGCATACATTTGCTATTTTCCAGTTTAATGGAACATATCCTGAGTCTGGATAATTTTGGAAAATTAACACCAACATTTCTTCTACCTCATTCGCCACCTCTTCTAAAATGCTGGGATGAACTTAATCTAGACTAGGAGGTTTGACAATCCTCGCGTTTAGTACCTCCTAATGTACAGATGTTAGTGGAACACTTTTTGTATTTTATAGTGAGGGCAGAAGCAACTTCAACTACTTTTTATTCTTAATTTACCATGAGTTCCTATGTTATGATTCAACTTGCTGTCTGAAGGACCAACACTCAGAGTGCCTCTTCTTTTCTAGCCTGGACCAGATGTCTAAAACGTAGGCAGGCAATACAATTGTCTAGACTCTTGCTTTTTGCTGTAGAGAGCATTGTCAGTCTGTTCAAGAATACCTATTGATTGAGCTGAGGAGTTTTTGGGAGATTATGTACATTCACCATTTACATGTTCAAGTTAATTGCTGGCACAGAACATAGATGTTGTGTTGTGGCTGAACGTACCGGACAGTTATAGCAATATAATCCCTAATAAAGTTTAAGTGGTGCTCATCTGATATCATTTGAAACCTATTGTGTAGGTGGCGGTAGGGAGTGGGGAAATACTGGCCACTTTTTCTACAGTGGTTACTGAGTTCTTCCTCTATTGTAAGGTTGGCCACCGTCTGTATTCTTGTAATCCAGTTGACTAAGTATTTAAAGTATACCGGGAAGTACTTGTTTTGCCTTAAGTTTAAAGTTTTTTAAAAAAGTGGTTTGAATTTAAAGATTTTCTTCTGATCTGTGAGAACTGCCAGGTTTATGATTACAGCTTTTACTAGAAAGGGGAATTAACGGATGTAGGATTGCTGGCTTTTGGTACAAAATTTTTGGTAACTCAAAGCAGTAAATGTTCCCCCAAATTTGATGTTTCTGAGAGTGTCAGTGATTTATACAGGATTCATTTGAGACCATTGATTCAACAAGTGAAAAATATGTAAGAACAGCAAATTTTCTGTATATCATTCAAACATAGGTTTACTCGATTAATTCAGGGTGTTTTCACCTGGGGCTTCATTCCTGAAAATTACAACTTTTGATGAAATAATTTAAAGTGGAGTGTGGTTTCCTGGAGGAATCAATATCCAAGCCAAGGTTGTGTTCCTGAGGACAATGTTTGTCCAGAAAAACCAATGTAAACATTGAAATACTAGAACTAGAACAGTACAGCACAGTGTAGGCCTTTTGGTCCTTGATGTTGTGCTGACCTCTTATCCCACTCTAAGATCAAATGAAGTTACATACCCTTAATTTTACTGCCGTCCATGTGCTTATCCAAGAGTCACTCAAATGTCCCTAATGTTTCTGACTCTACTACCACTGCTGGCAGTGCACTCCATGCACTCACCACATTCTGTGTAAAGAACCTATCTCATCTCCCCTAAACCTTCCTCTAATCACCTTAAAATTATGCTTCCTGTGATAGCCCATTTCTCCCCTGGGAAAAAGTCTCTGACTATTCAGTGTATTTATGCCATCTTGTACATCTCAATCAAGTCACCTCTCATCCTTCTTTGCTCCATTGAGAAATGCCCCAGCTCCCTTAACCATTTTTCATAAGACATGCTCTCCAGCCTAGGCAACATCCTGGTAAATCTCCCCTGCACCCTCTCTAAAGCTTCCTCGTCCTTCCTCTAATGAGGCAGCCAGAACTGAACTCACTATTCCAAGTGTGGTCAAACCAGGGCTCTGTAGAACTGCAGCATACCCTCATGGCTGTTAAACGCAATTCCCCTGCTAATGCAAGCCAGCACACCATTCGCCTATCAACTTGAATGGTAACTTGGAGGGATCCATGGACGTGGACCCCAAGATCCCTGTGTTCTTCCACACTGCCAAGAATCCTGCCTTTAACCCTGTATTCACATTTGACCTTTCAAAATGAATCACTTCACACTTTTCCAGGTTGAACTCCGTCTGCTACTTATCAGCCCAGCTCTGCATCCTGTCAAAGTCCCATTGCAACCTACAACAGCCCTCCACAATATCCACCACTCCTCCAACCTTCATGTCATCGGCAAACTTATTAACCTACCCTTCCACTTCCTCATCCAAGCCATTTATAAAAATCACAGAGCAGATGTCCCAGAACGGATCCCTGTGGAACACTATTGGTCACCGAGCTCCAGGCTGAACACTTTCCATCTATGAGGAGACAGCGAAGTCTGGAGACCAGAGTTGAGAGTGTGTTGCTGGAAAAGCATAGCAGGTCAGGCAGCATCTGAGGAGCTCCTCAGATGCTGCCTGATCTGCTGTGCTTTTCCAGCAACATACTTTCCATCTACTACCACCCTCTCTTCTTTGGGCTAGCCAGTTCTGTATCCAGACAGACACATTTCTCCATATCCTATGCCTCCTCACTTTCTGAATGAGCTTACTATGGGGAACCTTATCAAACGCCTCGCTAAAATCCATATACATCACATCCACTGTTCAATCTTCATCAACATGTTTTGTCACATCCTCAAATAATTCAGTGAGGCATGATCTGCCCTTCACAAAGCCATGCTGACTATCTCTAATTAAACTATAGATTTCCAAATAATCATAAATCCTGCCCCTCAGAATCCTCTCCAATACTTTGCCCACCACTGACGTAAGATTGACTGATGTGTAATTCCCAGGATTATCCCTATTCCCTTTCTTGGACAAGGGAATGACATTTGATACCTTCCACCATCTGGTAATAGTCCAGTGGACAGTGAGGATACAAAGATCATTACCAAAAGTGCAGCAATGTCTTCCCTTGCTCTCGTAACCTTGGGTGTATCCCATCTGGCCCAGGGATTTATCTATCCTTACGTTTTTCAAAATTTCCAGTACATCCTCCTCAGCATCAACCTGTTTGAGCATATCTGCTTATGTCTCTCTCAGTCGTGAATATTGAAGCAAAGTAGTCATTGAGGACCTCCGACTCCAGGCACAAGTTCCCTCCACTATCTCTGATCGGCCCTACCCTCACTCTGGCCATCCTCTTGTTCCTCACATAGGTGTAGAGTGCCTTAGGATTTTCCTTAATCCTACCCACTAAAGCTTTTTCAAGCCTCTCTAACTCTCCTTAGTCCATTCTTCAGTTCAGTCCTGGCTACATTGTAACCCTCTGGAACCCTGTCTTATTCTTGGCTCCTCAACCTTCAGTAAGCTTCCTTCTTCCTCTTGACTAGATATTCCACATCCCTTGTCACCCACAATTCCTTCACCCTACCATCTCTTCCTTGCCTCAGTGGGACAAACCAATGCAGCAATATCAGCAAGTTCTTCCTAAACAACCTCCACATTTCTGTCGTGCATTTCCCTAAGAACATCTGTTTCCAATGTAGGCATCTCAGTTCCTGCCTAATAGCATTGTAATTCCCTGTCCCCCAATTAAATACTTTCCCATAATGTCTGCTCTTATCCTATCATGTCTGCAGTAAAGGCCTGAGAGTTGTGATCACAATCACTGAAATGCTCTCCCACCGAGAGATCTGACACCTGGCATGGTTTGTTGCCAAGCACCAAATCCAATACGGCCTCCCCTCGAGTCAGCCGATCTGTGTATTGAGTCAGGAATCCTTCCTGTACACACCTGACAAAAAAACTGCTCCATCCAAACTATTTGAACTAAAGAGGTTCTAATCAATATTAGGGAAGTTGAAGTTACACATGACAACAACCCTGTTACTTCTGCACCTTTCCAACATTTACCTGCCAATCTGCCCCTCTGTGTCTCTGTTGCTGTTGTGCTATATATATATATATGTGCAGCACTGTGCATTTCTAGATGAAGTAACTTGCAAAACTTTCCTTCCTTATGAAGGAAATCTGAAATGAAGAAAGCAGGCTTCTTGCTTGCAGAGACATCTCTAATGAAGTTACTTGCCCAGCTACTGTATAGTTGCTCACCGACTATCTGTGCAGGTAAAGTACTGAAGATTACAGCACGACAGAGAATTTTGTTTCACAGCAGGTTCTAACAAACACAACAGCCAAAAAATGTTGAAAATGAAATTTATTGCGATACAGATGCAAAGAACTGTTTCTTTTTTAAAAAATGTTTTAAAAAAGCAGTCCTCTCCTGCAGGGTGCAGACACGATGGTAGTAAATCTTGCAGTGCAGTCGGCGGCCTTGCTGTTTGTGTGATATGTGATGAGGTGATGTGAGAGATGCAACCAGACAGTAAAAGCCATTAAAACAGAATAGCGTTTTAAATGGAGAGACAGGGTAAATAAAACAACTTTAAGCAAAATAAGATTTCCAAGGGGAGACTTGAAATGAGTGCTGGATGGAATAAGAGGGTTGTCTTATGAGAGAAGATTGGAGAGACTGGATGCTTTTCTACTTCAGAAGAGTGAGGAGTGATTTGATTGAAATGCATAAGATCCTGGATAGCACTGATAAGGTGGGTATAGAAAGCATGTTTCGACTTGTGGGTGAGTCTAGAATGTGGAGTTTGTCTTTTTAGTACAGACTTGAGGAATGTTTTTTTTTCTCTCTGTGGGATCTGCAACTGTGGAACTCTCTGCCTAGAAGGCAATGGAAATGACTATTTTAAAGACTGCGATTCCTGTTAAGCAAGGGAGTCAGATGTTACTGGAGCAGGTGAGAATGTGGTAACTGAAACGCAAATAGATCAGGTATTAGAACATAGAACATAGAACATAGAACAATACAGCACAGAACAGGCCCTTCGGCCCACGATGTTGTGCCGAACTTCTATCCTAGATTAAGCACCCATCCATGTACCTATCCAAATGCCGCTTAAAGGTCGCCAATGAATCTGACTCTACCACTCCCACGGGCAGCGCATTCCATGCCCCCACCACTCTCTGGGTGAAGAACCCACCCCTGACATCTCCCCTATACCTTCCACCCTTCACCTTAAATTTATGTCCCCTTGTAACACTCTGTTGTACCCGGGGAAAAAGTTTCTGACTGTCTACTCTATCTATTCCTCTGATCATCTTATAAACCTCTATCAAGTCACCCCTCATCCTTCGCCGTTCCAACGAGAAAAGGCCGAGAACTCTCAACCTATCCTCGTATGACCTACTCTCCATTCCAGGCAACATCCTGGTAAATCTTCTCTGCACCCTCTCCAAAGCTTCCACATCTTTCCTAAAGTGAGGCGACCAGAACTGCACACAGTACTCCAAATGTGGCCTAACCAAAGTCCTGTACAGCTGCAACATCACCTCACGACTCTTGAATTCAATCCCTCTGCTAATGAACGATAATACTCCATAGGCCTTCTTACAAACTCTATCCACCTGAGTGGCAACCTTCAAAGATCTATGTACATAGACCCCAAGATCCCTCTGTTCCTCCACCTGACCAAGAACCCTACCATTAACCCTGTATTCCGCATTCTTATTTGTTCTTCCAAAATGGACAACTTCACACTTGGCAGGGTTGAACTCCATCTGCCACTCCTCAGCCCAGCTCTGCATCATATCTAAGTCCCTCTGCAGCCGACAACAGCCCTCCTCACTGTCCACAACTCCACCTATCTTTGTATCATCTGCAAATTTACTGACCCACCCTTCGACTCCCTCATCTAAGTCATTAATAAAAATTACAAACAGCAGAGGACCCAGAACTGATCCCTGCGGAACTCCACTTGTAACTGGACTCCATGCTGAATATTTACCATCTACCACCACTCTCTGACTTCGACCGGTTAGCCAGTTTTCTATCCAATTGGCCAAATTTCCCTCTATCCCATGCCTCCTGACTTTCCGCATAAGCCTACCATGGGGAACCTTATCAAATGCCTTACTAAAATCCATGTACACTACATCCACTGCTCTACCCTCATCCACATGCTTGGTCACCTCCTCGAAGAATTCAATAAGACTTGTAAGGCAAGACCTACCCTTCACAAATCCGTGCTGGCTGTCCCTAATCAAGCAGTGCCGTTCCAGATACTCGTAAATCCTATCCCTCAGTACCCTTTCCATTACTTTGCCTACCACAGAAGTAAGACTAACTGGCCTGTAATTCCCGGGGTTATCCCTATTCCCTTTTTTGAACAGGGGCACAACATTCGCTACTCTCCAGTCCCCTGGTACCACCCCCGTTGCCAGTGAAGACGAGAAGATCATTGCCAACGGTACTGCAATTTCCTCTCTTGCTTCCCACATAATCCTAGGATATATCCCGTCAGGCCCGGGGGACTTGTCTATCCTCAAGTTGTTCAAAATGTCCAACACATCTTCCTTCCTAACAGATATCTCTTCTAGCTTATCAGTCCGTTTCACACTCTCCTCTTCAACAATACAGTCCCTCTCGTTCGTAAATACTGAAGAGAAGTACTTGTTCAAGACCTCTCCTATCTCTTCCGACTCAATACACAGTCTCCCACCACTGTCCTTGATCGGACCTACCCTCGTTCTCGTCATTCTCAGGTTTCTCACATACGCATAGAATGCCTTGGGGTTATCCTTGATCCTATCCGCCAGGGATTTTTCATGCCCTCTCTTAGCTCTATTGTTTCATTGAATGGTGGAACAGGCTCAAGGGACCGAATGGCCTACTTCTACCCTTACGTACATAGCAGGAGCTGTTGAAGTTTAAAACTTGGTTAAAGTAGTCAGGTCAAACTGAGGGTGGTGTGGTTACAGTGGTGACGAAAACAGTCCATTCCCATTCTTCCATTCATTGTGATGGATGATGCAATGCAGTTTATGAGATTGAAGTAAATGTGATAAATTTGAATTTATAGAGCAATTTTTATGTATTGAAGTTTATTGGGCTGAGGGGGCTGGGAGATTTGATTAAACCAGTGTGATTTAGGAGTGACTTCTGAACTAATATTAAGGAAAATCCTGAAATCTTTAGTATATGTCTGTCCACTTGCTGTGGCATTGCATTGTGTACTTTCTGCTGTTGGCTGGGATCATAGAGTCATAGAGATGTACAGTACAGAAACAGACCCTTCGGTCCAATTCGTCCATGCCGACCAGGTATCCCAACCCAATCTAGTCCCACCTGCCACCACCTGGCCCATATCCCTCCAAACCCTTTCTATTCATAATACCCATCCAGATGCCTTTTAAATGTTGCAATCATAGAACATTACAGCGCAGTACAGGCCCTTCGGCCCTCGATGTTGCGCCGACTTGTCATACTAATCTGAAGCCCATCTAACCTACACTATTCCATGTACATCCATATGCTTGTCCAATGAGGACTTAAAGTTGGCAAATCTACTACTGTTGCAGGCAAAGCATTCCATACCCTTACTACTCTCTGAGTAAAGAAACTACTTCTGACATCTGTCCTATATCTATCACCCCTCAATTTAAAGCTATGCCTCCTCGTGCTCTCTGTCACCATTCTTGGAAAAAGGGTCTCCCTGTCCACCCTATCTAATCCTCTGATTATCTTATATGTCTCTTTTAAGACCCCTCTCAACCTTCTTCTCTCTAACGAAAACAGCCTCAAGTCCCTCACCCTTTCCTCGTACGACCTTCCCTCCTTACCAGGCCATATCCTAGTAAATCTCCTCTGCACCCTTTCCAAAGCTTCCACATGCTTCTTATAATGCAGTGACCAGAACTGTACACAATACTCCAAATGCGGCCGCACCAGAGTTTTGTACAGCTGCAGCAAATAACCTCATGGTTCTGGAACTCGATCCCTCTATTAATAAAAGCTAAAACACTGTATGCCTTCTTAACAACCCTATCAATCTGGGTGGCAACTTTCAAGGATCTGTGTACATGGACACCGAGATCTCTCTGCTCATCTACACTACCAAGAATCTTACCATTAGCCCAGTACTTTGCATTCCAGTTACTCCGACCAAAGTGAATCACCCCACACTTGTCCGCATTAAACTCCATTTGCCATCTCTCAGCCCAGCTCTGCAACTTATCTATGTCTCTCTGTAACCTACAACATCCTTCGTCACTATCCACAACTCCACCGACCTTAGTGCCGTCTGCAAATTTACTAACCCACCTTTCTACGCCCTCATCCAGGTCGTTTATAAAAATGGCGAACAGCAGTGGACCCAACACCGACCCTTGCGGTACACCACGAGTAACTGGACTCCAGGATGATCACTTCCCATTAACCACCACCCTCTGTCGTCTTCCAGCAAGCTAATTACTGATCCAAACTGCTATATCTCCCACAATCCCATTCCTCCACATTTTGTACAATAGCCTACTGTGGGGAGCCTTATTGAATGCCTTGCTGAAATCCATATACACCACATCAACCGGTTTACTCTCATCTACCTGTACCAGCCTCCAATTCCTAATGAAGAGCTTATGCTCGAAATGTTGACTCTCCTGCTCCTCGGATGCTACCTGACCGGCTGTGCTTTTCCAGCACCACACTCTTCAACTGGGATCAGTGTAGTGCCCGCTGTCATTGCATTTCTTGCCTGTGATCTACCCTAGGATAATGAATTTTAGGCTTATTGAAAAATATTGATGCTTGTGGTACACTCTGTTGCTGGATTTAAATAGCGAGTAATGTATGAATTAGAATCATACACTGTGGAAACAGGCCCTTCCGCCCAACAAGTTCACACTGACCCAGTTTCATTCCCCTCCCCTATATTTGCCTAATGCGCCTAACTATACATCGCTGAATATTATGGGCAATTTAGCATGGCCAATTCACCTGACATGCACATCTTTGGACTGTGGGAGGAAACCGGAGCACCCAGAGGAAACCCACGCAGACACGGGGAGAACGTGCAAACTCCACACTGACAGTTGCCTGAGGTGGGAATTGAACCTGGGTCCTGAGCACTGTGAGGTAGCAGTGCAAACCCATGGGTCACCGTGCTGCCTCCAAAACAGTGTGCCCACAAAACAGTGATCTTGTCAATGCATTCAGCATGTAGGGATAAGGCAGCAGCCTTGAAGTTGTTGTATTTGTTCCATTTCAATGGTGTGCTTATTCCTTTTTCTTAATAAAAAGAAATAGCATATCTTCTGTCGAAGGGAGATGATCTGATAAGCATAGTTTCTGTGGCATGCTTAGTGCAAATTGGTAATTGAATTGAATTAGCTTTATGAAATAATTAGCTAATTGTTTGAATGAGCACTCTAATGAATGCAGTGAAAAGTTTGCAATGTAGGTAAAAGTAGGAAGTGGAGATTTTCTGCTGTGTTACTTGAATGTTTATTTACAATTGATCATATCCAACCCACTAAGCCCGCTTGACCCAGGAAGTGCATGATTCTTGTTAAATAATTAGCTGTAGTTTTGGAAATACTAGCTTGTTGTAGCGGAGTCCTGGTTTGCGTAACTGTGTGTTCTGCCATTCGTCAAGTAAACTTCATGGGATGAAGACCAATTTCAGTAAGTTGAGAACAGACTCATGCCAGGTAAATTGCAATAAAAGATGGACAAGCAAAACTGTCACAGTGCAATGTACTGTCTTTAAAGAGGAGTTACTTTGGGCATAGCCGCACCACATTCAAACCTCCCATAAGGAGGAAGGATAGAGCAGTCAAAGCTGGAGCTCACTGGATGGTAAAAGCTGAAGCAAAAAAGAAAGCTGTGGATGACGGATGTCAGGTTGATAGTAGAAGTGGAAAGTAAATTTAAAATGGCAGTAACAAAAGAAACAATATCAGACGAGTTTGGCAACTTGTAAGAGGGAATCTATAGATTTTCTACAGGCATAAGTGGGTACTAAGAGGTGGAACTGATTATGACCAAATAAGAAGATCTATGCAGGAAAGCAGAGGGCATGATAGATGTACTAGAGTCATAGAGATGTACAGCACAGAAACAGAACCTTTGGTCCAACCCATCCATGCCGACCAGATATCCCAACCCAATCTAGTCCCACCTGCCAGCACCCGTTCCATATCTCTCCAAACCCTTCCTATTCATATACTCATCCAAATGCCTTTTAAATGTTGCAATTGTACGGGCCTCCACCACTTTCTCTGGCAGTTCATTCCATACATGGACCACCCTCTGTGTGAAAAAGTTGCCCCTTAGATCTCTTTTATATCTTCCCCTCCTGACCCTAAACCTATGCACTCTAGTTCTGGACTCCCTAACCCTAGGGAAAAGACTTTGTCTATTTATCCTATCCATGTCCCTCATGATTTTATAAACCTCTATAAGGTCACCCCTCAGCCTCCGACACTCCAGGGAAAACAGCCCCAGCCTATTCAACCTCTCCATATAGCACAAATCGTCCAATCCTGGCAACATTCTTGTAAATCTTTTCTGAACCCTTTCAAGTTTCCCAACATCTTTCCGATACGCAGGAGACCAGAACTGCACACACTATTCCAACAGTGCCCTAACCAATGTCCTGTACAGCCACAACATAATCTCCCAACTCCTGTATTCAATACCTGCGACTCCACTTTCAAGGAACTATGAACCTGCACTCCAAGGTCTCTTTGTTCAGCAAACCTCCCTAGGACCTTACTATTAAGTGTATAAGTCCTGCTAAGATTTGCTTTCCCAAAATGCAGCATCTCATATTTATCTGAATTGAACTCCATCTGCCACTTCTCAGCCCGTTGGTCCATCTGATCAAGATCCTATTGTAATCTGAGGTAACCTTCTTTGCTGACCACTACATCTGTAAACTTTCTAAGTATACCTCTTACTCTCGCATCCAAATCATTTACATAAATGATGAAAAATGGGGAACCCAGCACCGAACCCTGTAGCACTCGCTGGTCACAGGCCTCCAGTCTGAAAAACAACTCTCCACCACCACCCTCTGTGCTCTACCTTTGAGCCAGTTCTGTATCCAAATGAATGCTGTGTCTCTCTTTCAACTAAGGAAGATAATGCTGCCAAAAACATTGAGCCATTACAGTCAGTTGGCCCATTGAATCTGTTGCTGCTTTCTAAAGAGCAATCCCTGCAGCCACACAATTTTGTTTTCTCATCTGAAGGGAAAGGATAGTTAATTGAGACACTGGATAAGCTGCAGAATTATGAACAAGTTTTAGAAAGGCTGGCTATTTTTAAAGTTGATAAGTGTGCATCCAGGAGCAGATGGGATGCATCCATAGATGTTGAAGATGCTGTTGAAGTCCTGGTCATAAGCTTCATTTCCCCTTATATGGTGGGGAGTGGGGGGGGGGGGTTTGCCATAGTTCTGGAGAATTACACGTGCTATTCAAGTTCAAAACAGGGAGCAATGATAAAGCCAGCAACTATAGGCCAATCAGCTTAACTTTGGTTCGAGGCATGTAGTCATAGAGATGTACAGCATGGAAACAGACTCATCTACTCTGATCAGATATCCTAAATTAATCTAGTCCCATTTGCTGGCACTTGGCTCATATTGATGTAAAACCTTCCTATTCATATACCCATCTAGATGCCTTTTAAATGTTGCAGTTGTACCAGTCTCCACCACTTCCTCTGGCAGTTCATTCTATACAAGCACTACCCATATAGTGCTTCCAAATAAACCTGTTGGACTATAACCTGGTGTTGTGTGATTTCCAAAAGATGTCAATCATGTTTGTGAGACATGATTTCCCATACACAAAGCTATTTGACTATCCCTAATCAGTCCTTGCCTTTCCAAATACACGCAAATTCTGTCCCTCAGGATTCCTTCCAACAATTTGCCCATCACCAATGTCTGGCTCACTGGTCTATAGTTCCCTGGCTTGTCCTTACCACTTAAATAGTGGCACCACGTTTGCCAACCTCCAGTCTTCCGGCACCTCACCTGTGACTATTGATGATACGAATATTTCAGCAAGGGGCCCAGCAATCACTTGACTATCTTCCCACAGAGTTCTAGGATACACCTGATCAGGTCCTGGGGATTTATCCATCTTCATACATTTTAAGACATTCAGCACCACCTCCTGTCTAATATGCACATTTTTCAAGATGCCACCATCTATTTCCCTACATTCTGTACCTTCCATGCGGTTCTCCACAGTAAACACTGATGCAAAATACTTGTTTAGTATTTCCCTCATCTCCTGCTGCTCCACCCATAGGCTGCTTTGCTGATCTTTGACGGGCCCAATTCTCTCCTTGATTACCCTTTTGTCCTTCATGCATTTATAAAATCCCTTTGGATTTTCCTTAACCATATTAACCAAAGCTATCTCATATTCCCTTTTTGCCTTCCTGATTTCCCTCTTAAGTATACTGCCTTTATATTCTTCTAAGGATTCACTTGATCTCTGCTGTCTATACCTGATGTATGCTTCCTTTTTTTACTTAACCGAAACCTCAATTTCTCCAGTTGTCCAGCATTCCCTACACCTACCAGCCTTTCCTTTCACCCTAACAGAAACATACAGTCCCTGGAGTCTCGTTATGTCATTTTTGAAGGCTCCCCATTTTCCAGCCGTCCCTTTACCTGCGAACATCTGCACTCAATGAACTTTTGAAAGTTCTTGCCTAATACTGTTAAAGTTGGCCTTCCTTCAATTTAGAACTTCAACTTTTAGATCCGGTCTATCCTTTCCAATCTCAATTGAGAGGGGGTGGTCTGCCGTACAATTATCACCTTTCTTATTTCTCAGTTCCACCCAAATAACTTCCCTGGACACATTCCTCTGATACTGCCTGACCTGCTGTGCTTTTCCAGCGACACGCTCTCAACTCTTATCTCCAGCATCTACGGACCTCACTGTCTCCACATTCCCAGGATTATCCTCCCTAAGCACAGCTGTAATGTTGTCCCTTATCAAAAACACCACACACCCTCCTCTCTTGCCTCCCTTTCCATCCTTTGGATAGAATTTGTATCCTGGAACAGTAAGATGCCAGTCCTGTCCATTCTTGATCCACATCTCTGTAGTTGCTAAAACATCTCAGTCCCATGTTGCTAACCATCCCTGAGTTCACCTGCCTTACCTGTTAGACCTCTTGCATTGAAATAAATGCAGTTTAATTTACCATGCTCTGTGCTTTGTTCCTGCTTGCCCTGACTGTTTGACTTGCTCCCTTTCCCATTGGTACTAGTCTCAGATTGATATCTTCTCTCTCTCACACACTGACCATGTATTCATTGCCTTTGTTGTCTTCCTCCTTGTTGAAGTGCTGTTGTTGTTCCCCCCCCCACCCCCCAAAGATCCAAAACAATACAACATGTTAGAAAACAGTAATTGCTGCTCCAAGAATTCGAGGAGATCACCTCTGACACCTAAAATACCTCAAAAAAGGAGTAGCTCTTAAAGCTACAAATTTTTCCTATCCTCCATCTTGGATTACCCAGAATTCTGTGGTAAAATTATTAATTTTGTCCTGGATTGCCTGTTTTTAAAAATCACTGGTCTCTTGCCCTGCAGCTATTCCAAGATTCTGTTGAAATTGCTCTTTGCTAAATAAACTGGTAACTCAATATTGTCATCCTTTCTCTCAGTGTAGCTTTGGGTGGTTTTCCTGTGCATTGTTAGTCATTGTGCTCAGAATGACTTCAGTTTTTATTTTGCAAAGCAAATACCTTGAGCTCTGTTGAAATAATGACTTGAACAATTTAATTTTGTACCTAGTGAGTCGTGTCGAAATCCTTACAATGCAACTGTGTGGTGTTACTGAAGGGGAAGTGCAGCAGAGGTTAAACAGTTCCAGTATCAGCCAAGATATGATCCATCAAGGCCACAAGTATGTGATTATTTTGCAGTCTGAAGTGAAGGTTTATTTTAAGGTGTACTTGGCCCGTATCCATTTTTGTAGGACTGGAAACCCTCCACTAGTCATTAGTTGAAACCTGTGATTTCAAGGAAATTACATTCACCCAAATTCTGCCTCCGGTTTCAGTAAGCCATCATTGTGGCTTTTTGTAGCCTTGGTTTAAAGTTTTTGCTGACTCGATAGTGAACACTAATGTTTAGGGGCAATACTAGTAATACTAATGAGATCATTCATTTCTCATTCAAATATTAGGGGGCAGGAATTTATTGGAATTAACTTTAACCCATGGCTCGGACTATTCTCAGCTACCCTGGGGAATTCTCCACTTGGACCTCATTGGGCATGCTGATGCAAGCAGGTGAGAGTGTAGGCGTGTAGTTACTGCGTAATGGTATCTTAGTGATGTGATTGTAAAAATGCCTTTGGATTCCCTTAGGAGTGAATGGAAAGAAAATGAAGCATACTACTTTGAACTGGGAAGAGTCCCTGTCCCCACTTTACTGAGGTGTGTGTTCATGCTGGTCTGATACTTACACCAGTGCACTGTGTTAGTAGAGTGCCTCCAGCAACCCAATATTGTACATGTGTGTGCCACCTACCTGCAACCCTGCAGTCTGATCTGCAGGCTGATGGATGCAGGAGCAAGCTGTAGGCTGTCAGATCTCCAGCAGCAGATCCAGAATCTGCTTTTTGGGGACAGAATTACTCAGCTTGTTACCACAGGTTCTAGAAACATAGATTATACGAGTAGGGGTAGGCTATTTGAGCCCTTTCTGCCATTCAATGCAATTTATGGCTGATTATCCAACTTGGTCCCCTGTTCCTGCTTTTGCCCCATTTCCTTTGATTACTTTAGTTCAATGAACTATATCTATATCTTTCATGTTTTAAACTCTGTGGTAGAAAATTTCAAAAGCTCATTACTCTGTAGGTGAAGAAGTTCCTCTTCATCCCTGTCTTAAAAGGCAGACAACTCATTCTTAGACTGTGACCTCTGGATCTGGACTCTCCAGTCAGAGTGAGCATTCTTCCTGCATCTTCTCTGTCCAATCCTTTTTGACTTTTATGGGTTTCTATGAGATACCGCGCCCCCCACCGCCGCTCATTCTTGTAAAGTCCAATGAATATAGTTGTAACTGATCAGACCTGCCGTCCCAGGAATCAGTCTGGTAAATCTTCACACTCCCCCCACAGCCAGAACATTCTTCTTCAGATAAGGAGACCAAGACTGCACGTAATACTCCAGGTTTGGTCTAACCAATACCCAATACAATTGCAGCAAGACATCCCTGCTCCTGTGTGTGAATTCTCTCACTATGCAGGCCAGCATACCATTTGCCTTTTTCAATGCCTGCTGCTTCTGCATGCTAACTTCCAGCAACTGGTGAACAAGGACACCCAGGTCTCATTGCACCTCCACCTTTCCCAATCTATCTCCATTCAAATAATCTGCCTGCCTGCTTTTGCTACCAAATTACATGATCTCGCATTTAACCACATTTTTCTGCACCAGCCATGTATTTGCCAATTTACTTGTCCAATCACAGTGAAGCTTTCCTGTATCCGTCTCAAGGCATGTCCTCCCACCCAGCTTTGTGTTGTCTGCAAACATATAGATATTACATTTAATTCCCTCATCTAAATCATTAATGTATATTGTGAATTGCTCTGATTCTTGTGGTTCCTAACTAGTAACTGCCTGCCACTCAAAAAAGGACCCATTTATACTTATTCTTTGTTTGCTGTCTGCCAACCAATTATCTATACATGTCAGTTTACTACCTCCAATCTCATACACTTTACTTTTGCATGCTAATCTCTGATGTGAGACCTTATCGAAAACCTTCTTGAAATCCAAGTTTCCAATCCACTATCTGCTGGCTCTTCCTTATCCAATCTACTGCATACAGCAAATTTGTCAAGCAGGACTTCTTTATTTTTTCAACTTTATATTAAGAAGGACAGTAATGATTAACTTTTAACTTATTTCTTTATTCTTCTACTTTGTACTTAAGATGGCACTGGGTATGGCGACTTTGTAAACTTTTCACTGTACTCCTGTATCCCTGTATTTGAGTACACATGACAATAAACTTAGTTCTAATTCTAATTCCCCTTCATCTCTGTGGAAAGTTAGCAATGTAATTGGTATGTCCTTGCTGAGCTTCACTGAGGTATTTGTAGCATCAATAGCCATAGGTAAGGTGCCGGAGGACTGGAGGTCGGCTAACATAGTGCCACTCAGAAAGATGGGAAGGAAAGTCAAGGGAACTATAGACCAGTGAGGCAGATGGTGATGGGGATCCTGAGGGAAAGTATTTGGAAAGGCAAGGACTGATCAGGAATAGTCAGCATGGCTTTGTGCATGGGAAATGGTGTGTCTCAATCTTGATTGCGTTTTTTGAAGAAGGAACAAAGAGGATTGATGAGGGCAGAGCAGTGGAAGTGATCTATATGGGCTTCAGTGAGGCGTTCGACAAGGTTCCTCCTAGACTGGTTAGTAAGGTTAGATCACATGGAATACAGGGAGAACCAGCCATTTGGATGCATAACTGACTCAAAGGTAGAAGACAGAGGGTGGTGGTGGAGGGTTACTTTTCAAACTGGAGGTCTGTGAGCAGTGGAGTGCCACAAGAATCGGTGCTGGGTCCACTGCTTTTCATCGTTTATGTAAATAATTTGGATGTGGGAGTTTTTATTAGTAAGTTTACAGATGACACTAAAATTGGAGGGTGTAGTGGACAGTGAAGAAGGTTACTGCAGTGTACAATTGGATCTTGATCAGATAGGCCAATGGGCCGATGAGTGACCACTGGGGTTTAATTTAGATAAATGCGAGGTGCTGCATTTGGAAAGGCAAATCAGGGCAGGGCTTATACACTCAATGGTAAAGTCCTGGGAAGAGTTGCTGAACAAAGAGACCTTGGAGTGCAGGTTCATAGTTCCTTGAAAGTAGAGTTGCAAATAGATAAGATAGGGAAGAAGGCATTTGTTATGCTTTCCTTTATTGGTCAGAGTATTGAGTACAAGAGTTGGGAGGTCGTGTTGCGGCTGCACAGGACAGTGGTAGGTCGCTTTTGGAATACTATGTGCAGTTCTGGTGTCCCTGCCATAGGAAGGATGTTGTGAAATTTGAAAGCATTCAGAAAAGACTGACAAGGATGTTGCCACAGCTGGAGAATTTGAGCTATAGAATGAGGCTGAATAAACTGGAACTATTTTCCATCTAGTGTCTGACGCTGAGGGGTGACCTTATAGAGGTTTTTAAAATCATGAGGGGCATTGGTAGGATAAATAGACAAGGTCTTTTTTCAGGGGTAGGGGAGCCCAGCACTAGAGGGCAAAGGTTTAAGGTGAAAGGGGAAACTGTAAAAGGGACTTAAGGGGCAGTTTTTTCATACAGAGCATATTACATGTATGGAATGAGCTTCCAGAGGAAGTAGCGGAGGCTGATACAATTGCAACATTTAAAAGGCATCAGGATGGGTACATGAATAGGAAGGGTTTTGAGGGATATGGGCCAAATGCTGGAAAATGGGGCTAGATTTATCTAGGATACCTGGTTGGCATGAATGAGTTGGACTAAAGGGTCTGTTTCCGTATGAGTCCATATCTTTGAGTCTATAAATCCATGCTGGCTCTGTCCATTCATATCCCCATCTTTCAAGTTCTGTGCTATTACATCTTTTATAATGGGCTGTAGCATTTGTCTTTAGAATGATATGGGCAAGTTAGGTGGTGTGGCCAAATTAACTTGCTCATAATATGTCGGGACGTGCAGGCTAAGTGGATTAGCAATGGAAAATGCATGGTTACAGGGATAGGCCAGGGGAGTGGGTCTAGGTGAGCTGCTCTTCGGAGGATTGGTGGAAATTCGATTGGCCAAATGGCCTGCTTTCACATTGTATGTAGTCTATGATTTGAAGCTAACTGGTCTCTAATTCACTGTTTCTGTTTGCCTCCCTTCTTAAATAACAGGGTTGCATTAGCTACCTTCCAGTCCATCGGAGTGCTTTCAACAGTCGCGTTGTTTGTGTTAGTTATCATTCTTACATGAATTTCATTAAAAATCATACAACTCCAGGTTATAGTCCAATAAGTTTAATTGGAAGCACACTAGCTTTCGGAGCGACGCTGACCTACCAATGAGAATGGGGACTTGTGAAGACTTCAGTAGAAAGAGATGCAGCTTTTTTAGTTTTTAATCACCCTGACTCAGCATGAAACCAGTGAAAACCAGCTTCACTCTGCCAATCCTTGTCTGCTGTCTAACTGCCATCCAGTGTGAACAGCAGCTTCACCCCTTCCCTGCAACCCTCCCTCTCACTCCTGATCCAGTCTGAGGGCCGTGTGTACAGCACCCTTCCCATTCCCTCCTGACTGCAACCCAGTGAGGTACAGCTGCATGTTCACTCCCTCTACTGACCCAGTCTGAGGGCAATTTATCCAGCAGGTTCACCCCCCTCCCCTCACCCTGTCTGAGGACAATGTGTACTTCGATCCAGTCTTAGAGTAATGTTTATGATACCTCTGCTAATCCACACAGCAGGATGTGATCCATAACCAATTGTCATCTTTTTTTCCTTACTGAGTAAGTTTTACCACTTCAGTTCTCCATCTTATGATATCTCTCTCTTCCATATTTCTTTTCTGGGAAGTCTAATGAGAATGGTTAGAATAGGTAGGTGATTGTTTTTGATTGGTGCTGTCATGATGGGCAAAGGGGTCCTTTTTCTGCATTGTAGATCTCCATGATTCGAAAGCTTAATTGCAGAGGAGGTATCTTGATTAGTGCTGCTAATCAATTGATGTTCTTCTCATAAATACAGTTTCAAAATCTCACCGTGTTTCTTTTCATGAAAATGATCTCAGCCTTGTCTGATCTACTGTCGTGGGCTGCTTCTCATCATTTCCATCTCTTGAATGTCATTACATTGACAGCTGATTCAGGGATGATTGCTGAATTCATTTTGTCAGTTCATGATCACTGTGGAGAGTTCGTCCCCAGTATCCTTTGATGGCTGGACCCCTCATGGTTACCCCCTTCATCTTCCATTAGCTGGGGAGATACTTTTTAAAGAGGTATCTGTTGTTTCTCTGTTTCAGTTAGGGCTCTGATTAGGTTGTCATTCTTTATTAGACCATATCCACAAACATTCAGTCACTCCAATGCCAATGCTCAGTAACAACAGTGTGCAATAGATACATGACGCACCGCAGAAATTCACCAAATATCCTTAGACTGAACCTTGAAAACCCATGGCCACTGCCCTCTAGAAGGACAAGGGCAGCAGATATATGGGAACACCATCACCTGCAAGCTTCCCTCCAAGCCACTCACCATTATGAGACTTGGAGGTATATTGTTCACACGGTGTTTTGGGTCAAAGTCTTACAATTGCTTCCTGAACAGCACTATGGACTGCAGCGATTCAAGAAGGCAGCTTACAGACATCTTCTCAAGGGCAACTAAGGATGGGCAATAAATGCTGCTGCAGCTGCACTGCCCTTGTCCCATGGGCAAATAAAAAATATCAGAAACATTGAAGCGTTTCACTGTTTAATGGAAGGTGAAGCCTCTTCCTGCACTGTTGTTACTGCTGTGCTTTTAATGAAATGAAATTCCTGTGCAATAGGAATCATGTTATGATAGTGAGTCACAAGATATTAGGTCATATGGCCAAAGCTTGGCTGAAGAGTTGCACTTTAAAGAGTATCTTAAAGGAAGGAAAAGAGGTAGAGAGATGGACAAGTGCAGGCAGCGAATTCCAGAGCTTTGGGTCTTAGTTGGTTGAAGGTCCAGCCACAAAAGGTTCAGCCATTAAAGTTGGGGTTAGAGCGAGTGTGCACATGTTTGGAGGACTGCAGGCCTTGTGTTAGAGGAGATTGCAGAGAAAGAAAGGAGGTGATCTACTGGCATGGATTGAGGATTGGCTGTCTGAAAGAAGGCGGAGAGTTGGGATAAAAGGTTCTTTTTCGGAATGGCAGCTGGTGACAAATGGGGTCCCATAGAGTTCAGTGTTGGGACCTCAGCTGTTCACTTTATATATTAATGATCTGGATGAAGGGACTGGGGGGCATCCTGGCGAAGTTTGCCAATGATACAAAATTAGGCAGACGGGCAGGTAGTTCTGAGGAGGTGGGGAGGCTGCAGAAGGATTTAGACTGTTTCGGAGAGTGGTCCAGGGAATGGCTGATGAAATTCAATGTGAGCAAGTGCGAGGTCTTGCACTTTGGATAAAAGAATATAGGCATGAACTATTTTTTTAAATGATGAGAAAATTCATAAAGCCAAAGCACAAAGGGATCTGGGGTGCTAGTTCAGGATTCTCTAAGGGTTGACTTGCAGGTTGAGTCCATGATTAAGAAAGCAAATGTAATGTTATCATTTATCTCAAGAGGGCTGGAATATAAAAGCAGCGATATGCTACTGAGACTTTATAAAGAATACTGTGTCCAATTTTGGGCCCCACACTTCAGGAGGGGCATACTGGCACTGGAGCATGTCCAGTGGAGATTCACATGGATGATCCCTGGAATGGTAGGCCTAACATATGATGAATGGCTGAGGATCCTGAGATTATAGTCATTAGAGTTGAGGGGAGATCTAATAGAAGCTTGCAAGATGATGCATGGCTTAGAAAGGGTGGTCGCTGGGAAGTTGTTTCCATTAGGCAGGGAGACTAGGACCCTTGGGCACAGCCTTAGAATTAGAGGGTGTCAATTTAGAATGGAAATGAGGAGACATTTCTTCAGCCAGAGAGTGATGGACCTGTGGAATTCATTGTCATGGAGCACAGTGGCGTCCAGGACGTTGGGTGTCTTCAAAGCAGGGATTGATAAATTCTTGATCTCGCAAGGGATTAAGGACTACAGGCTATGTACGTGAAGTTGAAACGCCCATCAACCATGATTAAATAGTGAAGTGGACTTGATGGGCTGAATGGCCTTGTTTCCACTCCTATATCATATGGTCTTAAGTGGAACCATTCAAACAGTGTATGCCTGAGGGACCATTGTGTTCTCATGCATGAATTGCAGAAAGCTAGTATGCAGGTACTGCTGATAAAAAAGAATGCCACTGGAATTTTGGCAATCGTTTACTAAAGGAGTATAGTATAAAAGTAAGTGTTCCTGAAACAGTATGAGGCATTTGTGCAACCATACTTGGAGTATTGTGTACAATTCTGGTCCACTTACTTGAAGAGAGATGTTTTGGTGGAAGGTAATTAGATTTGATGCTTCATTTCTTCAACAGGTTTTTGTGTAAATTGGCAAATGCTGAGCTTGCTCTCTGCCATCCTCTGTCAAATTTCTTTGCTCCCTCTGTCAATGCAGATATTTTTTAAGATTGTGCTCCTATGATCAGTGAGGTTAACTACATCCTGTCACTCGTCACTATAATAGATGTGGGCACGGTTTGAATTTGATGGTTTCTGGAATACTCCGGTCTTAAGTTGATGGTTAACCCATAATCATCAAGCAGACTTCCTTTAAAGGCCATACTCACAATGTGATACGAGGGCATGTGAGCAGAGTGATTCCTGTATCATC
The DNA here is from genome assembly GCF_047496795.1 of Chiloscyllium punctatum. Lineage (NCBI taxonomy): Eukaryota > Metazoa > Chordata > Chondrichthyes > Orectolobiformes > Hemiscylliidae > Chiloscyllium > Chiloscyllium punctatum. The sequence continues at coordinate 27,639,231 of NC_092745.1, read as the reverse complement.
ATCTCTGATACATTAACTGAGGATTTTAGTCAGCTCAGGTTGAGGAGTATTTCTTCTGTTCTGAATTGGGTCAGTTCTGGTAGCATTCTACTACATTGACTTTGCATATTTCTCAGTGCCTCCAAGTTCTTTTATTCAATGGAGTCCAGGACAGTTCACAGTACACTTAACTGTGGTCTAAGGTGCTTGGCAAGTTTAATCAAGCTTCTTGGGTTTTCTGTTATCTCACGCTAAGAACGAATTGCAGTGCTTTGTTTCCCTGTTATTAAAGTGACTTATTAACCTGTGTCATTAATTTTAATGATTTATGTACACGTATTCTCAGATTCCTAGTATCTTTAAGAAACGCCTGTTTTCAAGGAGTACTGAATGTAGCCCATCAAAATGTACTTCCTCACATTTAACATATTATGTGCCTCTTCAGCACATTAATGATCCATGTTTTTACCATTATTCTGCTCTATTTACTGCTATCCTGTGCTTTGTTTGCATTAAAAGGCACTAAGAACACAATAAATGCATTTTTTAACTACTTATCTTACATTATAAAGCCACACTCTGTAAGAGAAGCAATGTGACAAGTTCTTTTGGTCATATTATTCTTGTTTTTTTTCAAGTTAGTTCCTAGCTTGCTCGATTCCCACGGGAGTTGAACGGCTGATATCAGAGGCAGAGTGTGGGTTACATGCTAATTTGAGGATGTCATCAGTCGAAAGGCAGAATTTGGATCTGTGCAATAAACACAAAGGAGTTGGTCCTACTTTGGATTTGGGAGAATTAATGCACAGACTCACGGGCCTTTTCTCAGTAGTCCTGTAATGCAGTGTATTGTCATTCTATCTGTGCTGTAGGCTGATACATCACAGTTTCATTCACACCCCCTCTTGATATATTTCTAATTCTAAAATTCCTCAGAGGAGGCAATATGATTTCTCAAGTGAGTTCAGGTAGTGGATAAATCTGCACTGTTTGGTCGGCTGCATGCAGAATATTTTCAGTCTTACCTCTTCTATTTAGACACGTTCTCTGGTATGGTGGCATGCAGCTGTCTTGAAACTGCTTTGATTTTTCCAATCAGTGTAATTATCATATTGTGTATGAGCAATGTATGAGTAATGTCGCTCGTTGGCTGCTGAGTCCCAAGTAGATCAGAAATTATTTGAAGTCATTAGTTGAACAACTGCTGGCAGTGTACACTTCTAAGGCGTTTGACGTTTAGAGAACTGATGTCTGTAATTAATAGGGGGATATCATTTAGAATGAACTGTCTTTTGTTAAATTCTAGCTATTTTCTATCTTGTCGTTTAATGATATTTGAAAGCATAAACAAGCTTCTCTCAAAGTTTCCTGCTTCTTTAGCCAGAAAAATATAATTTTAAAAATCAGCAATGAACACAAACTTGAAAAGCTTTCATGTCTGAAACTGTTTTCTTTCCAGATTGTTGCTATGTGTTGTGCTGATTGAGAGAGATGGATGTTCAAGCGTTGCGTAAAGTGAGTGGTTCTTCAGACTCGGTTTCCACACTGAACAGTGAGGAGTTTGTCATTGTGCCTCAGCAAGCAGAAGACTCTTCTTCAACCAATGGAGAGGAAAAGCCAACGCTAAAGGTAATCGGGAGTTTATTTTTTGTTTGAAGCTGCGAGAACGGAATCTTGGTGCCTTTTAAAACCAAAGCTATTTGTTCTAATTTTCTTAAATCTCGCCTCTGCTGCTTAATTGGTCATCTGTGCCTTGGCCATCTCTGAATTGATTGCTCCAATTCTTTCTTGACCAGCCCTGTACCGTCTTCATAATTCAAAGTTTGTCCAGACTTAGAATCATAGAGATGTACAGCACGGAAACAGACCCTTCGGTCCAACCTGTCCATGCTGATCAAATATCCCAACCCAATCTAGTCCCACCTGCCAGCTCGACACGTATAAAGCTTTCGCCTCTATCTTCACTGAATGCTTAAACTTAAAATTCCTCATCTTTGTGTTTAAATTCTTCCATGGCATGCAATTCCGTATTGCAGTCTCTTTCATCTCTTCACTCTCCCTTTATCTCCTCACTGTGAGCCAATCCTTTAGCTAGCTAGATCTCAATGTCTGAAATCACCTTCAATCAACCCCTTCTCCGCCCGCCCATCCGTCCACTCACTCACTCACTCACTCACTCACTCACTCACTCACTCACTGTCTCTCTCATTCATACACACACACACACACACACACACACACACACACACACACTCTCACTCTCACTCTCTCACTCTTCCCCCTCTATCCTGACACTGCCTCGAAATGTTCAAATATGATTTGCAGGAGAAAACCCAATAGTTATCAGAAAAGGAAGTATTTACTGGACTTTCAGGGCACATGTGTGGGAGCGGGTCTCAGTGAATTTCTCTTGCAGAGAACTTTTGGGCCAAATGGTCATCTTCTGCACTGTGACCATTTTACAATTGTAATGCTCTTTCACTTCACTAGTTCCCTTTCCTCCTCACAATGTACCTTTTCACATTGCCCAAGCAACAGATAAACAATTCAGTTTTGGTTAAAGCATCTATTTTGGCTAGCACTACCCTTTGATTATATATGTTCTAGATAGATGACAAATGTAGTACTGAAGATATATGTGAATAGTGCCATATTTCCTGTCGCATGCAGCTGGGGCTGCCACATATGGAATTCAAAGAATCTGTGGCCGTAATTACCTTCCACGACTGTAAGTGCATGGAGATAGGCTCACTGATCCTGGAATGTGTGGTTTGCCTTATGAGGCAAGATTGGAGAAGCTAGACATGTTTCCACTTTGAGTTTAGAAGATTGAGAAGTGATTTGATTGAAGTCTATAAGATCCTGAATGGTCTTGATCAGGTTGGTTTGAAAATAATATTTTCTTGTGGGTGAGTCGAAAATTGGGGCGCTGTTTTACAACTGAGAATAAGGGAGACTGTTTTAACTGTGTTAAAATTGAGGATTGTTATTTTAGGACAGAAATGAGGAAATGCTTTTTTATCAGATGGTCATACAACTTTGGGACTGTGCCTCAGAAAGTACCGGAGGTGAGTCATTGAATTATTTTAAGGTAGTCGTAAATAGTTTCGTGTTACGCAAGGCCATCTAAGCTATTAGGGATAGCTGCGAATGTGGAATTTGGAACGTAAACAGATTGGCCTCCCTAATGGCCGTTAGGGTCTCTGTACATTTATATAAAATCATTTATATAAATGATGAAAAATAGAGGACCCAGCACCAATCCTTGTGGCACTCCAAAGGTCACAGGCCTCCAGTCTGAAAAACAACCCTCCACCACCACCCTGTATTCTACCTTTGAGCCAGTTCTGTATCCAAATGGCGAGTTCTCTCTGTATTCCATGAGATCTAACCTTGCTCAGCAGTCTGTCATGGAGAATCTTGTCGAATGCCTTACTGAAGTCCATATAGGTCACATCTACCGCTCTGCCCTCATCAATCCTCTTTGCTACTTCTTCAAAAAACTCAATCAAGTTTGTGAGACATGATTTCCCACACACAAAGCCATGTTGACGATCCCTAATGAGTCCTTACCTTTCCAAATACATGTACACCCTGTCCCTCAGGATTCCCTCCAACAACCTGCCCACCACCGACATCAGGCTTTTGGCTGATTTATGTCTCTGTCCTCTGCAAGAGAAATACACCTGTATCCAATCTTGGTCATTTCCCCAAAAGTCAGCAAATATTTCCTCTTCAGATAACTGTCGAATTATTTCCTGAAAAGCATGTTTGAATATTGGGAAGCAGGGGCTGGGGAAAGAGGGAGTGTGGGAAAAGAGGGACGGTGATTGGGCAAGATAGTTTCAGATTGGGGTCTGAGAGCCCCACACTCACTTTGTTTTTGGGATGGTGGGACTGTCCAATGAGGAGAGATTGGACAAACTGGACCTGTATTCTCTCATGTCTCGGAGGAAAAGTGGTGATTTCATTGAAACATATAAAATACTTAAGGGTGAGGCAAAGTAGATGCAGGCATCAGTGGGCACAGTTTAAAAATAAGGGAAATGTAATTTTGTACTGAAGTAAGAAATGAGTATGGTAGAGATTGATAGAGTTCTGATTGCCAATAATATAAAGGGAATAGTGTAGATGAAAAGCATTGAACTATTTGTAGAACCATTATTGTATTAATTGGCTCTATGGACTGGATGGCATATTCCTGTTCCTCTGTTGGGGGCTGTTTTGCCGAGATTGTTGTCGATTGTCCTGCTGTAAAATGTGAACAGAGTTGACAGAGCCGGTTATTGGATATGGTGGATTGTCCTGAAGCCGCCTCAGTGAGAAGGAAGCTCTCAACGAAAAGATTTCTGTTTCCAGCTTTGTGGTTGTAGAGCATCGAACTGACAGGGAAGAGCATTAAGGAAGTGCTGTGTAATTGTGATACCAAGTTGAGTTAACATGTCATCTTGACAAGGTATATGCTGCACTTGAGTGCCCTCATTCTTTGTGAAATTTGTAATCATTTTTGACTTCTGTGCACGTTAAATGTATTAGTAATGCTTTAGGTCCTCTGGTGAGAAGCTAAAACAATTGGAACTCCTCTTCAATGAATACATGAATTCTATGAAGGACTGAAGGGAAGGTTAGTTGAGGGGGAAAAAACAAACACTCCTTGGATCAGCTTTAATTCAAAAGATCAAAAAATAGCATCTTTGCAATTGCAAAGTCCATAGGGTACAGTTGAGGGTGGACAGGTGCAAGGTGTGTAAGCTAATTATGTGTCAGTTGTGATCCAATCTTCCATTAATCTATAATGACTCTTGTCATTTGTTAGCAGGCCAGGTTGAGCTTGGGCGAGTGGAAATTTTAACTGCTTCGCTGGCAAGATTTGTGGAACCATAGATGAAACACAAAAAAGTTGCCATGTGACACTCAGCACTGGTGCCAGTAATTTGGTTATTTGTACCCTATTTCTCCTTCCCCATTGTCCTGGAAATATTTCCACTAAAGGAAGTTGTCGTCTTCCTTTGTGAATATTAATAATGTACATGCTTCTGGCACCCTTTCAAGCAAATTTAGGCTTTTGTTTCATGTCATCTTTGGAGCTTTTGCTGATGACCTTGAACCTGTGCCTCTGGTTAATGACCCTGTACGATTTCACATACCAAAACCAAATCTTCCCTGGCCTTTATCTGCTTCAAGGTGTTTCTCTGGTCATGCCACTTGACTGAAGTCTGCTGTCCCTGGCATCCACTCTAGTTAAAGTTTCTCCACCCGATGAAAGGTCATCTCAACCTGAAATAGTAACTGTTTCTTTTTATAGATTCGATTCCCTACAGTGTGGAAACAGGCCCTTTGGCCCAACTAGTCCACGCCGATCCTCCAAAGAGTAACCCACCCAGACCCATTTCCCTCTGACTAATGTACCAAACACTATGGGCAATTTAGCACGGCCAATTCACCTGCACATCTTACGGTGGGGGAAACCCATGCAGACACGGGGAGAATGTGCAAACTCCACACAGACAGTCGCCCGAGGATGGAATCGAACCTGGGACCCTGGTGCTGTGAGGCAGCAATTCTAACCACTGAGCCACTGTGCCACCCCAATTCTCTTGATTGTGTCTGGCTTGCTGACCTTTTCTCATGTTCATTTGTAGATTTCTTGTATCCATAGTACTGATATTTTGCTTCTGTGTTGTCTTTAATAAATCCTTGCTGGCGTTCATTTACTGAGTACCAGTTATTTTTCTCTGGATTGTTATCTCTAAATCTCTGGGAGGCTGATGGGCACATCGTTGCCATGTTTGATTTCTCTGTTTGAACAAACAAAGATGTAAAATTTGCAGTTCTCCAGAGCTCTGGCACCACTTTCTTAATGTAGGGTTGATTGGTAAATTGATCAGAGCCTCCTCTGATTCCACCTTTATTTTGCTTAGCAACCTAGGAGGCATCCCATCTGGACTGGGTAATTTTTCTATCTTAAGCACTGCAAACCTTCTTTATAAGTTGTCTTTCAATTTTTATCCTATCAAATTTTTGTAAGTTCACGTTATTTTATTGTTACATTGGCAGCCTTCTGGTCTTTCGTGAAGATGGCGCAAAGTACTCATTTAGTAACTTACACATACTCTTAACCTTTATAAATTTTCTCCTTTTTGGTGTCTAATTGGACCTTTGACTATATTCTAATATTTCGATGTTCATTAAAGACTTTCGTCTTCCTTTATATGTTGCTGGTTAGGTATTCTCCTATTCTTAATTCCTGTTTTATTTAGTCCTGTACTTTTTCTATTTGGCTTAATTATAACTTATGAACTCAACATTTAACACACATCTTATTATGTTTCAATTTAATCTCAATATCTGTATGCATTCAGAGAGCTGTAGCTTTGGATGCTCATTCTTTGCCCTTTAAGGGGATATATTTGCAATTCAACTGTCTCTAAAGGCCTTTCTCATTTTGCGCAATAACTAAATTATCTGCCAGTCTCTAATTCCAGTCCAGGCTTTGTGGTTGTTGATATCGTAATAAGGGGCAAGACCTTTAGGACTGAGATGCAGAGAAATTTCATCACTAAATTGTCAATTGACTTTTGAAACAAGCTATAATCATTGGTTATAGTGTGTGTTGCACTGAATTACAGTACTTACTAAAAGAAACTATTTCATTTTGATCTTGTTAAATGAGTGAGCCTGTTGAGATGTTCATAATAAGCTGAAGGGAATGTTATTTTTATCTAAGTTTTTTTTTCAACAAAATGTTGGGTGGACCTGAGCCACTAGTGCCATGAGAACTGAATTCAGTCTGAATTACAGTTACAGTGGTGCATTCATACTGCATGAATTGTAGTTGATGCAGAGGCCTCTATACTTCAGGTATTACCTATAAGCCTGAATGAAGTCTCCTTCAGCTTAACAGTCATGAAGCCTTCAGAATTTTATGCATAATCCATATCTGTTATTTCATAGCTGTTTTAAATTAATATCTAATGCAAGCGATGAAAATCTGCTTATTACTTATTGTTCAGTTTGAATATTCTGGATCGTAAATTCAAACCGAGAACAGAAAGTGCTGGAGAAACTCAGCAGGTCTGGCAGCATCTGTGGAGAGAGCAAGAGTTAGCTTTTTAGAACTGGGCAAGGTTAGTAATATCATTGAGGTTGTCAGCACAGTGATGACGGGGTAAGGGTTAAAAAGCAAATTCGTGATCAAATGGAAGTCTAGAGAGATTGACAGAAAAGTTAGTCCTCCAGAGTCAAAGGAAATGGAGACAGAGAATGAAAAGAAACAAAGAAACAAAAGGTGTGCCTGGAGCAGGTGTGCTGCTGACTGAAGGCAAAGATTATTGTCAGAAGTACAGTAGTTGAACTCAATGCTGAGTCCAGAGTTTGTAATTGAATGATATGGTGCTGTTCCTATAGCTTGTGCCAAATTTCATTGGAACAGGTAGAGCTTAAATTGTATTGGTTGATTCAAAACATTTTAGCACAAGAAAATGTTTTTGAATTATCAGCAGTAGACACCTAAGAATTGTTGTAAAGGGTTAAGTATACAACATGCCTTCTCGATTGGTTTTATAATCAGTGTTCAGAATTTGCAGAATGTTAGATTTCGTACTATGTGTTAAAAGAAGTATCTGGGGCTTTACCTCGTTTAAAGCGCTACAGTACCAGTTTTAGTGATGAGTACAAAGATGTGCCAGGTCCATTATCCACTTCAGCGCTGTGGCGCAGTTGTCAAATGAAGCAGCTTGTTGTTAGTGTAAATATGAGATTGTCATTTGTGCAGGTAAGTGCCAATTTGAGTTAAGTGCTGAGTTTTTCCTTTGAATTTCCAGTTATGGAAACCTTTTAACTGAAAACAAGCTCTCAACTTTTAAGTCGAATTAGAGACCTTGCTATTGGCAGTGACTGAATAATCACACATTGAATTACAAATTGCCAGTGTTTGTGGAATGAGTGTTTTACAGGAATGTGTTATTTTGTGTTCACTGCCCACAGATAGCTTGCAATGGAAGTGAGCAGCAGTTAAAGAAGGCACTGGAGGAAGGCCAGAGAGATGAAATGATGGCCGGGGCAGGAGATGAGGAGGGATACAGAAGCCTGATGACACGTGAAGCATCTTTGAAACAGAAACCTCTGCATTTAATTTTAACCTCATCCGCAGAAGAAGGTAAAAGAATAATTATTGGCACGCACCAATAGCAATTATAGTTCCTGCTGCTAGTACGTGAGGAATAACTATACATATTCTGATAATATGCAAGGAACAGTATGCTCTATCCATTATTTAGGCTACTTTTTCACAAGGTGTTGGTCTATTACACTGGTGAGAGTAAGTATGGTATTGTGAAATCAAGAAGTTATCCAGCACACAGTTTAACCACCATGAATATTTCTCAATCCTGCATCAATTTGGTCCATAGTACTTAGGTTGAAAATATAATGTTGTGCTCCAGCAACCTCTGAATGCTGCTGTGAAAATTTTAATTAACCGTTTAATTCATTTTACTCTCCCGTCCCTTATGATTCATGTCTTTGAGCGATGGAAGCACGTTGACGTCTTGCTCATTTTGTACGAGGTATTGTGTCCTACCCCTTTTATGGAAAGTGCACCAGTGTGACAAGGAAATACACTGCACAG